>NC_041391.1:626731457-626845688 GCF_002162155.2 Triticum dicoccoides
ATATATATATATATATATATATATATATATATATATATATATATATATATATATATATATAGAGAGAGAGAGAGAGAGAGAGCTTACATGTTGGACCGGGACAGCCCAGCCCACCGACTAGTCCTTTTCTTCCTCTAGCAGGGCCGAGGGCATGTCGCCCACACGCTCACCCGAGTGTCACCATTCTCGTGGTCAACAACATCGAGAAGTCACACCGCCATGTTCCCGATCCCTGCCGTCAAGCAGAGCACCACCACATCGAAGATCGCGACCTTGGGTGCCATGCAACTCTGCAGCCAACACCATCTTCGCCGCCTCTGCTTGCCGGTCACCGACTTCGATTCACCATCACCCTAGCTTCCCAGACGCTCCCTTATCATCACAGAGAGCCATATGGTGTTGTGGATCTTCCAGACACATTGTCTATGAGCTCCTGTTCGTGCATCCCACTCCCCACCACACCTCGCCCCGGCGGCCATACGCGAGGTCCATGGGCTCGCTATCGTCCCTCGCGAGCCCCTTCTACCACTATGGCATGCTCGCGATGAGCCTCTGATGCCAATGCACCTATATCCCCTCTTCCATGTGCCTTCTAGCCCCTACCACCAAGCTTCGACCGGCACCATGGCCATCCCCACTCGCCCTACCACCTCCATTTGATGCGGAGCGAGCCCAGGAGCGTGTAGGATGAATCCACCAGCCATTTTTGGTCTCCTGAAAAAGCTCACATCCCCTTTTCTCGTGGCTTGCCAACAACTTAACATTGGTGGTTTGATTAGGACTAGCAAAAGAGTCTGTGCGTTGCAATGGTATAAAAAAATACCACACGTCTCTACACAATAACCATGACTGAAGACCCAACACATCCACATGCATCCCATTTACGTTGCCGCTTATCCTCCTTCACACCATCTTCAATGGTGGCCTCTTCACAACACGTTTGACTATAGTCAATTCTAAGGCGTTTTCTTCCTCCCTCTCTCTCTTTCTCCGCATAAGATGAAAAATGTACTTTGTTTTTTCATGTGGAGGTTTTGCTGAGGCGTGTATGCATGGTTATCGATGGGGGGTTTTTCGTCTCCAAACAGATTTCCCTGAGGTGTTGATTTCTAATACTTATCTACACCGGAGCAAAATAAAGACACATAGTGCATAACTCATTAAGACAACACCATAAATAACATTTTAAAATGTTTAGCAGGTAAAACAATATCATATTCAAATTCTACATATTTTTCTAATAATTTTTCATATATAACATGTCAAAATTGAAGTTATGTTTAAAAGATATGAATGTTTTAAAAAGTCTTTAAACTCACTTAAAATAGAACTGTGGGTTGATTAAGCAAAAGAATGGGGGGCTTACTAAAAATTAGTGAACAATTTTTCTCTCATTTAAAATAGGATGGCAGGTTAATTTCCACAAACTACAGGGTGTTTTCTGCAAAAACTAAACGCTTTTCTTGACTAACTAAAACTTGAATTGCGAGTTAATTTCAATAAACAACAAGGACTTTTTTGCAAAAATTGTCGACGACATACGACCAAAAGCAATATGCGCTTTATTATTAGGTAGAGATTAGTGGGCTCCCTATGACATGTGGGGCCCATTAATTAGTTTAGCCCTAATCCTAGCCAGTGTTAACACTATATATGCTTATTAGTGATACTAATCTATGGGCCCTACCAATTAACAAAACAGCTAAGTCATTTTAGGAAAATAACTAGACACTTACATGTGGGGTCCCACATGTAAAGTGAGAGTGAGGGTTTTATTTTCTTCAGTGGGCCCACATGTAAGTGAGAGGGTGGATAGGTTTTTATTTTTCTTGTGCGGGTCCCAATTGTAAGTGAGAGGGTGGGTAGGGTTCTTACTTTTCTTCAGTGGGTCCTACTTGTTAGTGAGTGCGAGGGTGGATAGGGTTTTTGTTTATATTTTTCTTCAATGGGTCCCACTTGTAAGTGACACATGAAGAGAGGGGCAGAAATGTCCAACAAACACCGAGAAAATGGTCAAAGCTCTTTAACTAGATGATAAATACACAGAAGGGCTTTTTTATAAGTGCAACTAACGGTAAAGGGGCAAATTTGGGCATGCCAAATTAGGGGCAAATCTAAGTAGTGGATTTGAGTTAGGGGAACAAATATAAAAATCTCATTATTATATTGGGATAATTAGTTTTGTGCCCCTAGTTGTGTCCCACTCGGCTGTTTTACCCCTAATTTCTAAAAGTTGTCGGTTTTGTCCAAGTCACTTCGCTTCTCTTATGCTTTTGCCATTTGACCGTCACTTTGAAAGCTTCATAACAGATTCATACTAAATCAGATAAATGCAAATAAGATACCAAAATGTTTGGAAAAACATCACCTATATGTCTATGTCATTTGCATTCATGACAAAAGTATTGGAAAGTACCCATCCGCGTTTTAGCTCTTATAATACCACCATGAATAGTAATATCTGAAAAATTTAAAAAAATTCAAATAAAAAATTGGAGGTAAAGAATGACAAATGTTTTTAAGTGATTGCCAAGTTTCATCAGGGAATGACATAGAGATTGAGGACATCTTGTCGTGTTTCTTCAGTTTCGGCTTCTGAGTAAAGGTCCACTCGGGATGAGTTGTGAAGTGGATCGCTCGGTAGGACTCCTTCTGACCCATACACCATGAAGAATGGGGTTTGATTGGTGGACCGGTTTAGGGTTGCATGCAAGCCCCAGAGGACTGACAGTAGCTCGGTGACCCAAGCCCCATCCACGTGCTTCAGATCGCGCATGAGGTGGGGCTTTAATCCTTGGAGTATCAGTCCATTCGCCCGTTCCGCCTGTCCGTTTGATTGCGAGTGTGCTACAGAGGCATAATCAACCCGAGTGCCTTGGGAATAGCAGAACTCGCGGAACTCATCCGAGTCAAAGTTAGACCCGTTGTCGGTGATGATGTTGTGGGGGACTCCAAATCTGAAGATTATTTCTCTGATGAATTGAATGGCAGTTGCCGAGTCCAGCTTCTTTATGGGCTTCGCTTCAGTCCACTTGGTGAACTTGTCGACTGCCACTGATAGGTGCGTGAAACCACTCGCCCCAGTCCGGAGAGGGTTGACCATATCGAGTCCCCACATGGCGAATGGCCTAGTGAGAGGGATCGTCTTCAGAGCAAACGTCGGCTTGTGACCGATTCGCATAGAATTGGCATCTGACGCATTGATCCACTATGTCCCGGGCGTCTTCATTGGCGTGGGGCCAATAGAACCCGGCTCTGAACGCCTTGGCAACTAGCATCCGAGAGGACACATGGTGTCCACAGGTTCCCGAGTGAATCTCTTGTAGAATCTACTGCCCTTCTTCTGGTGATATGCAGCGCTGAGTGACTCTAGTAGTGCTTTTCTTGTAGATCTGACTCCCGATGATGGTGAAGGCTTTGGATCTGTGGACGATCTGACGGGCCTCAACTTCGTCTTCTAGGAGTTCCTGTCTGAGCAGGTAAGCTAGATAAGGTGTGGTCCACTTGGGAATGATAACAAGGATCTCTTGAACTAGGTCGATCACCGTAGGGATGTCCACTTCAGTCGGATTGGAAGGATCAACTAGTTGTAGGGGATCCTCCACAAAGGGTTCTTCCTTTATCGTGGGTGAGTGTAGGTGTTCTAGGAACACATTCCTAGGTACCGCCTTCTGAGTGGAACCCATCTTGGCTAGATCATCAGTTGCTTGATTCTTGAGTCTCGGCATGTGATAGAGCTCCGGTCCCTCGAAGTGCTTCTCCAGCTTTCCGACGGTGCTGCAATACCCTGTCATTGCCGAACTACGGATATCCCACTAATACGTCCATTTTGCATCATGTTTTCCTATTGTTATTTATGATTTTTTATTCATAATAATGCTTTTTGGAGTAATTTTAATGCCTTTTCTCTCATAATATGCAAGGTACACACAAGGAGGGAGAATTCCGGCAACTGGAAATCTGAACCTGGAAAAGCTACGCCAGGGCACCTATTCTGCACAACTCCAAACAAGCTGAAACTTTACGGAGATTTGTTATGGAATATTTGAGGAATATTGGAGCCAATAAGTACCAGAGGGGGCCCACCAGGTGGGCACAACCCACCTGGGCGTGCCAGGAACCCAGGCGCCCCCTAGTGGGTTGTGCTCACCCAGGCCCACCTCCGGTGCCCATCTTCTGGTATATAAGTCATTTTGACCTAGAAAAAATCAGGAGAGGACTTTCAGGATGGAGTGCCGCCATCTTAAGGAGAAACTTGGGCAGGAGCACTTTTGTCCTCCGGTGGAGCGATTCCGCCGGGGGAACTTCCCTCCCGGAGGGGGAAATCATGGTCATAATCATCACCAACAACTCTTCCATCTTTGGGAGGGAAATCTCCATCAACATCTTCAATAGCACCATCTCCTCTCAAACCCTAGTTCATCTCTTGTGTTCAATCTTTGTACCGGAACTATAGATTGGTGCTTGTGGGTGACTAGTAGTGTTGATTACATCTTGTAGTTGATTACTATATGGTTTATTTGGTGGAAGATTATATGTTCAGATCCAATATGCTATTTAATACCCCTTTGATCTTGTGCATTCTTATCATTTGTAAGTAGTTACTTTTGTTCTTGAGGTCACGGGAGAAATCATGTTGCAAGTAATCATGTGAACTTGGTATGTGTTCGATATTTTGATAGTATGTATGTTGTGATTCCCTTAGTGGTGTCATGTGAACGTCGACTACATGACACTTCACCATATTTGGGCCTAAGGGAATGCATTGTGGAGTAGTTATTAGATGATGGGTTGCGAGGGTGACAGAAGCTTAAACCCTAGTTTATGCGCTATTCCGTAAGGGACCAATTGTATCCAAAAGTTTAATGCTATGGTTAGAATTTATTCTTAATACTTTTCTCATAGTTGCCGATGCTTGCGAGGGGGTTAATAATAAGTAGGAGGTTTGTTCAAGTAAGAACAACACCAAAGCACCGGTCCACCCACATACCAAATTATCAAAGTAGCGAACACAAATCGAATCAACATGATGAAAGTGACTAGATGAAATTCCCGTGTACCCTCAAGAACACCTTGCTTACTATAAGAGACCATTTTGGCATGTCCTTTACCTCAAAATGATTGGGCTACCTTGCTGCACTTTTGTTACTATTATCGTTACTTGCTCGTTACAAATTATCTTGATATCAAACTACTTGTTACTTACAATTTCAGCACTTGCAGAAATTACCTTACTAAAAACCACTTGTCATTTCCTTTTGCTCCTCGTTGGGTTCGACACTCTTACTTATAGAAAAGAGCTATAATTGATCCCCTATACTTGTGGGTCATCAAGGCTATTTTCTGGCCCCGTTGTTGGGGAGTGGAGCGCCTTTGGTAAGGAAACATTTATATAGTTTGCTGAAATTTATTGTCACTTGTTACTATGGAAAACAATCCTTTGAGGGGTTTGTTCGGGGTAACTTCACCTCGAGCGGAACCACAACTAGCTAGCCCTCAATCTACTGCACCTACTGAAAATATTGAATATGAAATTCCTTCGGGTATGACAAAACCACTGCTAGCTAATCCTTATTCAGGAGACGGAACCGAACATCCTGATATGCACTTGATATATGTGGAACAAATTTGTGGATTGTTTAAGCTTGCAGGTTTACCCAGAGATGAAGTTAAGAAGAAGGTTTTCCCTTTATCTTTGATGGGAAAAGCATTGGCATGGTATAGGCTATGCGATGATATTGGAGCTTGGAATTGGAATCGATTGAAATTGGAGTTTCATCAAAAAAATATCCTATGCATCTAGTTCATCGTGATCGGAATTACATATATAATTTTTGGCCTCGTGAAGGAGAAAGTATCGCTCTAGCTTGGGGGAGGCTTAAATCAATGTTATATTCATGCCCCAATCACGAGCTCTCAAGAGAAATTATTATCCAGAATTTTTATGCTCGGCTTTCTCATAATGATCGATCCATGCTTGATACTTCTTGTGCTGGTTATTTTATGAAGAATACTATTGAATTCCAGTGGGATCTTTTGGAAATAGCTAAACACAACTCTGAAGATTGGGAACTCGACAAAGGTAAAGAGTCAGGTATTAAGCTTAAGTATGATTATGTTAAATCTTTTATGAATTCCGATGCTTTTCAAAAGTTTAGCATTAAATATGGACTTGACTCTGAGATAGTAGCCTCCTTTTTTTAATCATTTGCTACTCATGTTGATCTCCCTAAAGAGAAGTGATTTAAATATGACCCACCTATTAAAGAAGAAATTAAAGAACCGGTATTAGTCAAAGAGGAAACTATACTTTATAATGTTGATCTAGCTGTTCCTACTGCTTATATTGAGAAACCACCTTTCCCTGTTAGGATAAAGGAACATGTTAAAGTTTCAATTGTGGTCAACAAAAGTTATATTAGAACACCTAAACCTGATGAACAAATTAAAGTAGAGCCTAGTGTTGCTATGGTTAAAGATCTCTTGGAAGAAGATATACATGGGCATGTTATTTACTTCTGTAATCAAGCTACTAGAATTGCCAAGCCTTATAAAACAGATAATCATAGGCCCGTTGTTGTCATGCCCGTTGTCTCAGTTAAAATAGGAGATCACTGTTATCATGGTTTATGCGACATATGTGCTAGCATAAGTGCTATTCCTTACACCTTATATCAAGAAATTATGAATGACATAGCACCCGCAGAGATAGAATACATAGGTGTTACTATTAGACTTGCTAATAGAGATACTATTTCACCAATTGGGATTGTTAGAGATGTTGAAGTCTTGTGTGGGAAAATAAAATACCCTACTGATTTTCTTGTTCTTAGTTCCCCACAAGATGACTTCTGTCCCATTATCTTTGATAGACCTTTCTTGAACACTGCTAATGCTCATATAGATTGTAAGAAACAAACTGTCGGTGTTAGTTTTGGTGATGAGTCTCATGATTTTAATTTTCTAAGTTTAGTAGAAAGCTTCATGATAAAGAATTGCCTAATAAGGATGAAATAATTGGTCTTGCTTCTATTGTTGTGCCTCCTACTGATCCTCTAGAACAATATTTGCTAGACCATGAAAATGATTTACATATGCATGAAAGAAATGAAATAGATGAGATTTTCTTTGAACGTCCTCTTCTTAAACACAATTTGCCTATTGGAACTCTAGGAGGTCCTCCTCCACCTAAAGCTGATCCCGTGTTTGAATTAAAACAATTGCCAGACACTTTGAAATATGCTTATCTTGATGAAAAGAAGATATATCCTGTTATTATTAGTGCTAACCTTTCAGAACATGAAGAAGAAAGATTATTGAAAGTTCTAAGGAAGCACCGAGTTGCTATTGGATATACTCTTGATGATTTAAAGGGCATTAGTCCCACTCTATGTCAGCACGAGATTAATATGGAACCTGATGCTAAACCCGTTGTTGATCACCAACGTCGGTTAAATCCGAAGATGAAAGAAGTGGTAAGAATGGAGATATTAAAACTTCTGGAAGCAGGTATAATCTATCCTATAGCTGATAGTAGATGGGTAAGCCCTGTTCATTGTGTTCCTAAGAAAGGAGATATTACTGTTGTTCCTAATGATAAGAATGAACTTATTCCACAATGAATTATTACAGGCTATAGAATGGTAATTGATTTTAGAAAATTAAACAAAGCAACTAGAAAACATCATTACCCTCTGCCTTTTATTGATCAAATGCTAGAAAGACTATCTAAGCACACACACTTTCACTTTCTTGATGGATATTCTGGTTTTTCACAAATACCTATTTCTCAACCTGATCAAGAAAATACCACTTTCACCTATCCCTTTGGAACTTATGCTTATAAACATATGCCCTTAGGTTTATGCAATGCACCTGCTACCTTTCAAAGATGTATGACTGCTATATTCTCTGACTTTTGTGAAAGGATTGTTGAGGTTTTCATGGATGACTTCTTTGTTTATGGGAAGTCTTTTGATGATTGTTTAAGCAATCTTGATCGAGTTTTGCAGAGATGCAAGCAAACAAATCTTGTCTTGAATTGGGAGAAGTGCCACTTTATGGTTAATGAAGGTATTGTTTTGGGCCATAAAATTTCTGAAAGAGGTAATTAAGTGGACAAAGCTAAGGTTGATGCGATTGAGAAAATGCCATGTCCTAAAGACATCAAAGGTATTTGTAGTTTCCTAGGTCATGCTGGTTTCTATAGGAGATTTATCAAAGACTTTTCTAAAATTTCTAGGCCTCCTACAAATCTTTTGCAAAAGGATGTTCCTTTTGTTTATGATGATGATTTTTAGAAGCCTTCGAAACACTCAGGAAAGCCTTAATTTCTGCACCTATTGTTCAACCACCTGATTGGAACTTGCCTTTTGAAATTATGTTTGATGCTAGTGATTATGCTGTTTGTGCTTTTCTAGGACAAAGAGTTGATAAGAAAATGAATGTTATTCATTATGCTAGTAAAACTGTAGACAATAGTGCACAACGGAATTATGCAACTACTGAAAAAGAATTTCTAGCAATGGTGTTTGCTTGTGACAAATTTAGATCTTACATTGTTGACTCTAAAGTTATTGTTCACACCGACCATGCTGCTATTAAATATCTTATGGAAAAGAAAAATGCTAAACCTAGACTTATTCGATGGGTTCTGTTGCTACAAGAATTTGATTTACATATTACTGATAGGAAAGGAGTTGAGAACCCAGTAGCTGATAACTTGTCTAGGCTTGAAAATGTGCTTGATGACCCACTACCTACTGATGATAGTTTCCCTGATGAGCAGTTAGCTGCAATAAATGTTACTAATAATACTCCTTGGTATGCTGACTATGCTATTTACATTGTTGCTAAATATTTACCACCTAGCTTTACATACCAACAAAATAAAAAATTCTTCTATGATTTAAGACACTACTTTTTGGATGACCCACATCTTCATAAAGAAGGAGTAGATGGTATTATTAGACGTTGTGTACCTGAGCATGAACAGGGACAAATCTTACGGAAATGTCACTCCGAAGCTTATGTAGGACATCATGCGGGAGACGAAACTGCTCACAAGGTATTACAATCTGGTTTTTATTGGCCTACTCTTTTCAAGGATGCTTGTAAGTTCGTCTTATCTTGTGATGAATGTCAAAGAATAGGTAATATCGGTAAGCGTCAAGAAATGCCTATGAATTATTCACTTGTTGTTGAACCATTTGATGTTTGGGGATATGATTACATGGGACCTTTTCCTTCCTCTAACGGGTATACACATATTTTGGTTGCTGTTGATTATGTTACTAAATGGGTAGAAGCTATTCCAACCAGTAGTGCTGATCACAACACCTCTATTAAAATGCTTAAGGAAGTTATTTTCCCAAGGTTTGGAGTCCCTAGATATTTAATGACTGATGATGGTTCACACTTTATTCATGGTGCTTTCCGTAAAATGCTTGCCAAGTATGATGTTAACCATAGAATTGCATCACCTTATCATCCTCAGTCTAGTGGTCAAGTTGAACTTAGCAATAGAGAAATAAAATTAATTTTACAAAAGACTGTCAATAGGTCCCGGAAGAATTGGTCTAAGAAACTAGATGATGCACTTTGGGCTTATAGAACAACATATAACAATCCTATGGGTATGTCTCCTTATATAATGGTTTATGGAAAAGCTTGTCATTTACCTCTTGAGTTAGAACATAAAGCATATTGGGCAGTCAAATAACTCAATTATGATTTCAAACTTACCGGTGAAAAGCGGTTATTTGATATTAGCTCATTTGATGAATGGAGAACACAAGCTTATGAAAATGCCAAATTATTTAAAGAAAAAGTGAAAAGATGGCATGATAAAAGAATCCAAAAGCATGAGTTCAAAGTTGGAGAATATGTTCTTTTGTACAACTCTCGTTTCAGGTTCTTTGCAGGAAAACTCCTCTCCAAATAGGAAGGACCCTATGTTATCTAGGAGGTTTATCGGTCTAGAGCTATCAAAATAAATAATGCCGAAGGTACTAACCCAAAGGTTGTCAATGGGCAACAAATAAAACATTATATCTCAGGTACGCCCGTTAATGTTGAAAGTAATATTATCCAAACATTGACACTAGAAGAACACATAAAAGAGTCCTTCCGGAACACTCTAGAATCTTGAAAAAGGAGGAGGTACATGATACGGTAAGTAAACGGACTTCGAAAAATCTGCAAAAATATTTTTTGTTAGTTTTGGAATATTTAGAAAATTAGGAAAATAAGAAACTACCGGGAAAGTGAGCCAGGCGCATCCAGGTGGGTTGTGCCCACCTCGGGCACCTTCCGGACTCCATTTTTGTTCCGTTTGCTTGTTTCCCAAGATAAAAATATGTATTATACCCCCCGAACCTATTGACCACCGTCTCGCAGAGAAATCTTCTGTTCTCTTTTTTCTTGTTGTTTTCGTTCAGATCTGTCAGGCCAGGCATCATGTCTTCCTCCTCCTTTAACAACATGGAAGAGGATGCTTGGTTGATGAAGATATAGCTGAAGAGAGAGGAGCCCGTGGAAGCCATCAAAGGAGACAAGAGCAAGGAGACTACCGGAGATCAAGTCTTGGTGGTCGAGCAAGCACTGCAGGAAGAGGAGGAAGAAGAAGATATCCTTAAACCTTACTATGCTCATCTTTCCCCTACTGAGATTGAAGCTTTTCGGATCATTGAAACGGTTCGTGTGCAAAATAAATATCTCACTCGTGAAAATATTCTGCATCAAGAGCACATCATCTTGAAGGAAATATGCCCTAGAGGCAATAATAAAGTTATTATTTATTTCCATAATTCATGATAAATGTTTATTATTTATGCTAGAATTGTATTAACCGGAAACTTAGTACATGTGTGAATACATAGACAAAACTTATAGTCCCTAGTATGCATCTACTTGACTAGCTCGTTAATCAAACATGTTTATGTTTCCTAACCATAGACATGTGTTGTCATTTGATGAAGGGATCACATCATTAGGAGAATGATGTGACGAACATGACACATCCATTAGCTTAGCATTATGATCGTGTCAGTTTCATTGCTACTGCTTTCTTCATGACTTATACAAGTTCCTCAGACTATGAGATTATGCAACTCCCGAATACCAGAGGAACACTTTGTGTGCTACCAAACATCACAACGTAAAAGGGTGATTATAAAGGTGCTCTACAGGTGTCTCCGAAGGTGTTTGTTGGGTTGGCATATATCGAGATTAGGATTTCTCACTCCATGTTTCGAAGAGGTATCTCTGGGCCCTCTCGGTAATACTCATCACTATAAGCCTTGCAAGCATTGTAACTAATGAGTTAGTTGCGGGATGAAGTATGACGGAACGAGTAAAGAGACTTGCCAGTAACGAGATTGAATAAGGTATTGAGATACCGATGATCAAATCTCGGGCAAGTAACATACCGATGACAAAGGGAACAACGTATGTTGTTATGCGGTTTGACCGATAAAGATCTTCGTAGAATATATAGGAACCAATATGAGCATCCAGGTTCCACTATTGGTTATTGACCGGAGACGTGTCTCGGTCATGTCTACATAGTTCTCGAACCCGTAGGGTCCGCACACTTAATGTTCGATGATGATTGGTATTATGATTTTATGTGATATGATGTACCGAAGGTTGTTCGGAGTCCCAGATATGATCACGGACATGATGAGGAGTCTCGAAATGGTCGAGACATAAAGATTGATATATTGGACGGCTATGTTCGGTCACCGGAAGTGTTCCGAAGAAGTTTCGGATAAAATCGGAGTGCCGGAGGGTTACCATAACCCCCCGGGGGAACTAATGGGCCTAGATGGGCCTTAGTGGGAGAAGAGGAAGGGCCAGGAGGGGCTGGCCACACCCCCCCTTGAATCTGAATAGGACAAGGGAAGCCCCCCCTTTCCTTCCCTTCCTCCTCCCCCCTCTTCCTTAGGTGGAAACCTACTAGGACTTGGAGTCCTAGTAGGATTCCCCTCTCTTGGCACGCCCTACGAGGGCCGGCCGGCCTCCCCATTTCTCCTTTATATACGGGGGCAGGGGGAACCCGAGGACACACAAGTTGATTGTTTAGCCGTGTGCGGTGCCCTCCTCCACAGATTTCCACCTCGGTCATATCATTGTAGTGCTTAGGCGAAGCCCCGCGCCGGTAACTTCATCATCACTGTAACCACGCCGTCGTGCTGACGAAACTCTCCCTCGACCTCAGCTGGATCTAGAGTTCGTGGGACGTCACCGAGCTGAACGTGTGCAGATCGTGGAGGTGCCGTACCTTCAGTGCTAGGATCGGTCGGATGATGAAGACGTACGACTACATCAACCACGTCATAATGCTCCCACTTTCGGTCTACGAGGGTACGTGGACTACACTCTCCCCTCATGTTGCTATGCATCTCCTAGATAGGTCTTGCGTGATTGTAGGAACTTTTTTGAAATTACCGCGTTCCCCAACAGTGGCATCCGAGCCAGGTCTATGCGTAGATGTTATATGCACGAGTAGAACACAAAGAGTTGTGGGCAATAATAGTCATACTGCTTACCAGAATGTCATACTTTGATTCAGCGGTATTGTTGGATGAAGCGGCTCAGACCGACATTATGCGTACGCTTACGCGAGACTGGTTCTACCGACGTGCTTCGCACATAGGTGGTTGGTGAGTGTCTGTTTCTCCAACTTTAGGTGAATCGAGTGTGGCTACGCCCGGTCCTAGTTGAAGGTTAAAACAACATACTTGATGAAAAATCATTGTGGTTTTGATGCGTAGGTAAGAACGGTTCTTGCTAGAAGCCCGTAGCAGCCACGTAAAACTTGCAACAAAAAAGTAGAGGACGTCTAACTTGTTTTTGCAGGGCTTACTGTGATGTGATATGGTCAAGGCATGATGTGATATAAATTGTTGTATGAGATGATCATGTTTTGTAACAAAGTTATCGGCAACTGGCAGGAGCCATATGGTTGTCGCTTTATTGTATGCAATGCAATCACCATGTAATTGTTTTACTTTATCACTAAGCGGTAGCGATAGTCGTAGTAACAATAGTTGGCGAGACGACAATGATGCTACGATGAAGATCAAGGTGTCACGCCGGTGACGATGGAGATCATGACGATGCTTCGGTGATGGAGATCATGAGCACAAGATGATGATGGCCATATCATGTCACATATTTTGATTGCTTGTGATGTTTATCTTTTGTGCATCTTATTTTGCTTAGTACAACGGTAGCATTATAAGATGATCCCTTACAAAATTTCAAGGTACAAGTGTTCTCCCTAAGTATGCACCATTGCTATAGTTCATCATGCCGAGACACCACGTGATGATCGGGTGTGATAAGCTCTACGTTCACATACAACGGGTGCAAGCCAGTTTTGCACACGTAGAATACTCGGGTCAAACTTGACGAGCCTAGCATATGCAGATATGGCCTCGGAACACCGAGACCGAAAGGTCGAGCGTGAATCATATAGTAGATATGATCAACATAGTGATGCTCACCATTGAAAACTACTCCATCTCACGTGATGATCGGACATGGTTTAGTTGATTTGGATCACGTGATCACTTAGATGATTAGAGGGATGTCTATCTAAGTGCGAGTTCTTAAGTAATATGATTAATTGAACTTTAATTTATCATGAACTTAGTACCTGATAGTATTTTGCATGTCTATGTTGTTGTAGATCAATGGCCCGTGCTACCGTTCCTTTGAATTTTAATGCGTTCCTAGAGAAAGCTAAGTTGAAAGATGATGGCAGCAACTACACGGACTGGGTCCGTAACTTGAGGATTATCCTCATTGCTGCACAGAAGAATTACGTCCTGGAAGCACCGTTAGGTGTACCACCCGTGCCCGCAACTGCAGACATTGTGAATGCCTGGCAGCCGCATGTTGATGACTACTCGATAGTTTAGTGTGCCATGTTTTACGACTTAGAACTGGGACTTCAACAACGTTTTGAACGTCATGGAGCATATGAGATGTTCCAGGAGTTGAAGTTAACATTTCAAGCAAATGCCCGGATTGAGAGATATGAAGTCTCCAATAAGTTCTACAACTGTAAAATGGAGGAGAATAGTTCTGTCAGTGAACACATACTCAAAATGTCTGGGTACCATAACCACTTGACTCAACTGAGAGTTAATCTTCCTGATGATAGTGTAATTGACAGAGTTCTTCAATCACTGCCACCAAGCTACAAAAGCTTCGTGATGAACTATAATATGCAAGGGATGAACAAGACTATTCCCGAGCTCTTCGCGATACTAAAGGCTGCGGAGGTAGAAATCAAAAAGGAGCATCAAGTGTTGATGGTCAACAAGACCACTAGTTTCAAGAAAAAGGGCAAAGGGAAGAAGGGGAACTTCAAGAAGAATGACAAAAGGGTTGCTGCTCAAGAGAAGAAACCCAAGTCTGGACCTAAGCCTGAAACTGAGTGCTTCTACTGCAAAGGGACTGGTCATTGGAAGCGGAACTACCCCAAGTATTTGGCGGATAAGAAGGATGGCAAAGTGAAAGGTATATTTGATATACATGTTATTGATGTGTACTTAACTAATGCTCGCAGTAGCGCCTGGGTATTTGATACTGGTTCTGTTGCTCATATTTGCAACTTGAAACAGGAGCTACGGATTAAGCAAAGATTGGCTAAGGACGAGGTGATGATGCGCGTGGAAAATGGTACCAAAGTCGACGTGATCGCGGTCGCCATGTTACCTCTACATCTACCTTTGGGATTAGTTTTAGACCTTATTTGGTGCGAGCGTTGAGCATGAACATTATATCTCGATCTTGTTTGATGCGAGATGGTTATTTATTTAAACCAGAGAATAATGGTTGTTCTTTATATGAGTCATATTTTTTATGGTCATGCACCCCTGCTGAGTGGTCTATTTTTGTTGAATCTCGATAGTAGTGATACACATATTCATAGTGTTGAAGCCAAAAGATATAAGTTTAATAATGATAGTGCAACTTATTTGTGGCACTGCCATTTGGGTCAAATCGGTGTAAAGCGCATGAAGAAACTCCATGCTGATGGACTTTTGGAATCACTTGATTATGAATCACTTGGTGCTTGCGAACCGTGCCTTATGGGTAATATGACTAAAACTCCGTTATCCGGAACAATGGAACGAGCTACTGACTTATTGGAAATAATACATACTAATGTATGTGGTCCAATGAGTATTGAGGCTCGTGGTGGGTATCGTTATTTTCTTACCTTCACAGATGATTTGAGCAGATATGGTTATATCTACTTAATGAAGCATAAGTCTGAAACATTTGAAAAGTTCAAAGAATTTCAGAGTGAAGCGGAAAATCATCATAACAAGAAAATAAAGTTTCTACGATCTGATCGTGGAGGAGAATATTTGAGCTATGGGTTTGGTCTTCATTTGAAACAACATGGGATAGTTTCACAACTAACGCCACCTGGAACACCACAGCGAAATGGTGTGTCCGAACATCGTAACCGTACTTTATTGGATATGGTGCGATCTATGATGTCTCTTACTGCTTTACCGCTATCATTTTGGGGTTATGGTTTAGAGATGACTGCATTCACTTTAAATAGGGCACCATCAAAATCCGTTGAGATGACACCTTATGAACTGTGGTTTGGCAAGAAACCAAAGTTGTCATTTCTTAAAGTTTGGGGTTGCGATGCTTATGTGAAAAAGCTTCAACCTGATAAGCTCGAACCCAAATCGGATAAGTGCATCTTCATAGGATACCCAAAGGAAACTATCGGGTACACCTTCTGTCACAGATCCGAAGGCAAAATCTTTGTTGCTAAGAATGGATCCTTTCTAGAGAAGGAGTTTCTCTCGAAAGAAGTGAGTGGGAGGAAAGTAGAACTTGATGAGGTAGTTGTACCTTCTCCCTTATTGGAAAGTAGTTCATCACAGAAATCTATTCCCGTGATTCCTACACCAATTAGTGAGGAAGCTAATGATGATGATCATGAAGCTTCAGATCAAGTTACTACCGAACCTCGTAGGTATTCCAGAGTAAGATCCGCACCAGAGTGGTATGGTAATCCTATTCTGGAAGTCATGTTACTAGACCATGATGAACCTACAAACTATGAGGAAGCAATGATGAGCCCAGATTCTGCGAAATGGCTTGAGGCCATGAAATCTGAGATGGGATCCATGTATGAGAACAAAGTGTGGACTTTGGTGGACTTGCCCGATGATCGGCAAGCCATAGAAAATAAATGGATCTTTAAGAAGAAGATCGACGCAGACGGTAATGTTACTATTTACAAAGCTCGACTTGTTGCAAAAGGTTTTTGACAAGTTCAAGGAGTTGACTACGATGAGACTTTCTCACCCATAGCGATGCTTAAGTCTGTCCGAATCCTATTAGCGATTGCCGCATTTTATGATTATGAAATTTGGTAGATGCATGTCAAAACTGCATTCCTAAATGGATTTCTGGAAGAAGAGTTGTATATGATGCAACCAGAAGGTTTTGTCAATCAAAGGGTGCTAACAAAGTGTGCAAGCTCCAGCGATCCATTTATGGACTGGTGCAAGCCTCTCGGAGTTGGCATAAACGTTTTGATAGTGTGATCAAAGCATATGGATTTATACATACTTTTGGAGAAGCCTGTATTTACAAGAAAGTGAGTGGAAGCTCTGTAGCATTTCTAATATTATATGTGGATGACATATTGTTGATTGGAAATGATATAGATTTTCTAGATATCATACAAGGATATCTAAATAAGAGTTTTTCCATGAAAGACCTCGGAGAAGCTGCTTACATATTGGGCATCAAGATCTATAGAGATAGATCAAGATGCTTAATTGGACTTTCACAAAGCACATAGCTTGATAAAGTTTTGAAGAAGTTCAAAATGGATCAGTCAAAGAAAGGGTTCTTGCCTATGTTAAGGTGTGAAGTTGAGTCAGACTCAATGCCTAACCACTGCAGAAGATAGAGAGAAAATGAAAGTCATTCCCTATGCTTTAGCCATAGGTTCTATCATGTATGCAATGTTGTGTACCAGACCTGATGTGTGCCTTGCTATAAGCATAGCAGGGAGGTACCAAAGTAATCCCAGAGTGGAGCACTAGACATCAGTCAAGAACATCCTAAAATACATGAAAAGGACTAAGGATATGTTTCTCGTTTATGGAGGTGAAAAAGAGCTCATCATAAATCGTCACGTCGATACAAGCTTTGACATTGATCCGGATGACTCTAAGTCACAAACCGGATACATATTTTTATTGAATGGAGGAGCTGTCAGTTGGTGCAGTTCCAAGCAAAGCGTCGTGGCGGGATCTACGTGTGAAGCGGAGTACACTGCTATTTCGGAAGTAGCAAATGAAGGAGTTTGGATGAAAGAGTTCATAGTTCATATCCGATCTAGGTGTCATACCTAGTGCATCGGGTCCAATGAAAATCTTTTATGACAATACTGGTGCAATTGCCTTGGCAAAGGAATCCAGATTTCACAAGCGAACCAAGCACATCAAGAGACGCTTCAATTCCATCCGTCATCAAGTGTCAGAGGGGGACATAGAGATTTGCAAGATACACACGGATCTGAATGTTGCAGACCCGTTGACTAAGCCTCTTCCATGAGCAAAATATGATCAACACCAAAGCTCCATTGGTGTTAGAATCATTACTATGTAATCTAGATTATTGACTCTAGTGCAAGTGGGAGACTGAAGAAAATATGCCCTAGAGGCAATAATAAAGTTATTATTTATTTCCTTAATTCATGATAAATGTTTATTATTCATGCTAGAATTGTATTAATCAGAAACTTAGTACATGTGTGAATACATAGACAAAACTTATAGTCCCTAGTATGCCTCTACTTGACTAGCTCGTTAATCAAAGATGGTTATGTTTCCTAACCATAGACATGTGTTGTCATTTGATGAATGGGATCACATCATTAGGAGAATGATGTGATGGACATGACCCATCCGTTAGCTTAGCATTATGATCGTGTCAGTTTCATTGCTACTGCTTTCTTCATGACTTATGCAAGTTCCTCAGACTATGAGATTATGCAACTCCCGAATACCGGAGGAACGCTTTGTGTGCTACCAAACATCACAACGTAAAAGGGTGATTGTCGGTGTCAAAACTGGCGGATCTCGGGTAGGGGGTCCCGAACTATGCGTCTAGGCGGATGGTAACAGGAGACAAGGGACACGATGTTTTACCCAGGTTCGGGCCCTCTTGATGGAGGTAAAACCCTACGTCCTGCTTGATTGATATTGATATTGTGGATGTTTACAAGAGTGGATCTACCACGAGATCAAGGAGGCTAAACCCTAGAAGCTAGCCTATGGTATGATTGTAATGGTTGTTGTTGTGTCCTACGGACTAGAGCCATCTGGTTTATATAGACACCGGAGAGGGCTAGGGTTACATAGAGTCGGTTACAATGGTAGGAGATCTACGCATCCGTATCGCCAAGCTTGCCTTCCACGCCAAGGAAAGTCCCATCCGGACACGGGACGAAGTCTTCAATCTTGTATCTTCATAGTGTTGGAGTCCGGTCGATGATGATAGTCCGGCCGATGATAGTTCGGCCGATGATGGTAGTCCGGCTATCCGGACACCCCCTAATCCGGGACTCCCTCAGTGATTATAAAGGTGCTCTATAGGTGTCTCCGAAGGTGTTTGTTGGGTTGGCATATATCGAGATTAGGATTTGTCACTCCGTGTTTCGGAGAGGTATCTTTGGGCCCTCTCGGTAATACTCATCACTATAAGCCTTGCAAGCATTGTAACTAATGAGTTAGTTGCGGGATGAAGTATTACAGAACGAGTAAATAGACTTGTCGGTAACAAGATTGAACTAGGTATTGAGATACCGATGATCGAATCCCGGGCAAGTAACATACAGATGACAAAGGGAACACCGTATGTTGTTATGCGGTTTGACCGATAAAGATCTTCGTAGAATATATAGAAACCAATATGAGCATCCAGGTTCTGCTATTGGTTATTGATCGAAGACGTGTCTCGGTCATGTCTACATAGTTCTCGAACCCGTAGGGTTTGCACGCTTAACGTTCGATGACGATTGGTATTATGAGTTTATGTGATATGATGTACCGATGGTTGTTCGGAGTTCCGGATATGATCACGGACATGACGAGGAGTCTCGAAATGGTTGATACATAAAGATTGATATATTGGATGGCTATGTTCGGACTCCGGAAGTGTTTCGAAGAAGTTTCGGATAAAACTGGAGTGTCGGAGGGTTACCAGAACCACCGGGGGGAACTAATGGGCCTAGATGGGCCTTAGTGGGAGAATAGGAAGGGACAGGAGGGGCTAGCCGTGCGCCCCTGAGTCCGAATAGGACAAGGGAAGGGGGGCGGTGCCCCCCTTTCCTTCCCTTCCCCCTCTTCCTTCCTTCTTTCCCCTCTTCCTTAGGTGGAAACCTACTAGGACTTGGAGTCCTAGTAGGATTCCCCTCTTTTGGCGCGCCCTAGGAGGGACGGCCGGCCTCCCCCTTGCTCCTTTACATACAGGGCAGGGGGCACCCTAGGACACACAAGTTGATTGTTTAACCATGTGCCGTGCCCCCTCCATAGATTTCCACCTCGGTCATATTGTCGTAGTGCTTAGGCGAAGCCCTGCGCCGGTAACTTCATCATCACCGTCACCACGCCGTCGTGCTGACGGAACTTTCCCTCGACCTCAGCTGGATCTAGAGTTCGTGGGACGTCACCGAGCTGAACGTGTGCAGATCACGGAGGTGCCGTACCTTCGGTGCTAGGATCGGTCGGATCCTGAAGACGTACGACTAAATCAACTGTCATAATGCTTCCGCTTTCGGTCTACGAGGGTACGTAGACTACACTCTCCCCTCACGTTGCTATGCATCTCCTAGATAGATCTTGTGTGATCATAGGATTTTTTTTGAAATTACCACATTCCCCAACACATCTTCCTCTGGAGCGTCATCCGTAGATTGGAGAACCTCTTGATCTTGAAGGACAGGATTTCTACTCCACCACCACCACCTTCTTCTTCATCACCAAAAGAAAATGGAGTATCTGGTATGGGCACTCCCTTTGGCTTCCGCCAAGCTTGGGGGAGGTGCCCGGTATCACATCAACCCCACTATCTTTTGCCTTTACTTATTTTAGTTCGATCCGTAGTTATCTTTTGCATTAGATGAATAAAGGTTTAGTTTGATCCTTTCTTTTCGAGAGTTTGCTTAGTGATCTATCCTTGTAATCATGTGTGAGATAAATAATAAAGTTTAGTTTGAGTTTTTGCCTTCTTTACTTTCATGTTGCAATAAAAAGAAAGGAAATAAATTAAAAAGATCGTATGTTAATCTTATGGTAGGTGATGACACCACATAAGGAAAAGTATAAGTAGGAATTTTTATTAGAGATTGACAAACACAACATTATTCAATGATGCAACTCATGAAAGAATTAATAAGGGAAGATAAGATTCCCATATAAATACACTATCTTAGAAATCTTTTGTGATTGTGAGCCCCCATGAAAATATTATATGCCAAAATTGTTGACATTGGACAAGTAAGACAATGTAATGATTTATGTTTGTTCATATTCACATAGAAGTTATATTGTCATAGATCCTTCAACATGTGGTGCTTGCCCCTATCTTTGCTAGCCAAAAATTCCGCACTAAGTAGAGATACTACTTGTGCATCCAAAAACCCTTAAACCCAAATCTTATTTTCAAGAGTCCACCATACCTACCTAGGGTTTGAGCAAGATCCCTCAAGTAAGTTGTCATCGGTGCAATAAGGCAATAAGAATTGCTTCTAAAAGTGTGAGATCATTTAGTGTAAGAGAAAATTGAGTGTTGTACGGACTTGTGATGGTGAAGAATAAAAGCGATAGACTGCATAATAAAGGTTGCCATCACAAGGGGAAATACAATGTGACTTTCTTTGCACTAAGGGGTTGAGCATACAAACAAATAAGCACATGACAACCTCTGCTTCCCTCTACGAAGGGCCTATCATTTACTTTTATGTATTTACTTTTATGCGAGAGTCAAAGTTTCTTCTCTCTATTCCTTTTTATTTTTCTCCTTTGGCAAGCATCATGTGGTGAGGAAAGATCTAGGCACATATGTCCAGTTGAATATGGGTGGCATGAGTTATTATTGTTGACATCACCCTTGAGGTGAATACGTTGGGAGGCAAAACTATAAGCCCCTATCTTTCTATGTGTCTGGTTGAAATGTTTTGCTCATGTGTATGCGGTGAGTGTTAGCAATCATAGAAGACTATATGATGGTTGAGTATGTGGACTTTCCTAAAGGCTCTGATACATGACCCTTCCTGAAAAGATGATGAATTGTAGTTGCAAAGTTGAATGAAAACATTTTGTTGGTTCCTAACAGAGTTTATGATTTATAATTCAATTGTGTGATGAATTGTTACTTATTCATGGGAAGTCTATGATAAAAGTTCCATGTTTAATTTTGTTGCTGTTACAATAATCTACATGATGCTTCTATGTCGTATTTTGTTTTTATCGACACCTCTCTCTCTAGGCATGTGGACATGTTTTTCGATTTCGGTTTTCGCTTGAGGACAAGCGAGGTCTAAGCTTGGGGGAGTTGATACGTCCATTTTGCATCATGTTTTCCTACTATTATTTATGATGTTTTTATGCATAATAATACTTTTTGGAGTAATTCTAATGCCTTTTCTCTCATAATATGCAAGGTACACACAAAGAGGGAGAATTCCGACAGCTGGAAATCTGAACTTGGAAAAGCTATGTCAGGCCACCTATTCTGCACAACTCCAATCAAGCCAAAACTTTATGGAATATTTGAGGAATATCGGAGCCAATAAGTACGAGAGGGGGCCCACTAGGCGGACACAACCCACCTGGGCACACGAGGAAGCCCAGGCGCGTCCTGGTTGGTTGTGCTCACCCAGGCCCACCTCAGGTGCCCATCTTCTGGTATATAAGTCATTTTGACCTAGAAAAAATAAATCAGGAGAGGACTTTCGGGACGGAGCACCGCCTTCTCGAGGCGGAACTTGGGCAGGAGCAATTTTGCCCTCTAGTGGAGCGATTCCGCCAGGGGAACTTCCCTCTCGGAGGGCAAAATCATCGTCATTGTCATCACCAACAAGTCTCCCATCTTGGGGAGGGAAATCTCCATCAACATCTTCAACAACACCATCTCCTCTCAAACCCTAGTTCATCTCTGGTGTTCAATCTTTGTACCGGAACTATGGATTGGTGCTTTTGGGTGACTAGTAGTGTTGATTACATCTTGTAGTTGATTACTATATGGTTTATTTGGTGGAAGATTAAATGTTCAGATCCCATATGCTATTTAATACCCCTCTGATCTTGATCATGATTATCATTTGTGAGTAGTACTTTTGTTCTTGAGGTCACAGGAGAAATCATGTTGCAAGTAATCATGTGAACTTGATATGTGTTTGATATTTTGATAGTATGTATGTTGTGATTCCCTTGGTGGTGTCATGTGAACGTCGACTACATGACACTTCACCATATTTGGGCCTAAGGGAATGCATTGTGGAGTAGTTATTAGATGATGGGTTGCGAGAGTGACAGAAGCTTAAACCCTAGTTTATGCGCTATTTCGTAAGGGACCGATTGGACCCAAAAGTTAATGCTATGGTTAGAATTTATTCTTAATACTTTTCTCGTAGTTGCGGATGCTTGTGAGGGGGTTAATCATAAGTAGGAGGTTTGTTCAAGTAATAACAACACCTAAGCACTGGTCCACCCACATATCAAATTATCAAAGTAGCGAACACAAAACGAATCAACATGATGAAAGTGACTAGATGAAATTCCACTGTACTCTCAAGAATGCCTTGCTTACTATAAGAGACCGTTTTGGCCTGTCCTTTGCCTCAAAAGGATTGGGCTACCTTGCTTCACTTTTATTACTATTATCGTTACTTGATCGTTACAAATTATCTTTCTATCAAACTACTCTATTACTTACAATTTTAGCACTTGCAGAAATTACCTTGCTGAAAACCACTTGTCATTTCCTTCTGCTCCTCGTTGGGTTCGACAATCTTACTTATTGAAAAGAGCTACAATTGATCCCCTATACTTGTGGTTCATCACCCACTCCTTCATAACTTGGTTTACCACTAGTTCCAAGTCACCATAGACCATCAATCGACGAGTTCCCAGAGAAATTGCCATCTGCAGCCCGTACAGAAGAGCTTCATACTCGGATTTGTTGTTAAAGGATCAAAATGGATTTGAAGCACGTAGCTGAGTCGGTCGCCCTTGGGGGACACCAACACCACTCCGGCTCCGGAGCCGTGGAGGATCTTAGAGCCATAAAAACCATCGTCCGGTGCTCAGGGAGACTCGGGACGGGCTGTTCTTGTTCTATCCCCTCGGCGAGGAAATCCACTAGGGCTTGTGACTTGATGGCTTTCTTAGCTTCAAACTTGATATCCAACGGAAGGAGCTCGATGGCCCACTTCACCACTCGACCCATAGCATCTCTGTTGTTCATGATCTCAGATAGAGGGGCGTCAGTTATCACCATGACCGAGTGCTCTTGGAAGTAATGTGCCACCTTCTTTGCAGTCAGATAGATCCCATATACTAACTTCTGATAATGCGGATACCTTTGCTTGGAAGGGGTCAGGACTTCAGAGATGTAGTAGACTAGTTGTTGGAGCTTGAAGGTTTTGCCTTGTTCTTCCTGTTCCATAGTGAGCACAATGCTAACAACTTGGCTCGTGGCCACGATGTATAAGAGCAAAGTCTCTTTGCTGCTCGGAGCAGCTAGCACCGGCTGGGTGAAAGCAAGGCTTTAAGTTCCTGGAACGCGGCCTGCACTTTGGGAGTCCACTCGAACCTATTGGAATTCTTCATCAATCGGTAAAGCAGCATGGCTTTTTCACCAAGTCTTGAGGTGAACCTACTCAGGGCTGCTAGATAGTATGTGAGGCATTTCACGTCATGGAGACATTATGGTTGTTTCATTCGGATGATTGCTCCGATCTTCTCAGGGTTTCCGTCGATTCCGCATTCGGAAACGAGGAGACCGAGCAACCTGCCAGCTAGGACCCCAAAGGTACACTTAGCTGGGTTGAGTTTTATGCCAAAAGCATGCAAGTTAGTGAAGGTCTCAGCGAGGTCGGTCAGGAGGTCGAAAACTTTCCTAGACTTGACCATGATGTCATCCATATAAGTCTCCATGTTTCGACTGATCTACTTCTGCAAGCACTTTTGAATCATGCACTAGAATGTAGCTCCAGTGTTTTCAACCCAAATGGCATAGTGATATAGAAAAAACACCCGAATGGGGTGATGAAGACTGTTTTTATTTCATCCAGACCATACATTCGGATCCGGTGGTACCCGGAGTACGCATCCAAAAATGATAACTGCTCACATCTAGCAGTAGAACCTAATACCTGATCTATGCGACGGAGAGGAAAATGATCCTTCGGGCGGGCCTGATTGATGTGCTTGAAATCGATGCACATTCGGAGAGATTTATTCTTCTTCAGCACCATGACGATGTTGGTGAGCCACTCAGAGTGGTACATCTTTCGGATGAATTCGACGGGTAAGAGCCACGCGATCTCCACGCCTATCGCCTGGCGCTTCTTAGTGGAAGATAATCGGGGTGCTCTTTGACAGGCCTCTTTTTCGGGTCGACACGGAGTCTATGCTCAGCCAGTCCCCTGGGAACACCCGACATGTCAGAAGGCTTCCATGCAAAGATGTCCCAGTTCTCACGGAGGAACAGGATGAGCACGCCTTCCTATTTGCTGTCAAGGGTGGTGGAGATGTTGGTTGGGGCGGTATTCGGATCTTCGGGATTAATGTTCATCGGCTTTCTCTCTCTGGACGACTGGAAAGCGGATGCACTAGTCGGCCTTTTGGACTTCAACAGATCGCTCGGATCCATTGCTTTCTTATACTCATCCAACTTGGCCATTGCCACCTCTTCGTCGGTGATCCGAGAGCCCTTCTGGAGGCACTCTTCGGCTAGCTTCCGGTCGCCCGTGATAGTGATCAGACCTTTCGACCCTGGCATCTTAAGTTTAAGATACACGTAACACAGACGGGTCATGAAACGTGCGTAGGCTGGCCTACCCAGGATAGCGTGGTAAGCACTCCGTAAGTCTACCACCTCGAAGGTTAGCTACTCCTTTATGAAGTTTTTCTCTTTGCTGAATACAATGTCAAGGGCTATTTAGCAGAGTGACTTGGCCTTCTTCCCTGGGATTACCCCATGGAACAACATATTGCTCTTACTGAGCCGGGACATCGGAATGCCCATTGCCTCCAGCGTGTCGGCGTAAATAATGTTGAGCCCGTTGCCATCGCCCATTAGGACATTGCGCAATCGGACCCCTCCAACGGTTGGGTCAACCACCAAAGCCTACCACACAGGGGTCAGTATGTTGGCTGCGTGGTCCGACTAATCGAAGGTTACTGGTGTCTTGGCCTAGTCGAGGTATTTGGTGACAGTCGGAACTGCCATGTTGACCTCTTGGTTTATAACGTTGAGGCGACTCTTGCTCTCGACGTTGGCGAAGATCATTGATACGTCTCCAACGTATCTATAAATTATGAAGTATTCATGCCATGTTTACAACAATTTTATATGATTTGATTAGAACTTACCCGGACTAACACTATTTTTAGCAGAACTACCGTGGTGTCATTTTTTGTGCAGAAATAAAAGTTCTCGAAATGGGCTAAAAATTTACGGTGATTTTTTATGGACCAAATGAGACCCCGAAGCACAAGAGCTGGGCCAGGAAGTGGACGAGGAAGCCACAAGCCCAGGGGGCGCGCCCTACCCCCTAGGGCGCGCCCCTACGACTTGTTGGCCCCTCGGGCACCCCCTTGACATGAGACCGATGCAAAAAATTCTCATAAATACCAAAACCCCCGAAAAGAACCCTAGATCGGGAAGTTCCGCTGCCGCAAGCCTCTGTATCCACGAAAAACCAATCAGGACCCGTTCCGACACCCTATTGGAGGGGGAAATCATCACCGGTGGCCATCTTCATCATCCCGGAGGTCTACATGACAAGGAGGGAGTAGTTCACCCTCGGGACTGAGGGTATATACCAGTAGCTATGTGTTTGATCTCTCTCTCTTTCTCTCTCTCCCTCCCTCTCTCTCTCTCGTGTTCTTGATTTGGCACAATCTTGATGTACTGCGAGCTTTTTTACTATAGTTGGATCATATGGTGTTTCTCCCTCTCCACCTTCTTGTGATGAATCGAGTCTTGCTCTTTGAGGTTTTGTTATGTTGGATTGAGTCTTGGATTTGAGAACACTTGATATATGTCTTGCAATGGGATATATGTGATGACAATGGGATGTTCTATTGATTCACTTGATGTATGTTTTGGCACTCAACTCGTGGATTCCCGAGGTAACATTGGGGTAATCTATGCATAGGGATTGATGCATGTTTTTGTCCTACGTTCTCCGATAGAAACTTTGGAGTGATTCTTTGTCGCACGTTGAGGGACTGCCATATGATTTAATTATTTTGTCATTGTTGAGAGATTTTGCACTAGTGACAGTATGAACCCTAGGCCTTGTTTTCAAGCATTGCAATACCATTTTTGCTCACTTTTGTTACTAGTTACCTTGCTGTTTTTATTTATTTAGATTATAACAATATATTTCTACCATCCATATCTATTATCTATTATATACTTAAAACAGAAGTAAAACAAGCTGTCACGTGTTTCCACATAGATTAAATTATCTTGATCGTCCATATTAAAAATTAACGGTTGAGATTTAAAAATATAGCGTTACATACAAATATTGACATGTCATGTATTGGGTCTAAATAGTTCCAACACGTCTTTGGTCCAACTCCTATGACTTTTCTACTCTTAAAAAAAACTCACGTTGGTGTGCAAAGTAAGGCAGCCAACGAAGAGTCCTATTCAAGAAAAATAAATTAAGCAATACCCTGCCAAAAGATGTAGTGTCCGACAAGAATTTTACGTCATCTAGGAGTACTATTTTGGATGAATAATAATCAGTCTGAAAATCCTCTTGCGTTCACAAGGAAATAGAAAATCTATTATATACTTAAAACAGAAGTAAAACAAGCTGTCACGTGTTTCCACATAGATTAAATTATCTTGATCGTCCATATTAAAAATTAACGGTTGAGATTTAAAAATATAGCGTTACATACAAATATTGACATGTCATGTATTGGGTCTAAATAGTTCCAACACGTCTTTGGTCCAACTCCTATGACTTTTCTACTCTTAAAAAAAACTCACGTTGGTGTGCAAAGTAAGGCAGCCAACGAAGAGTCCTATTCAAGAAAAATAAATTAAGCAATACCCTGCCAAAAGATGTAGTGTCCGACAAGAATTTTACGTCATCTAGGAGTACTATTTTGGATGAATAATAATCAGTCTGAAAATCCTCTTGTGTTCACAAGGAAATAGAAAATTCAGTGCTACACGCTGGGATAGCAAACCCAATACAATGATGTCGTAGAAAAAAAGTAACAAAAAAAAGAGAAACGAAACAATGAAGTGCTAACGTGCGCGCATGTGCCACAAGGCCCGAACGTGCAGCCTCTCCCAATCTCTCTTATCCTGCACGTCGTAGAGAACACTAGCGGCTAGGCTTTCCAATTCGCTGGTGCCCAGTTGTCGACAACAAACACCGCGGCTGTGGTGACAGCGAAGCCGATGAAGATCTCCAGGAAGCAGGATGAGTTGACCATGAGGTACCACTCCAAGGATCAGTACGTGGGCTAGTGCCTCCTCAAGACTCTGCTCACCGGCGACAACGCTGCCGACGAGACCAAGCACATGATCTTCAGCACTACGGTCCACATCATTGTTGATATGCTAGATAATGGACTGACATGGATCTTGATGAGTTTCATGGCGATGGATCTGTCTGCAGGAGAGCGACAGTCGATCGGCGTGAAAGTGGAGACCTGGTCACGTGGATGGCTTGGACAAAAATAGGATGCCGCATAATCTGCAGCTCTACTCCATATCCGCGAACATTGTGGATGCAGCTCCGAATCTGCTATTTGTGTGGCCGCTTTCTCCATATCGGTGACGTTTCCCAACCCTGTACCTTGCGCACTCCCTCTGCCTTCAAGTAATGATGCATGCTTGCAACACCCATCCAAGCGGGCATCTAGGGTCTAGACACATCAGCAAAGTGGGCCACCATGGGCGCTCACGACTACGATGTAGGATGGCTGCCGTGCTCCAGCTCTGAGTTCATTCCTTACGTACATATCTTAATCCTCCCATGTAGTCCTATTTAGATGATAGTATTCACTTGACAATGAACAGATGGAATTACTAGATCTAGAAAACTAATTGATTCAGGGTGAGGATGGTTGGATTCTGGATTAATATGCTTAGATTAATGATCCAATGTGTCCATTGGTATACAATTTCAAGTTGGACAAAACATGCATACACCAACATGTACGGTTCATAAAACTATAGATAATTATTTTCCTCCCTTTTTCGAGCTGGCCAATCTGCCATTCTACCTCCACTCCTGTTGACTTTATATCCAGGTTAGTCTTAGTTTCACATCCATGGTAAATTATCTGCACAACCATTTTAACAGATGTGTCAATACGACAATATGTATCAAAGGAAACATTTGTTGGTATATTTGTGCCATGCAATTCTTTAGAGATAATTTTACTGTTTGATGTCAGCAGTCAAGATGTTAAATAGGTTTGCTGTGTACGTGACTGCTACCCAGGTTAGCTGAACCGTGAATTTGATTAGTATTTTATGATTCTTTTTAATACAGCACTTGATGGATTTCTTTGTACAAAATACTGGCACTAGAATAAGATACGTACAATTTTTTATTGATTTGATAAAGATTAAATGTGGGACTTAATTATTTTCATATATATAATAAATTTCTAGAAAAATACATATACATATGAGCATAAACCTAAAACTAAAATGTGTGATACAAACAAAATGATATGTCAATGTGCATGGGTTATTTAGATTTGTCAACATACACGGTTTGAAAAAGTATTCTGAACAGAGAAAACAATCACATCAGTAGGACTTAGGCTCGCTGGGTGTGAATTATGATCATGTGAAGTCATAGTTGCGGGAAGTGATAATCAAGTGGAAGCATAAAATATGTGTGGCAAGAGGCAATTGGAGTAGGCAATTTATTCCCAATGTCCCCAGGTGATGTATCGTATTGTGTATTACAAAATATATGACATTAACTTGCCGAACTCTGGCTTTCATGTGATTACCTTTCTCTTAAACATTAATAAAATAAACATTTACACTCAAAGTTTACAAGCAGAAAATATTTACCTTGTGTTTGTAAAGCGGAGACTATGCAACAAATTATTTCAATCATGCTAAAAAGATTAGGTGTACCTAAATAACTTTTCTTCAGTCAAAAAGCATAGACTACAACAATGGGAAAGAGTGGAAGAAAATGTTCTAGAAAATCTAGATATATTGACAGTTTTTAAGGTATACCATAGGAGAGGTCTTTACAATAAAATAAACAACACTCTAGGATATGAATGCATAACATGAATAGGCATGCACCACAGGAATAGAGAAATATGTGCATGTGTGGACGCATCTCAATGTAGGGCATTTCGTTAATGTAACCTAATTGTAACACAACTAATGATAACAAATGGGGAAGAAAAAAGAACATTGTTTTTATGAGCCATCAACATTTCATCTTATTCCCATTTTTCCCTACAAGATAGATAATCCTCATATTGTGGTGCTATTTTTTGGTGTCTAATTTCTCAATGGCAGTGAACCAGATTGAGATGAAATCGCATGATCAAATATAATGTAGCAAATATGGAGAAAACAAAAAATGTTGCGGCAAATCTAGCCGCGCAAATGCGCGGGTTACCCCGCTAGTTACACTTGTATCACCATCTCTTCGCCAAACTAGTGCACCTATACAATTTACCATTGTATTGGGTGTGTTGGGGACACAAGAAACTCTTTGTCATTTGGTTGCAGGGTTGTTTAAGAGAGACCATCTTCATCCTAAGCCTCCAACAGATTGATAAACCTTAGTTTATGCACTTGAGGGAAATTTGCTACTGTCCTACAAAACTCTGTGCTTGAAGGCCCAACACGAGTCTTCAAGAAGAAGGTTGCGTAGTAGACATCAAGCTCTTTTCTGGCGCCGTTGCCGGGGAGGTGAGTGCTTGAAGGTATATCTTTCGATCTTGCAATTGAATATTTTAGTTTCTTGTTTTATCACTAGTTTGGTTTATAAAAGAAATCTACAAAAAAATTGGAATTGAGGTTGCCTCATATGCTTCATCTTTTTAATATCTTTCGTGAAAATAAGGATTCGAAAAATTGTGCCAAAGTGTTAGAAGAAGAAGTCAATAAAATGTTTGGCACAAAATCTTTGAATGATGAGCATGATTGCAATGTTATTAGTATGAATTCTTTGAATATCCATGATGCTAATGATATGCAAAGCCATACCACTTGATAGAGGCAAAGGTGTCCCGTCTTTCGATGAGATGGTGATTATCGTTTCGGAGGAGTAGACTTTGACAATCCGACTGCGTACGTGCGAGGACGTCGTGTTGGAAATATGCCCTAGAGGCAATAATAAATTGATTATTATTATATTTCCTTGTTCATGATAATCGTTTATTATCCATGCTATAATTGTATTGATAGGAAACTCAGATACATGTGTGGATACATAGACAACACCATGTCCCTAGTAAGCCTCTAGTTGACTAGCTCGTTGATCAATAGATGGTTACGGTTTCCTAACCATGGACATTGGATGTCGTTGATAACGGGATCACATCATTAGGAGAATCATGTGATGGACAAGACCCAATCCTAAGCCTAGCACAAAGATCGTGTAGTTCGTTTGCTAGAGCTTTGCCAATGTCAAGTATCTCTTCCTTTGACCATGAGAGCGTGTAACTCCTGGATACCGTAGGAATGCTTTGGGTGTATCAAACGTCACAATGTAACTGGGTGACTATAAAGGTGCACTACAGGTATCTCCGAAAGTATCTATTGTTTTATGCGGATCGAGACTGGGATTTGTCACTCCGTGTAAACGGAGAGGTATCTCTGGGCCCACTCGGTAGGACATCATCATATGCGCAATGTGACCAAGGAGTTGATCACGGGATGATGTGTTACGGAACGAGTAAAGTGACTTGCCGGTAACGAGATTGAACAAGGTATTGGATACCGACGATCGAATCTCGGGCAAGTAACATACCGATAGACAAAGGGAATTGAATACGGGATTGATTAAGTCCTTGACATCGTGGTTCATCCGATGAGATCATCGTGGAACATGTGGGAGCCATCATGGGTATCCAGATCCCGCTGTTGGTTATTGATCGGAGAACGTCTCGGTCATGTCTGCATGTCTCCCGAACCCGTAGGGTCTACACACTTAAGGTTCGATGACGCTAGGGTTATAAAGGAAGCTTGTATGTGGTTATCGAATGTTGTTCGGAGTCCCGGATGAGATCCCGGACGTCACGAGAAGTTCCGGAATGGTCCGGAGGTAAAGATTTATATATGGGAAGTCCTGTTTTGGTCACCGGAAAAGTTTCGGGCGATATCGGTAATGTACCGGGACCATCGGGAGGGTCCCGGGGGTCCACCAAGTGGGGCCACCTGCCCCAGAAGGCTGCGTGGGCCAAGTGTGGGAGGGGACCAGCCCCTAGGTGGGCTGGTGCGCCCCCCACAAGGGGTCCAAGGCGCAAGGGAGAGTGGGAGGGGGCAAACCTTAGTCCAGATGGGCCTTAAGGCCCACCTAGTGGGTGCCTCCCCTCTCTCCCCCTCTTGGCCGCCTCCCCAAGTCCCATCTAGGGCTGGCCGCACCCCTTGGGGTGGGAAACCCTAAAGGGGGCGCAGCCCCCTTCTCCCCTATATAAATAGAGGCCTGGGGCTGCCCATAACACATGATAACTTCTCCCTCTTGGTGCAACCCTGCCTCTCTTCCTCCTCCTCCTCTCCCATGGTGCTTGGCGAAGCCCTGCAGGATTGCCACGCTCCTCCATCACCACCACGCCGTTATGCTGCTGTTGGATGGAGTCTTCCTCAACCTCTCCCTCTCTCCTTGCTGGATCAAGGCGTGGGAGACGTCACCGGGCTGTACGTGTGTTGAACGCGGAGGTGCCGTCCGTTCGGCACTAGGATCATCGGTGATGTGAATCACGACGAGTACGACTCCATCAACCCCGTTCACTTGAACGCTTCCGCCTAGCGATCTACAAGGGTATGTAGATGCACTCTCCTTCCCCTCGTTGCTGGTTTCTCCATAGATAGATCTTGGTGACACGTAGGAAAATTTTGAATTTCTGCTACGTTCCCCAACAGTGGCATCATGAGCTAGGTCTATTGCGTAGATTCTTTGCACGAGTAGAACACAAAGTAGTTGTGGGCGTTGATGTTGTTCAATATGCTTACCGTTACTAGTCCAATCTTGTTTCGACGGTATTGTGGGATGAAGCGGCCCGGACCGACCTTACACGTACTCTTACGTGAGACAGGTTCCACCGATTGACATGCACTTGGTGCATAAGGTGGCTAGCGGGTGCCAGTCTCTCCCACTTTAGTCGGGACGGATTCGATGAAAAGGGTCCTTATGAAGGGTAAATAGCAATTGGCATATCACGTTGTGGTTTTGCGTAGGTAAGAAGCGTTCTTGCTAGAAACCCATAGCAGCCACGTAAAACATGCAAACAACAATTAGAGGACGTCTAACTTGTTTTTGCAGGGTATGCTATGTGATGTGATATGGCCAAGAAGAATGTGATGAATGATGTGTGATGTATGAGATTGATCATGTTCTTGTAATAGGAATCACGACTTGCATGTCGATGAGTATGACAACCGGCAGGAGCCATAGGAGTTGTCTTTATTTATTGTATGACCTGCGTGTCATTGAAGAACGCCATGTAACTTACTTTACTTTATTGCTAAACGCGTTAGCCATAGAAGTAGAAGTAGTCGTTGGCGTGACAACTTCATGAAGATACGATGATGGAGATCATGATGATGAAGATCATGGTGTCAAGCCGGTGACAAGATGATCATGGAGCCCCGAAGATGGTGATCAATGGAGCTATATGATATTGGCCATATCATGTCACAACTATATAATTGCATGTGATGTTTATTATGATTATGCATCTTGTTTACTTAGGACGACGGTAGTAAATAAGATGATCCCTTACAAAATTTCAAGAAGTGTTCTCTCCTAACTGTGCACCGTTGCTACAGTTCGTCGCTTCTAAGCACCACGTGATGATCGGGTGTGATGGATTCTTACGTTCACATACAACGGGTGTAAGACAGTTTTACACAGCGAAAACACTTAGGGTTAACTTGACGAGCCTAGCATGTACAGACATGGCCTCGGAACACGGAGACCGAAAGGTCGAGCATGAGTCGTATAGTAGATACGATCAACATGAAGATGTTCACCGATGATGACTAGTCCGTCTCACGTGATGATCGGACACGGCCTAGTTGACTCAGATCATGTAATCACTTAGATGACCAGAGGGATGTCTATCTGAGTGGGAGTTCATAAGATGAACTTAATTATCCTGAACATAGTCAAAAGATCTTTGCAAATTATGTCGTAAGCTCGCGCTTTAGTTCCACTTTTTAGATATGTTCCTAGAGAAAATATAGTTGAAAGTTGATAGTAGCAATTATGCGGACAGTAGAAAGCTTATGTCCTTAATGCACCGCTCAGTGTGCTGAACCCCAAACGTCGTCTGTGGATGTTGCGAACATCGGACATACACGTTTTGATAGCTACGTGATAGTTCAGTTAAACGGTTTAGAGTTGAGGCACCAAAGACATTTTTGAAACGTCGCAGAACATATGAGATGTTTCGAGGGCTGAAATTGGGATTTCAGGCTCGTGCCCATGTCAAGAGGTATAAGACCTCCGACGATTTTCTTAGCCTGCAAACTAAGGGAGAAAAGCTCAATCGTTGAGCTTGTGCTCAGATTGTCTGAGCACAACAATCACTTGAATCGAGTGGGAGTTGATCTTCCAGATGAGATAGTGATGTTTCTCCAAAGACATTGCCACCAAGCTACTAGAGCTTCGTGATGAACTATAACATATCAGGGATAGATATGATGATCCTTTGAGGTCTTCGTGATGTTTGACACCGCGAAAGTAGAAATCAAGAAGGAGCATCAATTGTTGATGGTTGGTGAAACCACTAGTTTCAAGAAGGGCAAGGGCAAGAAGGGATACTTCATGAAACGGCAAATCAGCTGCTGCTCTAGTGAAGAAACCCAAGGTTGAACCCAAACCCGAGACTAAGTGCTTCTGTAATAAGGGGAACAGTCACTAGAGCGGAATTACCCTAGATACTTGGTAGATGAGAAGGCTGGCAAGGTCGATAGAAGTATATTGGATATACATTATGTTAATGTGTACTTTACTAGTACTCCTAGTAGCACCAGGGTACAGGATACTGGTTCGGTTGCTAAGTGTTAGTAACTCGAAATAAAAGCTACGAAATAAAAGGAGACTAGCTAAAGGTGAGCTGACGATATGTGTTGGAAGTGTTTCCAAGGTTGATGTGATCAAGCATCGCACGCTCCCTCTACCACCGAGATTGGTGTTTGCGTTGAGCATAGACATGATTGGATTATGTCTATCGCAATACGGTTATTCATTTAAGGAGAATAATGGTTACTCTATTTATTTGAATAATACCTTCGATGGTCTTGCACCTAAATAAATGGTTTATTGAATCTCGATCGTAGTGATACACATTTTCATGCCAAAAGATATAAGATAGTAATAATAGTACCACTTACTTGTGGCACTGCCATGTAAGTCATAATGGTATAAAACGCATGAAGAAGCTCCATGTTGATGGATCTTTGGACTCACTCATTTTTGAAAAGTTTGAGACATGCGAACCATGTCTATTGGTGTATACGCATGAAGAAACTCCATGCAGATGGATCGTTTGGACTCACTTGATTTTGAATCACTTGAGATATGCAAATCATACCACATGGGCAAGATGACTGAAAAGCCTCGTTTTCAGTAAAATGGAACAAGATAGCAACTTGTTGGAAGCAACACATTTTGATGTGTGCAGTCCAATGAGTGCTGAGGCATGCAGTGAATATCGTTATGTTCTTACTTCACAGATGATTCGAGTAAATGTTGAGTATATTTACTTGATGAAACACAAGTCTGAATTATTGAATGGTTCAAGTAATTTCAGAGTGAAGTTGAAGATCATTGTGACAAGAGGATAAAATGTCTATGATATGATCATAGAGATGAATATCTGAGTCACGAGTTTTGGCACACAATTAAGACATTGTGGAAATTGTTTCGCAATTAATACCGCCTGGAACACCATAGTGTGATGGTGTGTCCGAACATCATAGTTGCACCCTATTGGATATGATGCATACCATGATGTCTCTTATCGAACTGCCACGATAGTTTATGGGTTAGGCATTAAAGACAACCACATTCACTTTAAATAGGTCACCACGTAATTCCGATGAGATGACACCATAAGAATTATGGTTTAGAGAAACCTAAGTTGTCGTTTCTTAAAGGTTTGGGGCTGCGACGCTTATGTGAAAAAGTTTCAGGATTAAGCTCGAACCCAAAGCGGATAAAGTACATCTTCATAGGACACCCAAAACAGTTGGGTATACCTCCTAATTCAGATCCGAAAGCAATATGGATTGTTTCTTGAATCGGGTCCTTTCTCGAGGAAAGGTTTCTCTCAAAAGAGTTGAGTGGGAGGATGGTGGAGACTTGATATGGTTATTGAACCATCACTTCAACCAGTGTGTATCAGGGCACAGGAAGTTGTTCATGTGGCACCTACACCAATTGAAGTAGAAGCTTATGATAGTGATCATGAAGTTTCGGATCAAGTCATTGCCGTACCTCGTAGGGTGACAAGGATACGTACTACTTCAGAGTGGTACAGTAATCCTGTCTTGAAGGTCATGTTGCTAGACAACAATGAACCTACGAGCTATGGAGAAGCGATTGTGGGCCCAAATTCCGACAAATGGTTAGAAGCCATGAAATCCGAGATAGGATCCATGTATCAGAACAAAGCATGGACTTTGGTGGACTTGCCCGATGATCAGCAAGCCATTGAGATAAATGGATCTTTAAGAAGAAGACGGACGTGGATGGTAATGTCACCATCTATGAAGCTCGACTTGTGGCGAAGAGTTTTTCACAAGTTCAAGGAGTTGACTACGATGAGATTTTCTCATCCGTAGCGATGCTTAAAGTCCGTCGGATTCATGTTAGCATTAGCTACATTTATGAAATCTGGCAGATGGATGACAAAACGAGTTTCCTTACCAGTCTTCGTATGGAAAGGTTGTATGCAATACAATCAGAAAGGTTTTGTCGATCCTAAGGATGCTAAAAGGTATGCTAGCACCAGCGATCCTTCTAAGGACTGGAGTAAGCATCTCGGAGTTGGAATGTACACTTTGATGAGATGATCAAAGATTTTGGGTTTGTACAAAGTTTTATGAGAAACTTGTATTTCCAAAGAAGTGAGTGGGAGCACTATAGAATTTCTGATGAGTATATGTTGATCAGAAATGATGTAGAATTTCCAGAAAGCATATAGGGTTATTTGAAAGGTGTTTTTCAATAGAAAACCTGGATTAAGCTACTTGAACATTGAGCATCGAGATCTATAAGGATAGATCAAAATGCTTAATAATACTTTCAAAATGAGCATATACCTTGACATGATCTTGAAGGTGTTCAAGATGGATCAGTCAAAGAAGAAGTTCTTGCCTGAGTTGTAAGGTACGAAGTTAAGACTTAAAGCTCGACCATGGCAGAATAGAGAGAAAGGACGAAGGTCGTCTCCTATGCTTAAGACATAGGCTCTACAGTATGCTATGCTGTGTACCGCACCTGAAGTGTGCCTTGCCATGAGTTAGTCAAGGGGTACAAGAGTGATCCAAGAATGGATCACAGACAGCGGTCAAAGTTATCCTTAGTAACTAGTGGACTAAGGAATTTTCTCGATTATGGAGGTGGTAAAAGAGTTCGTCGTAAAGTTACATCGATGCAAGCTTAACACCTATCCGGATAGCTCTAAGTAGAGATACCGGATACGTATTATGGGGCAACAATTTAGAATAGCTCCAAGTGGAACAGTTATTTGGAATAGCTCCAAATAGAGCGTGGTAGCTGCATCTAGGAGATGACATAGAGATTTGTAAAGCACACACGGATCTGAAAGGTTCAGACCCGTTGACTAAAACCTCTCTCACAAGCAACATGATCAAACATAAAACTCATTGAGTGTTAATCACATAGTGATGTGAACTAGACTACTGACTCTAGTAAACTCTTGGGTATTAGTCACATGGCGATGTGACCTGTGAGTGTTAATCACATGGCGATGTGAACTAGATTATTGACTCTAGTGCAAGTGGGAGACTGTTGGAAATATGCCCTAGAGGCAATAATAAAAGTATTATTATATTTCCTTGTTCATGATAATTGTCTTTTATTCATGCTATAACTGTATTATCCGGAAATCGTAATACACGTGTGAATACATAGACCACAATATGTCCCTAGTGAGCCTCTAGTTGACTAGCTCGTTGTGATCAACAGATAGTCATGGTTTCCTGGCTATGGACATTGGATGTCGTTGATAACAGGATCACATCATTAGGAGAATGATGTGATGGACAAGACCCAATCCTAAGCCTAGCACAAAGATCGTGTAGTTCGTTTGCTAGAGCTTTGCCAATGTCAAGTATCTCTTCCTTTGACCATGAGAGCGTGTAACTCCTGGATACCGTAGGAGTGCTTTGGGTGTATCAAACGTCACAACGTAACTGGGTGACTATAAAGGTGCACTACAGGTATCTCCGAAAGTATCTATTGTTTTATGCGGATCGAGACTGGGATTTGTCACTCCGTGTAAACGAAGAGGTATCTCTGGGCCCACTCGGTAGGACATCATCATATGCGCAATGTGACCAAGGAGTTGATCACGGGATGATGTGTTACGGAACGAGTAAAGTGACTTGCCGGTAACGAGATTGAACAAGGTATTGGATACCGACGATCGAATCTCGGGCAAGTAACATACCGATAGACAAAGGGAATTGAATACGGGATTGATTAAGTCCTTGACATCGTGGTTCATCCGATGAGATCATCGTGGAACATGTGGGAGCCATCATGGGTATCCAGATCCCGCTGTTGGTTATTGACCGGAGAACGTCTCGGTCATGTCTGCATGTCTCCCGAACCCGTAGGGTCTACACACTTAAGGTTCGATGACGCTAGGGTTATAAAGGAAGCTTGTATGTGGTTATCGAATGTTGTTCGGAGTCCCGGATGAGATCCTGGATGTCACGAGGAGTTCCGGAATGGTCCGGAGGTAAAGATTTATATATGGGAAGTCCTGTTTTGGTCACCGGAAAAGTTTCGGGCGATATCGGTAATGTACTGGGACCATCTGGAGGGTCCCGGGGTCCACCAAGTGGGGCTACCTGCCCCAGAAGGCTGCGTGGGCCAAGTGTGGGAGGGGACCAGCCCCTAGGTGGGCTGGTGCGCCCCCCACAAGGGGTCCAAGGCGCAAGGGAGAGTGGGAGGGGGCAAACCCTAGTCCAGATGGGCCTTAAGGCCCACCTAGTGGGCGCCTCCCCTCTCTCCCCCTCTTGGCCGCCTCCCCAAGTCCCATCTAGGGCTGGCCGCACCCCTTGGGGTGGGAAACCCTGAAGGGGGCGCAGCCCCCTTCTCCCCTATATAAATAGAGGCCTGGGGCTGCCCATAACACATGAGAACTTCTCCCTCTTGGTGCAGCCCTGCCTCTCTTCCTCCTCCTCCTCTCCCATGGTGCTTGGCGAAGCCCTGCAGGATTGCCATGCTCCTCCATCACCACCACGCCGTTATGCTGCTGTTGGATGGAGTCTTCCTCAACCTCTCCCTCTCTCCTTGCTGGATCAAGGCGTGGGAGACGTCACCGGACTGTACGTGTGTTGAACGCGGAGGTGCGTTCGGCACTAGGATCATCGGTGATGTGAATCACGACGAGTACGACTCCATCAACCCCATTCACTTGAACGCTTCTGCTTAGCGATCTACAAGGGTATGTAGATGCACTCTCCTTCCCCTCGTTGCTGGTTTCTCCATAGATAGATCTTGGTGACACGTAGGAAAATTTTGAATTTCTGCTACGTTCCCCAACACGTCGCGCCTTAGCAGTCGCTTAACCAACTCCAAGAGGTTATTGACCATGCCGGAGCACGATCAACCTGACCACGAGGGTCTATTTCCAGTGAGCAAACAAAGAACAAGCAAGAAACTGAGATTGCAATCAGGATATTGCGAATATAAGATGAAAGCTTGATTGATCAAGATGGGGTTCTGTGACGTCTTTGTCTTGTCATTGAACACAAACGAAGTACGCGAAGTTGCAGCTACGGCAAACTTTAATCTAAACAAAATCCAAAGTCTAAACGATGCCCTAAGGGCTGTATATAAGGAGGAAGAGGGCGGGGGGATTTTGTGGCCCCTTGTAGGAGGGGTCCCAAACCAACCCTAACTCTATATTTCCCACATATACAGACTCTAAAAATAGCCTATACTTCTATATTTCAAAATTACATTGGCCTGGCCCAATAATAAGATGACGCAACACCTATAATAGCCTCTGGACAAAATTTGTGAAGTGGCATCTTGTATATTTTGTCCAAGCCTTCATGCACTCATTACGGTGGCTCCAAAGTCCTGAAATCATCACTTGAAACTCCGTTCTTGTTTCCCTTGCGCATGCCATCATCTCCATGCTTGTTCTTGCTCCTATCTTCGTCCTTCTCCAAGCTAGGCCCTTCATTTGTAAGCAAAACAAATATATCCAATTTAGGCAGCATCATATTCTCATGAACATTAGAATCATTACCAAGAAACGAGAGTACCTGGTAATTTAATTGGCGTGCGTGAGCTCTAGTAATTGGTCCAGTATGTATAGTAGTAGGGGCTGTGGGTGTAACAATGGTATTGATGTCCTAATGATCCTCCCCTTCTTGAAATGAAGTCGTTCTCGACGGAAGCTCATCTTCCTCACCCAAATAAGGCTTTAAATCTGCAATGTTAAAAGTGGGACTAACTCCAAAATCTGCAGGCAGCTCAAGTTTATATGCATTATCATTTATTTTATCTAACACCTTAAAAGGACCATCAGCACGTGGCATTACCTTTGGTTTGTGCATATCAGGAAATCTATCCTTACGCAAATGTAACCAAACAAGATCTCCAGGTGCAAACACAACATGTTTTCTACCCTTATCTCCAACAAGTTTATATTTAGCATTAATATGCTCAATGTTTTCCTTAGTTAACTCATTCATTTTAAGACCAATTTAGCACGTTGTTTAGCATCAAAATTAACCTTCTCCGAAGATGGAAGAGGCAACAAATCAATAGGTGCACGAGGTAGGAAGCCATACATAATTTCAAAAGGGCACATCTTAGTAGTAGAATGCAGCGACTGATTATAAGCAAATTCAATATGAGGCAAGCATTCTTCCCACATTTTCTTGTTATTCTTTAAAACAGCCCTAAGCATGGTAGACAATGTTCTATTGACTACTTCAGTTTGTCCATCGGTTTGGGGATGACATGTAGTACTAAAAAGCAGTTTAGTCCCCAACTTAGCCCATAAACATCTCTAAAAGTGGCTAAGAAACTTATCATCACGATCTAAAACAATTATATTTGGCACACCATGTAAGCGAATAATTTCACGAAAGAACAAATCAGCAACATTAGTAGCATCATTGCTTTTATGACATGGTATAAAATGTGCCATTTTCAAAAATCTATCCACGACAACAAATATACTATCCCTCCCCTTCTTTGTTCGAGGTAAACCTAAAACAAAATCCATAGATATATCCTCCCAAGGAACACTAGGTACAGGCAAAGGCATATATAAACCATGAGGATTGAGTCGTGACTTAGCTTTTTGACATGTAGTGCAGTGTGCAACAAAACGCTCAACATCCCGTCTCATCTTTGGCCAAAAGAAATGTGTAGCAAGTACATCCTGTGTCTTCTTCACGCCAAAATGTCCCATTAACCCCCCTCCACGCGCCTCATGCAACAACAGAAGACGAACAGAGCTAGCTGGAATGCATAGCTTGTTAGCACGAAACACAAAACCATCATTAACGACGAACTTGTTCCATGTTCTCCCTTCTTTACAATTCTGCAATACATCTTTAAATTCAGCATCATGCACATATTGATCTTTGATGGTCTCCAAGCCGAAAATTTTAAAGTCAAGTTGTGAAAGCATAGTATAACGATGAGACAATGCATCAACAATATCATTTTACTTACCCTTCTTGTGCTTAATGACATAAGGGAAAGTCTCAACGAATTCAACCCATTTAGCATGTCTATGATTCATTTTAGCTTGACTTTTAATATGTTTCAAATATTCATGATCAGAATGTATAAAAAATTCTTTGGGCCACAAATAATATTGCCATGTTTCTAAAGTCCAAACAAGAGCATATAATTCTTTATCATAAGTAGAATAATTCAAACTAGGCCCACTCAATTTTTCAGAAAAGTATGCTTGCCATCTTGTAATAACACACCTCCTAATCCAATTCCACTAGCATCACATTCAAGATCAAAAGTCTTATTAAAATCAGGAAGTTGGAGTAAAGGAGCATGTGTCAACTTATCTTTCAATACCGTGAAGGCTTCTTCCTGTGCGGTACCCCAAACAAAAGGCACATCTTTCTTTGTAAGCTCACTGAGAGGTGCATCAATGGTGCTAAAATCTTACACAAAATGCCTATAGAATCCAGCGAGGCCAAGAAAACACCTCACTTGTGTGACCGTTTTGGGCTGCGGCCAACTCTCAATAGCTTCAATCTTGGCTTTATGAACTTCAATTCCCCGTGGAGTAACAACATAGCCAAGAAAAGATACTCGGTCGGTGCAAAAGGTGCACTTCCCAAGGTTACCAAACAAACGTGCATCACGTAAAGCAATAAAAACATCACGTAAATGTTCCAAATGTTCCTCCAAAGATCTGCTATAAATCAGTATATCATCAAAATAGACTACCACAAATCATCCAATGAAAGCATGTAAACCTTCGTTCATTAATCTCATGAAAGTACTAGGTGCATTAGTTAACCCAAAAAGCATGACTAACCACTCATATAATCCAGACTTAGTTTTAAATGCTATTTTCCATTCATCCCCCAATTTCATACGAATTTGATGATATCCACTACGCAAATCAACTTTGGAGAATATTGTAGAGCCACTCAATTCATCAAGCATATCATCTAGCCTAGGAATAGGATGACGATAACAAATAGTAATATTATTAATGCCTCTACAATTGTCGGTGTACTAGAGTATGGGTACCCTAGTATCCCGAACCTGTGCACGGGCAGTTGCAGCACCCCGCGGCAAGGCTTGCCAGGTGACCGCCAAGGTCCTCCGTGGTTCCTTTGGAGCCATTCAAGAACAAAGTATTCAAGCCAAGGAGACAAGGCCCCAGCAAGAGGAGCTTGCCGGGAAGGCCAGCCAAGGCATCTCAAGGAACTTGCCGCGACGTGCCACGCGTCCCGGCGAGGCCCGGTGAGCGACAAGCCTCCGGACGCGACAAGACAACGACCGCGGCAAGGCGCTTGCCGTGATAAGCTACCACTCTGTACCCGCGCTCCAGCACATCCACCAACGTGTCGCCCTGGGGCCTTTCCAGGTGCGCGTGGCAAGAGGCTGTGCAGCCAGCGGTGCGCGGTGGCAAGCGACGCTGACAAGACTGCCATCGTGGCGAGCGGTGGCGTCCCTGACGGTCCCTTTTTGCACTATTTGGGTGACGTAGACGGGCATTTAATGCCTTTGTCCCCTGTCGTCAGGGTTAGGTATGATACACTGTACAGGTAGTTGTACCAACCGCAATTCCTTTTCCATTTTTACCCTTGTCTACGTTGCCACCTGTCGGAGACCCCTTTAGCATATAAAAGGAGGCCCATGCGCAACGTAGAAAGGGATTGGAAGGCAGAAAAACACTCACGCTCGGTCTCGTTAGCAGCTAGTGTGTACTGTAGCACTCAGCGCTCCCGAGCAAGAACTCAATACACTAAGACATGCAGCAGTAGGAGTGTTATCTCTCCGGAGATCTCCGAAGCTGGGTAAACTGCTCGTGTGCTTCGCCTCGATCCGCTCTTCATGCGATCTCCGCCCCCCGCCGAACCGAAAGGGGCTCGGTCCGCCGGTCCCATAGGTGTTCGTGGATCAGTTTCCCCGACATCTTTGGCGCGCCAGGTAGGGGGCGTCGAGGTTGTGTGAACCTGATCCGGCGTTCACACGAGCTAGATCTTCATCTTCTTCATCGACATACCACCGAAAAAGAAGACTTCGACGACAGCTGTTCCGTCCACGTCGATCCCACCACCACCGGAGCAAACGGGTGGTGGGGTAGACGCCGGCGGAAGAACGGACATTGACGAGGGAGCTCACGGTGTTGCCAGGTCCAAGGACAAGGCTGCGCAGACCTCGGCGTCCGTACATGCACCGCGCCCATCTCAGGAGGCGCAGGACCGACAGTGTCATGGTATTCGCAGTGCCATACGTTTGTTGGACCAAGATCGAGCTGGTGGATCTCGGGGTGCTCAAGACCAGCATGCACGCCAACATGCTGGCACGAGCGAGACACGGTCGCCTGGACAGGATACTGCTCCTTCTAACATAGTTAGAAGTCCGAGCATATCCCGCTCCTCGCACCGTTCGCCACTGCCGCCCGCCACTCCAGCAAAAGCTTTGGCGCGAGCTCAACTGCTCCTGGATTACCCTCCAACGGCAGACAAGATCGATGAATGGAGGGCCACCATTCAGAGTCTCATCGGCTTCGCCAACGGTGACACTCCGCGGCAGCCGAGTACATCGCTGCCGCGGCAGGACTGCCGGGCACGAGCCGATGGCGATGAAACCGGTGGGGGTGCAACCACCATGCACTCTCCACCCCGAAGGCCAAGACCGCCGACTCGCCGGATCCACCTCGACAGTGACTCCACCGCATCATCAGATCCACGAGCTCGTCGCGATCAGCGCCAAGTTCTTCACGAACGATAGCAAGAAGACGCTCGAACTCGCATCGAGCGCCGAAGAGAAGCGCGGCATCAATCGGACCAGCGCGCTGGGACCTCTATCGGCATGCATGCACCAGGGGAACCAGGCGACTTGCCGTACGCGGTGGGTTGCCCTGCGTTCACTCGTGAGCTGCGGCAAGTCTAGTGGCCCAGCACGAAGAATTTCAAGCCAGATGTACCAGAGAAGTACGACGGCAAGTCGCATCCGTCGGAGTTCCTCAGCATCTACACCATCGTGGTGCAAGCTGCCGGGGGCGGGACGACAAGATCCTGGCCAACTACTTCCCGCTAGTGCTCAAGCCCAATATCAGATCCTGGCTCATGCACTTGCCGGACAAGTCCATATCCTCCTGGGCAGACTTATGCCATCAGTTTGTCGGCGCCTTTACAGGCGGCCACAAGCCTCATGGCCAAGAGAGCGACCTTCATCTGCTCGCCCAGAAGGAAGGAGAGCCCCTGCGCAAGTACATTCAGAGATTCAGCCGCGTACAGCACAACATCCCAGATGCCCACCCTGCCGCGGTAATCAGCTCGTTCCATCAGAACGTGCGAAACCGCAGGATGCGGGAGGAGATGGCGATGTGCAAGATCAGAGACGTCAGTGAGCTATATGCCCTGGCCGACAAGTGTGCACTTGCTGAGGAAGGGAGGAAACTCCCCGGAGAGAATATAGAAGCAGGAGGATCTGATAGTGAGGAGGCTGCCCCAGCAAAGAAAAACCGGCGGCGGAACAACAGGAAGAAGAAAGGCAAAGATGTACTAGTCGTTGAGCAGTCCGACAACGAAGGTGTCGGGGAAGCTGATCCACGAACACCTATGGGACCGGCGGACCGAGCCCCTTTCGGTTCGGCGGGGGGCGGAGATCGCACAAAGAGCGGATCGAGGCGAAGCACACGAGCAGTTTTACCCAGCTTCGGAGCTCTCCGGAGAGATAATACTCCTACTGCTGCTTGTCTGATTGTATTGAGCTCTTGCTCGGGAGCGCGGAGCGCTACAGTACACACGAGACCGAGCGTGAGTGTTTTCTGGTTTCGAACCGAAAACCCCCTTCTACGTTGCGCATGGGCCTCCTTTTATATGCTCAAGGGGTCACCGACAGGTGGCAACGTAGGCAAGGGTAAAAATGGAAAAAGAGGGGTGGTTGGTACAGCTACCTGCACAGTGCATCCTACCTAACCCTGACGGCAGGGGACAAAGGCATTAAATGCCCGTCTGTGTCGCCCAAACAGTGCAGAAAAGGACTGTCAGGGACGCCATCGCTCGCCATGATGGCGATCTTGTCAGCGTCGCATGCCACCGCGCACCGCTGGCTGCACAGCCTCTCGCCACGCGCGCCTGGAGAGGCCCCCAGGGCGACACGTTGGTGGATGTGCTGGAGCGTAGGTACAGAGTGGCCTCTTGCCGCGGCAAGCGCCTTGCCGCGGTCGTTGTCTTGCCGCGCCCGGAAGCTTGTCGCTCACCGGGCCTTGCCGGGACGCGCGGCGCGTCGCGGCAAGTTCCTTGTGATGCCTTGATTGGCCTTCCCGGCAAGCTCCTCTTGCCGGGGCCTTGTCTCCTTGGCTTAAATACTTTGTTCTTGAATGGCTCCAAAGGAACCACGGAGGACCTTGGCGGTCGCCCGGCAAGCCTTGCCGCGGGGCACTGCAACTGCCCGTGCACAAGTTCGGGATACTAGGGTACCCCTATTCTAGTACACCGACAGGAGCCCCCGGGCCTGGGCCACACACGGTGCCGAGCGCTGTTGGGCCAGGCCCAAAGCAGGGCACGGGCACGCGCGGCCTGGGTCACGCCGTATCTTACTCCGTATCCACCGCACCCTCCCCGAACGGCACGTGTTGAATGCGGCATCGTGGGAGAGATCATGGGTGGTTTCTTTATTCGGAAGGGCGAAACGTCCGCCCCCTCCCTCTTTATAAGCAGGGGAAACAGGGGCAGTTTGCCCACTTCGCCGGTTGTTACTCCATTCCCGAAAATCTCCGCCGCTCCCCCCTTCTTCTCAAAGCCGAAAGAGAGCAGCGCTCCGCCCCCCATCGCCACCGGCGTCACCAACGGAGTCGATCTCCCCCGCCACCTCCGCCATGGCTCTGAAAGCCGACAAGGGGAAGGGCGTGAAGTCGGCCGAGGCGCAGCGGCTCGCGGCGCTGCGAAAGGAGCGTGCCATCTTCCCCCCCTCAGCTTGACGAAAAGGAGCTAAGGGAGTACTACTACCTTTTCTGGTCGACGGAGACGCGAGCGCATCCGCGCACGAAGGTACTCCCGGCTACCGCTTCAAGACTAGCTCCGAACGGGTATCCCTTCTTTGCGCTGTTCTTCTACTGTGGGCTCTGCCCGCCCTACTCTAAATTTTTCTGTGACATCATGAACACCTACGGGTTCCGCCTCCTTGACTTCACCCCCAATGCTATCCTTACCATGGCAGTTTTCGCACATCTGTGCGAAAACTTTGTCGGAGTCCATCCAAACGTAGCCCTCTTCCGCCACTTCTTTATGCCTCGAGTCGAGAGAGGAGAGCCCCTTGCCGGCGGAATCGCTTGGATCTCGAGAACTGGCAAGAAGGATGCTTATCTGGAGGGAGAGCTCCGCAGCAAATGGGAAGAATGGAGAGCAGAGTGGTGCTGGATTGTAGAGGAGAACCCGCAGCCATTTACCGCCCTGCGCCAAGCCCCAGTATTACGCGGCAACGATTGGAGCAACGTGGCCCCGGAAGATGATAGGCTGAAGATTGCCGTCACCCGTATCCTTCGTCTTAGGCTTGCCGGGCTCACTGTAGGTGCAGTTCGCGCAGATTTTCTTCGCCGCCGCATCGCCCCCTGCAGGAGAGGAGGAGACCAGCCTGGGAGTTCCAGAACTCGGCGGATATCATGAGGCTACGCCTGGGCCTCAACTTCAACTTCACTGTCTTGGAGCTGGATGTGATGCTCCTGGAGCTTTTCAAGCGCGATCCCCAACATCCATTCATGCTGCTGAGGGGTGTCATTCCGTTGTGCAACAACTCCTCGCTCGACCGCATCCGCGCAATGATGCCGTTGTGCGATTCGCATGGGATTGTCCCAACCTGGCAAGAGCCTGCCGACGACGTTGTGCGGGCGTTCTTCGACGGCCTGGAGGAAGTGCCGGTCCGCGCCGACGAGCAGAAGAGCCTCACCCGCGACACCACCGATGATGAGATGCAGCGCATCGCCACCAGGCTGGAAGAGGCGACAGCAGCCGCTGCCGCGGGCGTGTTTGGATTCACGTGGAGGAAGCAGAGGCAGCAGAGGAGGCAAGCCTTGCCGAGCGAGAGGAGTTCGTCAGCGAGGAAGAGCTTGCCGGGCCTGAAGCTGAACCGAGCGAGCCTAGCGAGGGAGAGCCTGTCGGACCCGAACCTTCGGACAGCTTGCCGCAGGCGGAGCCCCCGGCCCCGCCAAGAAGGCGTCTCCGCAAGGCCTCGGACGTAGCGGGGCGGCAGACGGGTTAACAGCCGCCGAGCCGCGCGACACGCTCTACCGTAGCAAGCACTGTTGCCGCGGGAGCGCCTCACGCCGCTGCGGCAACCGGAGCGGGGTCTTCCCGGTCCACCGCTACTGCTTCTGCCAAGCGGACAAGGGAGCCTACTCCTCCGCCTTGTCGCACCGGAGGCGAGCCGGACTTTGATCTCTCCGCGCTCAGCTCCGACGAGGAAGAAGAAGAGTAAGATTCCTTGCTGTACTTGTAGTTCTTCAATTTTTGTTGTTTCGTCTTGTATCTGATTTGCTTTACTCTGAACTCATTCCTTTTCAGGACTCTGGCCCAGAGAGCGGCAAAGAGAGCCAAGGCCCCGGTGATTGTCATCGAGGACGACCCCACCACGACGGCAGAGGACATGTCCGAGACCACCTTGTCGGACCCGGCAACCATTCCTCAAAGCAGCCCCCAGCGCAGCCCTCCACGTAAGTACATAGTTTACTTCCTACTTTCAGGCGCGCGTGGGTGCTCTTCCTTTGCTGATATCTGAGTGTTGGTTCGTGCAGGAGCAGAGCAGCTTCACCAGGAGAGCCCGGAAGCCGCTCCCGAAGTGCCATCTGCCTCGACTACACCGCCAAGGGAGGATTCCCCGGCAAGGGAGCGTTCTCCGGCAAGGGAGAATTCTCTGGTAAGGGACAATTCTCCGGCAAGGGGTAGCACCAGCGATCCTCCGGTGGTTGAGACCACGACTACAGATATAGGTAATCCTCTTGCTTGAAAAACTTCCCTTGGATTCTTCTTCTTCTGATTTTCTTTTTGAATATTCGCTTGACCTTTCTCCCCTCTTCGGTCGTCAGATCCACCTGCCACGGAGCCGATGGAAACCGAGGCCGCCGTCGAGGAGAACGTGCGCGGCAACAACGACGACACCGCCGCCACCGAAGAAGAGGCCGGTGCTGATGATCCTGCCGGCAAAGAGGCCGCCAAGGCTGCCGCCGCAGAAGCTGGCGAGGAATCCGGCGATCGCACTAACGGCCCCGAGGCCACAGGAGCACCAGGCGCTGCACCGACCGCCGATCCCTCTGCCGCTGCCGCAGCGCCAGGCTCCAAGGAGCCCCAGCCCGGCGCCTACTTGAAGGCCGGCGATGGCGTCTTCATCAAGCTTCCCTGGGCGTCGAGCTCCAGGGCGCCGGTCGAAGGAGAAACTTTTGACGAAGAGGTGCTCGCCTCCACTGGGCTGGCGCTGGTCGACGCGCCAAGCAGCAGCAGCAACGAGCCTGAGGAGGAGCGGCTGCTGCGGAAGCTGTTGTCGCTCTACCGCGCCCGACAAGCCAAGATGGCATCCCGAGAGGCACTCGTCGCGAAGGCGGGAGTGGATATCGAGAAGCGTGCGGAGGAGCTCCGGGGCCTCTGGCAAGAAGCCCTCCGGTCCCTAGAGGAGGAGCGGGAGCAACTTCTCGAGGAGCGGAAAGCCTTCCTCCTCGAGAAGGCTGAAGTTGAAGAGAAGCAACGGCTTGTCGCCGAAAATCTATTTGCGCAGGAAGGAGAGTTGGCGCAGCGCAAGGTCAACCTTGACAGCCACGAGGAGGAGCTTGCCGCGCGGGAGCAAGCAATTAGCGGGGCTCTCAAGGAAGCAAAGGATGCTGCCGCAGCTGCCGAGGCCGCCAAGAAGGAGCTGGAGATGAAGGTGGCGCAGCTGGAAGCCGATCTCAGGGCGAACGGCGAGGAGCTTGCCGCGCTCAAGCGTGAGCGTGAGAAGGATGCTGCCGCTCATGGTGAGCTGCAGGGTCTTCTCGCTGAGAGGAGCAAGGAGCTCAGCGCCGCCAAGGATTCCAATGTAGATCTCGAGTTGAAGTTGGCTACTTTGACTCAGACGCTGGACGGCGCCAGGGAGCGGGAGGTGGCCTTGTCGGAGAAGATCAAGGCCGATGAGGCGCTGCTGGCAAATGCTGCTGCCGCCCAGACGCCTTCAGGGAGACTGTGGAGCACTGGACTGAGGGTCTTGTGGATCTTGCCGCCGCCATCGACGGGGAGCTGGCGCAGCTGGGGATGGAGGATCTCATGTACTCCTCCGACGAGCACCTCCAACCCAGCGCCAAGCTCAGCTTGTTCTTCAAAGGAGTGGCGACGGCCCTCCAGCGACTCCGGGAGAAGATCCCAAAGCAGCTGGCCGACGAGTAGCGCAAGATCTGCGCAGGAGCTCTCCAGAAGGTGCTGATGAAGGTGGCCTTCCGCAACCCAGGCCTCAACTTCACCAACGTCCTCAAGTCCTTGCCGCCGGATGCTGATCTGGAAGCGCTCAAGGCCCTTGTCGCACCTATTGTGGACAAGGTGAGCGGAATCAAGAGGGTTGAGGGCGAGCGCGTGGATTAGGCCGCCCGTTTTCTCTTTCTCCTTGTCGCTGCTAGTCATGTCATGAGAACAATCTGTTAGAGCTGCGACAAGCTATCTTGTAATATAACTCTATTTTGGGTAGAGATTTGCTATGTTATTTCCTTTACTTGATTCCTTCCTTTGTATGCTTTTACCCTACGCTTTTAGGGAACTTGTCGGCGCAGGCACTTGGGCCGCGAGTGCGGAGTGCGGGACATCAGCAGCCTGCTGGCGGTGCCGCTTCCGACAAGAAACCTTGTCGCAACTAGTTGCAGCTCACTTAAGTTGTTGAGCGGACTCGAAACGAAGTAAGGGCGCAACTAGCTACGAGTTGGTTCCTCCACGCACAGGTTTTCCATACAAAGTACGATCGTTCAAGGAAGATAACTTAAAAATTAAAACTGATTGCTCAAACTTTGGCAACTTAGCTTTTCTGTCGTTTGCTTTTCGGCAAGGCAAAACTTGCTTGAATGATGCCTGGCCCACACCATTATCTTCTCCTTTCCCCCCGGCAAACTTGTGTGCGAGGGAACCTTCTTTTCCTTTTTGAGAAAAAGAAAGAAGAGAAAATAAAGATATGGAGCCTTACGGCTCGTTATTGCTTACCGGGGGTAGGTGCTGCACAAAGTGTCAGATAATGCATGCAAATACAAAGTAGAAAGCATGAAATTGACAAGATGTGCGGAGCGCATGCGCTTTATTTATGCACGGGGTCTGAGCCCGGCTTTGTACAAAGGATTATATGCAACATCGACAATACTTGTACAAAAGGTGGTTGTCAGAACGGGTTCTGGCAACCGCGCCCTACGGGTAAAACTTACGAAGATGCTCAATGTTCCAGGAGTTGCTCACCGGAATGCCATCTTCGGTCTCAAGGCGGACAACGCCAGGCCTAGTGACTCGTTTAACCCGATAAGGGCCTTCCCACTTTGGCGTCAACTTGTTGGAATTCTTGGCGGACTGAACGCGCCGAAGAACAAGGTCGCCTTCCTCGAAACTTCTGGCATTAACTTTGCAGCTATGGTAGCGGCGCAAAGCTTGCTGGTATCAAGCAGCTCGCACAGCAGCCTGAAGATGGTCCTCCTCAAGGAGCAGCGCGTCATCTTGTCGCAGCTGCTCTTGCTCAAGCTCATCATAAGCGAGCACTCGAGGTGATCCGTATACGAGTTCCGTGGGGAGAACTGCCTCTGCTCCATAGACTAGAGCGAAAGGTGTCTGGCCAATGGCTCGATTTGGCGTCGTCCTGATCGACCAAAGAACCACCGGCAGCTCCTCGATCCAGTTCTTTCCGCACTTGTGCAGCCTGTCGAAAGTTCTGGTCTTGAGCCCACGCAGCACTTCAGCGTTTGCCCTCTCTGCTTGACCGTTGCTTCTCGGATGAGCAACAGAAGCGAAGCAGACCTTGGCGCCAAGGTCTTGGACGTACTGCATGAAGGTGCGGCTCGTGAATTGCGTGCCGTTGTCGGTGATGATCCTGTTAGGGATCCCGAAGCGGCAAACAATCGACCTGAAGAACTTGACTGCTGATTGTGCTGTCACCTTCCTCACTGCTTCCACTTCTGGCCACTTTGTGAACTTGTCGATTGCAACGTACAAGTACTCAAAGCCCCCGACAGCTCAGGGAAAGGGGCCGAGGATGTCGAGCCCCCAGACCGAAAATGGCCAGGATAAAGGGATCGTCTGGAGAGCTTGAGCTGGCTGGTGTATCTGCTTGGAATGGAACTGGCACGCTTCACACTTGGTTACTTGTGTAGTTGCATCCTGGAGGGCTGTCGGCCAAAAGAAACCTTGCCGGAATGCTTTGCCGACAAGTGCTCTTGCACCAATGTGGTGACCACATATGCCTCCATGTATCTCTGCCAACAGTTTTTGTCCGTCTTCCCGGTGAATACACTTCAATTTCACGCCATTGAGTCTTCTTCTGTACAGTGTGTTGTCAACAAACTGGTACATACTTGACTGCTGGGCTACTCTTTCCGCTTCTTCTTACTCTTCGGGAAGTTCTCCTGTCTGAAGGAAATGGACAATCTGCTGTGCCCATGTTGGAGCTTGCGGCTCGACAACAAGGACTAAAGGCATATCTGCTGCTGCGGGAACATCCGCTTCTATGGCAAGAACCTGCGGCTCAGCCGGAGCTTGATGTTCCCTGGCAAGCTTGCCGGAGCAAAACTTGTCGGGAGTGTCTGCTTCAACGGAACAAACCATAGGGCCTGCCGGAGCAGACTGCTCCTCAACACTTTTGGTGTTGATTTTGAGGACCTTCTTGGCGGCGGCTTCGGGGAGCTCTGCCGGAAAGTAGTCACCAGAAACCAACTTCCTCTTCTTGCTCTGTCCAGTTGATGGCGTTACGGATGGTTGAGTCAGCTTGAGCACAAAGATCCCTGGTTCCACAGGTAACTTAAGTGCAGCGCACTTTGACAGGCCATCAACGATGTCGTTCTGAGCTCTTGGAACATGCTCCATCTGTAGGCCGTCAAAGTGCTCTTCTAGCTTCCTCACTTCATCAACATAAGCTTCCATTAATGGACTCTGATAATTCTTGTTCACTTGGCGGACGACAAGCTGTGAGTCACCCCTGACAATGAGCTTCTTGATCCCAAGGTCTGCTGCGATCCTGAGACCGGCAAGCAATCCTTCATACTCTGCAGTATTGTTCGTTGCTTGCTCCTTGGGAAAGTGCATCTAGACTACGTACTTGAGGTGCTCTCCGGTGGGTGCAACAAGTAGCACGCCCGCACCGGCGCCTTGCAGCGAGAAGGCACCATCGAAGTACATCAGCCACTCTTTGTTTGCTTCCTTGACGGGGATGCTCGTTTCTGGAATTTATTCATCTTGTGTTGGCGTCCACTCTGCTATGAACTCTGCCAATGCTCTGCTTTGGATAGTTGAAGTGCTTTCAACTTTGAGGCTAAAGCTTGCCAGTTCCAGTGCCCACTCGACAATCCTGCCTGTTGCTTCGGGATTTTGCAGTATCCTCTTCAGCGGAAAATGAGTGACGACTGTGATCTCATGTGCTTGGAAGTAATGGCGCAGCTTTCTCAAGGCCATGAGGAGGCCGAAAAGCAATTTCTGCACACCAGAGTACCTTGACCTAGCCCCCTGCAGAAGGGAACTGACAAAGTAAACTGGGCGCTGCACCATTCTCTTCTGCATCTTCTCATGCTCCTGCGCAGATCCATCCTTGTCGGGACCAGAGCTTGCCGGTGAAGTCCTTTGCTTGTCGCTGGATGCATCTGCCGGGGTTGCTGGCTCGTCATCCGCCTCCCTCTCCGCCACTAACGCAACACTAACCACTTGATTGGTTGCCGCTATATATAGCAGCAACTTCTCTTGTGGCTTAGGTGCGACAAGTGTTGGAGTGGAGGACATGTATTTCTTCAAGTCCCGCAGCGCAGCCTCAGCCTCTGGAGTCCATTTCATTGGACCTGCCTTTTTCAATATTTTGAAAAATGGCAGGGCGCGCTCAGTAGACCTAGAGATAAACCTGCTGAGAGCAGCTACGCAGCCGGCAAGTCTTCGTACATCCTTGATGCGCTTTGGTGCTTCAATCTTCTCAATGGCCTTGATCTTGTCGGGATTGGCTTTAATTCCCCGCTGAGACACGAAGAACCTGAGAAGCTTACCGGAAGGGACTCCAAACACACACTTCTCGGGGTTGAGCTTGAGGTTGATCTTGCGCAGATTTGCAAAGGTTTCGTCTAAATCTTGAATTAGAGTTGCCTTGTCCTTGCTTTTGACCACTATGTCATCCATGTAGGCTTCCACATTTCTGTGCATCTATGGCTCAAAAGCGTGATGGACTACTCTTGCAAATGTTGAACCAGCATTCTTTAAACCGAAGGGCATCCGTACGAAACAGTATGTGCCACATGGGGTGATGAATGCAGTCTTCTCCTCATCCTCTTTTGCCATGAAGATCTGATGGTATCCTGAGTATGCATCAAGAAATGAAAGCAAGTCACATCCGGCTGTGGAGTCAACAATCTGGTCGATGCGCGGCAAGGGAAACGGGTCTTTGGGGCAAGCTTTATTAACATCGGTAAAGTCGATACAAAGCCTCCATTTCCCGTTTGCCTTGCGCACGACTACAGGATTGGCCAACCACGTAGGATGGAGCACTCCTCTGACAAGGCCTGCTGCTTCCAATTTCTTGATCTCTTCTGCAATGAATTCTTGGCGCTCCACTGCCTGTTTCCTGACTTTCTGCTTGACGGGCCGCGCATGAGGGAAGACGGCAAGATGGTGCTCGATTACTTTCCTGGGAACACCGGGGATGTTAGATGGTTGCCATGCAAACACGTCGACATTCGCCCGCAGGAAAGCAACGAGCACGCTTTCCTATTTAGGGTCGAGAGTGGCACTGATGGTGAGGGTACCACCAGTGCCATCCTCCTTGGCGGACACTTTCTTGGTCTCTGGTGGAGCTGCCATTGTCTTCTTACACTTGCCGGTGGAGCTCGATGGTGCGTCCTCGACGGTAGTGCAGCACTCCGAAGAGGTGCGCTTGCCGGAGTGGGCATCAGAGCTCTTGCCGGACTTGGTCTTCTTCTTCCCCCCGGGAGCTTCAACGGCAAGTGACCTGCGATCTGTTGCGGCTGCTGCTTCCCGGTAGATCTTGTCGGCGCAGATAAGGGCATCCTTCTTGTCGCCAGGGACAGAGATGACACATATCGGGCCTGGCATCTTTAGCACGTTGTATGCATAGTGAGAGGCTGCCATGAACTTGGCAAGTGCTGGACGGCCGAGTATTCCATTATAAGGCAATGGAAAGTCAGCAACGTCAAAAGTGACCCTCTTAGTTCTGAAGTTCAACTCGCTGCCAAATGTTACCGGCAACGTGATCTTTCCCTTCGGTCTGCTCCTTCCCGGATTGATTCCTTGGAACGTGCCGGTCTCTTCGAGCTCGCTATCAGGGATTTGAAGCTTCTGGAGTACCGCGGAGGAGATCAGGTTCAAGCCGGCCCCGCCGTCAACTAGCATCTTAGTGACCTTGAGGTTGCGGATAGTTGGTGAAACCAACATCGGCAAGCACCTGACCGCAGTTATGCGATCTGGGTGGTCCTCAATATCAAAGATGATAGGCGTGCTGGACCATTTCAGAGGCTTGCGTGACTCGATGGGTGGTTCTGCTACATTGACTTCCCGCACCCACTGCTTGAGCTGGCGGTGTGAAGTATGCAGAGAAGCACCACCGTCAATGCACAGGACCTCTGTGGCTTTTTGGAACTCCTGCTCATCGGTCTCGTCATCCTTTGTACAAGTCTTGCCGATGTTCCGGCAACCACCTTTTGTACAAGTCTTGCCGATGTTGCATGTAATCCTTTGTACGAAGCTGGGCGCAGACCCCGTGCATAAGTAAAACTCATGTGCTCCGCACATCTTGTCAATTTCATGCTTTCTACTTTACTTTGCATGCGTTATCTGACACTTTGTGCAGCGCCTACCCCCGGTAAGCAATAACGAGCCGTAAGGCTCCATATCTTTATTTTCTCTTCTTTCTCTTTCTCAAAGAAAGGAAGGTTCCCTCGCCCACAAGTCTGCCGGGGGGAAAGGAGAAGATAATGGTGTGGACCAAGCGTCGTTCGAGGAAGTTTCGCCTTACCGGGAAGCAAACGACAGAAAAGCTAAGTTGCTAAAGTTTGAGCAATCAGTTGTAAATTTTTTCTAAGTTATCTTCCTCGAACGACCGTGCTTTGTATGGAAAACCTGTGCGCGGAGGAACCAACTCGTAGCTAGTTGCACCCTTACTTTGTTTCGAGTCCGCTCAACAACTTAAGTGAGCTGCGACTAGTTGCGACAAGGTTTCTTGTCGGTAGCGGCACCGCCAGCAGGCTGCTGACCTCCCGCACTCAGCGCTCGCGGCTAAGGTGCCTGCGCCGACAAGTTCCCTAAAAGCGTAGGGCAAAAACATACAAAGGAAGGAATCAAGTAAAGGAAATAACATAGCAATCGCTACCTAAAATAGAATCATATTACAAGATAGCTTGTCGCAGCTCTAACAGATTGTTCTCATAACATGACCAGCAGCGACAAGAAAAAGAGAAAACAGGCGGCCTAATCTACGCGATCGCCCTCAACCCTCTTGATCCCGCTCACCTTGTCCACAATGGGTGCGACAAGGGTCTTGAGCGCTTCCAGATCAGCATCCGGCGGCAAGGTCCTGAGGACGTTGGTGAGGTTGAGGCCTGGGTTGCGGAAGGCCACCTTCACCAGCACCTTTTGAAGAGCTCCCGCGCAGATCTTGCGCGACTCGTCGGCCAGCTGCTTTGGGATCTTCTCGCGGAGTCGCTGGAGGGCCGTCGCCACACCTTTGAAGAACAAGCTGAGCTTGGCGCTGGGTTGGAGGTGCTCATCGGAGGAATACCCGAGATCCTCCATCCCCAGCTGCGCCAGCTCCCTGTCGATGGCTGCGGCAACATCCACGAGACCCTCGGTCCAGTGCTCCACATTCTCCCTAAAAGAGTTCTGGGCGGCAGCAGCATTCGCCAGCAGCGCCTCGTCGGCCTTGATCTTCTCCTTCAAGGCCACCTCCTGCTCCCTGGCGCTGTCCAGCGTCTGAGTCAAAGTAACCAGCTTCAACTCAAGATCTGCGTTGGAGTCCTTGGCGGCGCTAAGCTCTTTGCTCCTCTCAGTGAGACGACCCTGCAGCTCGCCATGAGCGGCGGCGCCCTTCTCGCGCTCACGCTTGAGCGCAGCAAGCTCCTCGCCACTCGCCTTGAGATCGGCCTCCAGCTGCGCCATCTTCGTCTCCAGCTCCTTCTTGGCGGCCTCGGCAGCTGCGGTAGCATCCTCTGCTTCCTTGAGAGCCCCGCCAAATGCTTGCTCGTGCGCGGCAAGCTCCTCCTCGTGGCTGTCAAGGTTGACCTTGTGCTGCGCCAACTCGCCTTCCTGCGCAGATAGCTTTTCGGCAACAAGCCGCTGTTGCTCTTCAACTTCAGCCTTCTCGAGGAGGAAGGCTTTCCGCTCCTCGGCGACTTGCTCCCGCTCCTCTGCCAGGGATCGGAGAGCTTCCTGCCTGAGACCCTGGAGCTCCTCCGCGCGCTTCTCAATGTTCACTCCCGCCTTCACGACAAGGGCTTCTCAGGATTCCAGCTTGGCCTGTTGAGCGCGGTAAAGCGGCAACAGCTTCCGCAGCAGCCGCTCCTCCTCAGGCTCGTCGCTGCTGCTACTTGGCGCGTCGACGAGCGTCAGCCCAGCGGAGGCGAGCACCTCTCCATCCAAGATCTCTCCTTCGACCGGCGCCCTGGAGCTTGACGCCCAAGGGAGCTTGATGAAGACGCCATCGCCGGCCTTCAAATAGGCGCCAGGCTGGGGCTCTTCGGAGCCTGACGCTGCAGCAGCGGCGGAGGGATCGGCGGTCGGCATAGCGCCTGATGCTCCTGCGGCCTCGGGGCCGTCAGTGCGATCGCCGGACCCCTCGCCAGCTTCTGCGGCGGCAGCCTTGGCGGCCTCTCCGCCGGCGGGATCATCGGCGCCGGCCTCTTCTTCGGTGGCAGCGGCATCGTTGGTATTGCCACGCGCGTTCTCATCGCCGACGACCTCGGTTTCCATCGGCTCCGTGGCAGATGGATCTGATGACCGGAAAAGGGAGAAGAGTCAAGCAAATATTCAAAAAGAAAATCAGAAGAAGAAGAACCCAAGGGAAGTTTTCAAGCAAGAGGATTACCTGTACTAGGATCTGCAGTCATGGTCTCAACCACCGGAGGGTCGCCAGTGCTGTCCCTTGCCGGAGAACTGTCCCTTGCTGAAGAATTCTCCCTTGCCGGAGAACGCTCCCTTGCCGGGGAATCCTCCCTTGGCGGTGTAGTCGAAGCAGATGGCATTTCGGGAGTGGCTTCCGGGCACTCCTGGTGAGGCTGCTCTGCTCCTACACAAATCAACAGTCAGATATCAGCAAAGGAAGAGCACCCATGCGCGCCTGACAGCAGGAAGTAAACCATATACTTACGCTGGGGGCTGCGCTGGGGGCTGCTTTGGGGAAAAGTTGCCGGGTCCGGCAAGGTGGTCTCGGACACGCCCACTGCTGTCGCGGTGGGTTCGTCCTCGATGACAATCACCGGGACCTTGGCTCTCTTCGCCGCTCTCTGGGCCAGAGTCCTGAAAAGGAATGGGTTCGGAGTAAAGCAAATCAGATACAAGACAAAACAGCAAGAATTGAAGAACTACAAGTACAACAAAGAATCTTACTCTTCTTCTTCCTCGTCGGAGCTGAGCGCGGAGAGATCGAAGTCCGGCTCGCCTCCGGTGCGACGAGGCGGAGGAGTAGGTTCCCTTGTCCGCTTGGCAGGAGCAGTAGAGGTGGACCGGGAAGACCCCGCTCCAGTTGCCGCAGCGGCGTGAGGCGCTCCCGCGGCAACAGTGCTTGCCGCGGTAGAACGTGTCGCGCGGCACGGCGGCTGTTGACTCGTCTGCCACCCCGCTACGTCCCCGGCCTTGCGGAGACGCCTTCTTGGTGGAGCTAGGGGCTCCGCTTGCGGTGAGCTGGCTGAAGGTGGGGAGGAGGAGGAGCCAATCTTCAACGAGTCGCTCGCGCCCTCGGCGGGCTCGCTCGACTCAGCTTCAGGCCCGACAAGCTCTTCCTCGCTGGCAAGCTCCTCTCGCTCGACAAGGCTTGCTGCCTATGCTGCCTCTGCCTCCTCCACGGTGAATCCGAACTCGCCCGCGGCAGCGGCTGCTGCCGCCTCGTCCAGCCTGGTGGCGATGCGCTGCATCTCATCATCGGTGGTGTCGCGGGTGAGGCTCTTATGTTCATCGGGGCGGACCGGCACTTCTACCAGGCCGTCAAAGAACTCCTGCACGATGTCGTCTGCAGGCTCTTGCCAAGTTGGGACAATTCCATGCGAATCGCACAACGGCATCATTGCACGGATGCGGTCGAGCGAGGAGTTGTTGCACAGCGGAACGACACCCCTCGGCAACATGAACGCTTCGGGATGTTGAGGATCGCGCTTGAACAGTTCCAGGAGCATCGCGTCCAGTTCCAGGACAGTGAAGTTGAAGTTGAGGCCCGGGCGCAGCCTCATGATATCCGCCGCATTCTGGAACTCCCAGGCGGGTCTCCTCCTCTCCTGCAGGGGGGCGATGCGGCGGTGAAGAAAATCTGCGCCAACGGCACCTACGGTGAGCCCGGCAAGCCTGAGGCGTAGGATCCGGGTGACGGCAATCTTCAGCCTATCGTCTTCCGGGGCCACGTTGCTCCAACCGTTGCCGCGCGCTAGTGGGGTTTGGCGCTGGGCGGTAAATGGCTGCGGGTTCTCCTCGACAATCCAGCACCAGTCTGCTCTCCATTCCTCCCACTTGCTGCGGAGCTCTCCCTCCAGATAAGCTTCCATCTTGCCAGCTCTCGAGATCCAGGCGATTCCGCCGGATAGAGGCTCCCCTCTCTCAACTCGGGGCATAAAGAAGTGGCGGAAAAGAGCTACGTTTGGATAGACTCCGACAAAGTTTTCGCAGAGATGTGCGAAAACTGCCATGGTCAGAACAGCATTGGGGGTGAAGTCAAGGAGGAGGAACCCGTAGGTGTTCATGATATCGCAGAAAAATTCAGAGAAAGGCGGGCAGAGCCCGCAGTAGAAGAACAGCGCGAAGAAAGGGTATCCATTCGGAGCCAGTTCCGAAGCGGCAGCTGGGAGTACCTTCGTACGCGGATGCGCTCGCGTCTTCGTCGACCAGAAGAGGTAGTAGTACTCCCTCAGCTCCTTCGCGGCGAGCTGGGGGGGGGGGGAGATTGCCCGCTCCTTTCGCAGCGCCGCAAGCCGCTGCGCCTCGGCCGACTTCACGACCTTCCCCTTGTCAGCTTTCGGAGCCATGGTGGAGGTGGTGGGGGAAATCGACGGCGTTGGTGATGCTGGTGGCGATGAGGGGCGGAGCGCTGCTCTCTTTCAGCTTTGGGAAGAAGGGGGGAGCGGCGGAGATTTCTGAGATTGAAGTAGCAACCGGCGAGATGGGCGAACTGCCCCTATTTCCCCTGCTTATAAAGAGGGAGGGGCGGGCGTTCCGTCTTTCCGAATAAAGAAACCACCCACGATCTCTCCCACAACGCCGCATTCGACGCGTGCTGTTCGAGGAGGGCGTGGTGGATACAGAGTGAAATACGGCGTAACCCAGGCCGCGCGTGCCGGTGCCCTGTTTTGGGCCTGGCCTAACAGCGTTCGGCACCGTGTGTGGCCCAGGCCCGGGGGCTCCTGTCAGTGTACTAGAGTATGGGTACCCTAGTATCCCGAACCTGTGCACGGGCAGTTGCAGCACCCTGCGGCAAGGCTTGCCGGGTGACCGCCAAGGTCCTCCGTGGTTCCTTTGGAGCCATTCAAGAACAAAGTATTCAAGCCAAGGAGACAAGGCCCCGGCAAGAGGAGCTTGCCGGGAAGGCCAGCCAAGGCATCTCAAGGAACTTGCCGCGACGTGCCACGCGTCCCGGCGAGGCCCGGTGAGCGACAAGCCTCCGGACGCGACAAGACAACGACCGCGGCAAGGCGCTTGCCGCGACAAGCTACCACTCTGTACCCGCGCTCCAGCACATCCACCAACGTGTCGCCCTGGGGCCTTTCCAGGCACGCGTGGCAAGAGGCTGTGCAGCCAGTGGTGCGCGGTGGCAAGTGACGCCGACAAGACTGCCATCGTGGCGAGCGGTGGCGTCCCTGACGGTCCCTTTTTGCACTATTTGGGCGACGTAGACGGGCATTTAATGCCTTTGTCCCCTGCCGTCAGGGTTAGGTATGATACACTATACAGGTAGTTGTACCAACCGCAATTCCTTTTCCATTTTTACCCTTGTCTACGTTGCCACCTGTCGGAGACCCCTTTAGCATGTAAAAGGAGGCCCATGCGCAACGTAGAAAGGGATTGGAAGGCAGAAAAACACTCACGCTCGGTCTCATTAGCAGCTAGTGTGTACTGTAGAACTCAGCGCTCCCGAGCAAGAACTCAATACACTCAGACATGCAGCAGTAGGAGTGTTATCTCTCCGGAGAGCTCCGAAGCTGGGTAAACTGCTCGTGTGCTTCGCCTCGATCCGCTCTTCGTGCGACCTCCGCCCCCCGCCGAACCAAAAGGGGCTCGGTCCGCCGGTCCCATAGGTGTTCGTGGATCAGTTTCCCCGACAACAATCAACACACATACGTGATGTACCATCCTTTTTCGGCACTAGAATAATAGGAACAACACAAGGACTAAGGGATTCGCGTATATAACATTTGTTGAGAAGCTCCTGTACTTGACGCATAATCTCCTTCGTCTCCTCTGGATTGGTACGGTATGGCGCACGGTTTGGCAGTGAAGCACCGGGAATGAAGCCAATCTGATGCTCAATCCCTCAAATAGGCGGTAATCCCGGTGGCACGTCTTGTGGAAAGACGTCAGCGAACTCCTGCAAAATGTTAGTGACAGCAGGAGGCAAAGAGGAAGGCACGCCCTCGAATGGAAATAATGCCTCTTTGCACACAAAAGCATAGCAAACAGATTTGCTGAAATCTAGCTCATCAATATTAGATTTGGTGGCAAATAAACATGCACTTTTCAATTTAATTTCAGAAGAAAAACTAGATGGTTTATTATTAGGCTTCATTTTTTGCTCAAATTCTTTTGCCACAATCTGATTTTCACTCTTATTCTTCTCCTGTTTTGCTTTATTAGCTCTATTAATATCATCTTTCAAAATGGAATCAGGAGTCATAGGAAGCAAAGTAATATTTTTATCCTTATGAATAAGAGTATACTGATTGTTTCTACCATGATGTACAATTTTTTTATCAAATTTCCATGGTCGACCAAGTAATAAGGAACATGCTAGGTACCACATCACAATCAACATAATCAGCATATGTAGAGATACTAAAATGCACACAAACAGTACGTGTTACCTTAACCTTGCCATTGTTGTTGAACCATTGGATGTAGTAAGGATGTGGATGTGGTCTTATGGTGAGAGATAGCTTCTCCATCATCTCCATGCTAGCCAAGTTGTTGCAGCTCCCTCCCTCAATGATGACGCACACAGAACATTCCTTCACAACTCCCTTTGTATGGAACAAATTATGCCTCTGATTTTGCTTAGCTTGTGTGACCCGCACACGCAAAACACGTTGAGCAACTAAACATTCATACCTGTCAGCGTCTTCAGGAGCCATGTATTGCGTCTCATGATCAGAATCATCCCCGCCAAGTTCTTCACGTGTAATAAGAGCCAACGTCTCCTCATCATAGTCACTAGCGGACTCATACCCACCATACTCAGTAGCAATCATCACATGTTGAGATTTGCATTCTCTCACATAATGACCTCTTCCCTTACAACGACGACAAATAATATCACTTGTGTGCCCTGTTGATGCCATGGAAGAAGAAAAGCTCTATGTAGGCCCGACAGGTGCGCTCTTAGCAGATAGTGGTGGTTGTGCCTGCTTTCTTGTATCACGGCTGGAGGTGGCACCTGATGGAGATGCTGGTGCAGTGGAAGTAGAATATGCACGCGGTGTCCATGATGAAGGTCGACCTGCAGAAAAGTTAGTTCGCGCCAATGCTTGTCGATCCTGCACTTCACGTTCAGCTTTACAAGCAAGATGGAATAAATGAGTGATATTAGTATACTCCTTATACTCTAGAATTGTCTGAATCTCTCTGTTTAATCCACCCATAAAACGTGCAAGCATAGCTTCATTCTCCTCAACAATACCACATCTAATCATGCCAGTTTGTAATTCCTGATAATATTCTTCTACATAATTTTTTCCTTGTCTTAAACACTGCAATTTTTGAAGCAATTCACGTTGATAATATGGTGGAACCCAATGAGTACGCATAGCAGTTTTCAAAGCAGCCCAAGTAGCTAGAATAGGATATAATCTACAATGTTCAGACCACCATACACATGCAAAACTAGTGAAAGCACAAACAACAGCAGCAACCCGTCTCTCCTCGGGATATTGTAAATATGTAAAACGTTGTTTAGTTTCTAACTCCCAAGTAAGATATACATCAGGAATGTATCTACCCTCAAATGGTGGAATATTCAATTTCAGTTTAGGAATATGGTCATTATCTCATACCTGAGGTGGTGGTGCAGGCCTACCATTGCAATTATATACCTGAGGTTGACCTACTGGTGGTGGTGCTGGTGGCTGCACATAGTTATGATTTTGATCAAGCTCATCCTCGTAATAGTCCTCCACCTCTGCAGTAGCAGCAGGAGCTACAGAAGCATCAACAGTAGTAGCAGCGGCACCAAAATTTTGTCCTGGCTCAATAGGAATACGTTGTTCTCGCCCTACTGTATTGCAGCGTGAAGATGGTGGTGGGAGACATTTGAGTAATTCATCGAACTTGGCGTCCAACTTGGTATCAATTGTCTTCTCAATGTCATCCATCTTCTCCATTGCCATTCCAAAGCTGGCCATCACGTCTTCCACCTGTTGACCCAACATTTGATGAAACTTATCATGAAGCTCCTTGTTCTTCATGTTCTTCCAGTCAATCTCGTTGGCTTGTGGTCCTGCCATAGTTAGCACCAATAGAAACATACAAGAATATGATCATACAGACTACTGGAAAATGGTGATGTGGGATGTCACAAATCCGTCAAGCGAATCTCAAATTCTTACCAATTCTTACCCAACAGCAGGTGGTGATCGGCAACTGTTGTAGTCAAAACTCTGAAAGCTTGGATAGAGCGATTACCAGGGAGAGTCAAATGCACGATGTAGATGTATGTGGAGCTGGGAAGGCTTATAATATGGTAGCAAAAAGGGTCAGTAATAACCAATTTAGAGATGCAAAGTTGAATAAACGCTCAACGACGGTACTGTGCTGGTCCTAGGCTAGATCGTGCTAGAGACGCGAGCCTAGAACACTAACAAAATCACGGCGCTGCACATAAACAAGGGAGGAGCACGCTCTATTTTTTTTTTCCTTTTTTTCACTTTTTTTGCACTTTTTTCCTCTTTTTTTTGCTCCGCAACAATTTCTTTTTTGAAAAGGTCTACAAATGGTCTAGAAACTACCTAGCCAGATTTTTTTTGAAATTGGAACTATTTTTCTACTGCGGGTAGCACGAAAGTTTGGGAGTCCTACTCTGTCACGACTCGGGAGTATGGCGTGATCTCGAAATCCAAAACAGAGTAAAAAATACTGGACTCGGACTAGGACTGGTGGCGGAGATGAATCTTGTGGAACTCGGACTGGTGGCAGAGATGAATCTGGTGGAACTCAGACTGGTGACGGATATATGCGATCTTTGGAGAAAGAAACTTACCAGGAGGAAATGTGGATGATGTGTTCAAATTTAATGAGATTATTAGTCATCTCATATTGCTTGAAATTCCAACAAAGGGAGAAGATATACATGGAGTAACATGCAATAAACGCCATTATTGGAACAATTAGATTGGTTTTTTTCTTCTCCTGAATGGATTTTAAAATTCCCAAATACGGTGGCAAAACCTTTAGCTAGACCAATCTCTGATCACGTGCCTTGTATTCTTTCAGTGGAAACGTCCATCCCAAGATCTAAGCTGTTCAGGTTTGAATTTTTTTGGCCCTCTCATCCTGGTTTTTTGGAGGTTGTGAAATCATCTTGGCTTGCTCCCATTAAGGCTTCTTCCAGTGCCACAAGAATCTCCTCTAAATTAAAGAGACTAAGATATGCTTTTAAAAAAATGGAGTAAGTCCATCTCCAAGATAAAGCTTTTAATAGAAAATTTTAATAGAATTTTGCTCCAGATTGATAACCTTGAGGAAATTAGGCAACTCTCCACTCCAGAAGCTAATTTCAGAATCATTCTAAAAGCTCATTTGCTAAGACTGCTAAGATATCAAAGTGAGTATTGGAAAAAAAGATGCATGTTTTGGTGGGCAGTCCAAGGAGAGGAGAATACTAAATATTTCCAAGCCTGTGCAACTGAGAGGCCGCGACGAAATGCCATTACAAATTTTCTATTGCCTAATGGGCGTTTGGTTGAAAATCATGAGGAAAAGGCAACAACTTTTTATGACTGTTTTAAAAGAAGAATGGGGGTTTCTAATCAGCTATAGTTTGACTTTGAACTATCTGATCTCATTCAAAAATGCCAGGGTCTGGAGGAGCTTTCGATTCCATTTACGAAAGAAGAAATTGATAATGTTATCAAGATTATTCTGGCTGATAGAGCACCGGGACCTGACGGTTTCAATGGTCTTTTTCTTAAGGTGTGTTGGGATATAATGAAAGAGGATTTTTATTCCCTTTTTGATGACTTCTGGAAAGGAACAATCAACCTACAATGTTTGAATACTTCTTTAATCATGCTGATCCCAAAGAAACTGATGCCCGAATCTGTCAATGATTATAGGCCAATTTCCTTGTTAAATTGTGTTCTCAAGGTCATCACAAAAATTCTTTCTGAGAGGCTTCAACATTGGATTCTCAAGGTGGTACACCGCAACCAATATGAATTTATTAAGAATAGGACAATTCAAGATTGCCTCGGTTGGGCTTTCTAATATTTACACCAGTGCAAACAATCGGGCAAAGAAATTGTGATACTGAAGTTAGATTTTGAGAAAGCCTTTGACACGATGGAACACTCTTTTATTTTGAAAATGCTGGAATGCAAGGGTTTTGACGACAGATGGTGTATGTGGATTAAAATGCTGCTACAATCCGGATCCTCATCAATTCTTCTCAACGGAATACCATGCATAGAATTTAAATGTAAACGGGGAGTGAGACAAGGTGACCCAATATCCCCCTTGTTATTTGTGCTTGCGGCAGATTTATTACAGTCCTTAATTAATAAAGCATGGCAGGACGGTTTAATTACACTCCCTATTAATCAACCTACTTCGGAGGATTATCTGGTCATACAATATGCAGACGACATATTAATTATCCTCCCCGTTGATCATCATGAGCTTCAAACAATTATGGTGATCCTTGACTCTTACGCCCAGGCAACTGGTCTAAAAATTAATTACGCTAAATCACAATTAATGCCAATTAATGTGAGTGATCAAAAAGCTCTGGATCTAGCCAATGTTCTAAGTTGCCAAGTTGGGGTGATGCCGTTTACTTATTTGGGGCTGCCTCTCGGTACAACTAGACCCACTGTTAATGATCTGATGCCATTGGTCGACAGAATTGAGATAAGATTGATTGGAATGGCTATCTAGTTATCTTACGGAGAACGAGTACACCTGATCAACTCTGCATTATCATCTCTGTTGTCTTTTGCCATGTGTGTCCTGAAAATTCCTCTTAAGCTGACTGAGATATTTGATCGTGCGAGGAGGCATTGTCTGTGGAGGAAAGAAGTAGACTGTGATGCCAAATCTCACTCTCTAGCAGCTTGGGATATGGTATGCCGACCAAAGAAAAAAAAGGAGGCCTTGGGGCTTTAAACTTAGAAATTCAAAACAAAGCATTGTTTCTCAAGTATCTTCACAAGTTTATCCACAAACAAGATGACCCGTGGGTAATGCTAGTTTGGAATGCTCATTATGATGGTTCACCCCCACATGCAAAACCTAGTTGCAGTTCTTTTTGGTGGCGTGATGTTTTCTCTCTAATGGATATCTACCGCGGGATCACATCCTGTATTCCTGCTGCGGGGGATACAGTCCTTCTTTGGAAAGATGTTTGGGTTAATGAGAGACCATTGATGGACACCCACGAACACCTATTCTCTTTTACCACAAATGAAGATATCTCTTTGGCACAATACTAAAACAACAACGCTCACAAGGACAAATCCTCCTAACTTTGTCAATGGAAGCCAGAGCTGAGCTTGAAAATTTGCAAGTGATCATGGAATGGGTCACCTTGGAAACCATGGGGACAGATCAATGGGTTTTATGCTGGGGTGAAACCTAAGAAGTTTTATAACTTCATGTTCAGGAATATACTAGCACCACAATGAATCACCTCCATTTGGAAAACAAAGTGTATCATGAGACACAAAGTGTTTGCTTGGTTAATGTTGCATGACAGAGTTAATATGAGGGACATGCTTCTTAGAAGACACTAACATTAGAGATGATCATGACTGCTCAATGTGTGACATGGAGGTACCGGAATCAAACACACATCTATTCTATGAGTGTCCATTTGCTACAAAGTGTTGGGAAATTATGGGCATCCATTGGTACAACCAACTGAACATGCAACAAAAATACGAGAGAGCTAGATCTTGCTGGCAGGGGCCTCTATTCAAAGAGATAACCATTCTCACATCCTGGAACATTTGGAGATAGCGCAACAGAAAGGTGTTTGATGGTTAAATAGCCACCCACGTTGAGTGGTTAAGAAAGCTCAAGGAAGATTTTGTGATCTTGGGTTTCAGGCTCAACCCTCAAAACTTAACCTTTTTAGAAGTTTTTAGCAACTCTTTGACTGTTTAAACTTCTATTAAGGCTAGTTGAGTGTTTCTCTTGTTTTCTTTTGGGCATGGCCCTTTTTGGACATGGCTTACATGTAAAAGCCATGTAAATCCTGCCCTCCTGTTAACCATTGGTTAACTTTTTAATAAAGGATAAGCAATAGTAGGAGTCTCTCCTGCTGTTTTCATTGGTCAAAAAAAGCTTGGGGATGCTATGTTTGATGAAGATGATATTTTTGTCCCCCAAGTTTTGATGAGAAAATTTGTTATGATGATAGCATGCCTCCCATTTATGATGATTATATTGATGAAAGTGGGTTTGGAAGAGTGTCAACTTTGTGTAGTAGTGATCCCACTATTTTGGAGGGTGTTGAATCTTATTGTAATAATTATGTAAGTGGATTTGGAGAGGTCATGACTTTATTTAATGATGAATCCACTATTTTGGGAAGAGGTTTCAATTGACTATGACAAAAAAATTGCTGTCTATGATGATTATTATGATGACATGTATGCTATAAAGAATAATGATATCCATGAAACTTGTCATCATGATTTTAATGTTCAATTTGATTATGTCAATCAAGTATCTCATTATAGTTATTTTGTTGAGTTTGCTCCCATTACTATCAAGGAGAATGAATTTTCTTATGTAGAGAGTAATAAAATTTCTATGCTTGTGGATCATGAAAAGAATGCTTTATGTGATAGTTATATTGTTGAATTCATTTATGATGCCACTGAAAATTATTTCGAGAGAGGAACATATGCTTTTACATATCTCAATAATATCAAGTTTCCTCTCTATGTGTTGAAAGTTTTGAAGTTATGTTCGTTTTGCCTTCCTATGCTAGTTGATTCTTTTTCCCATAAATTGTTTGCTCATGAAATCCCTATGCATAGGAAGTATGTTAGGCTTAAATGTACTTGCCATGTGATTCATGATTCTCTTTTTGCGTTTCAATTCTTTACTTGTATGTGAGCATCATTGAAATCAGCATGCCTAGCTAAAAAGGCATTAAAGAAAAGTGCTTGTTGGGAGATAACCCAACATATAACCTATTGTTTTTGTGTGTTCACATGACTAAGATACTTTATTAATCATTTTTTATAGCTTTTGTTTCAATAAAGTGCCAAGTAAAGCCTTTGGGATAGTGCGGATGATAGTTGACTTGTTTCTGTGCAAAAACAGAAACTTTTGTGCTCGGTCCAGGAATTTTCAAAATTTACTGGAACGTGATTTTGATATGAATTTTTTACATCTGATTGGTATACAAATTGTATAAGTTGTCCTAATTTTTCATAATTTTTGGAGTTGATAAGTATGGTGGTTGTTCAGATCATTACAGTCTGTTCTGTTTTTGACAAATTCTGTTTTCAATGCATAGTTTGCTTGTTTTAGTGTTTCCATAGCTTATATTAAGTGATATAAGTTGTGGAATTGATAAAGTACATTAGCCATTATGTGGAAACAATTATGAATCGTTTCTTTATAGTACCAAAGTGAATGATTTGTCTTTATCATACTAACCAATCTCACGAAGTTCCGTTAAGTTTTATGTGATTGAAGTTTTCAAGTTTTGGGTAAGGTATCAATATGAAGAGAATAAGGAGTGACAAGAACCTAAGCTTGGGCATGCACAAGGCACCCCAAGATAATATTCAAGGAATATCCAAGCAACTAAGTTTGGGGATGCCCCGGAAGGCATCCCCTCTTTCGTCTCCAACATTATCGGTAACCTCAGTTGGAGCTATATTTTTATTCGTCACATGATATGAGTTTTGCTTGAAGCATCATTTTATTTTGTTTAGATTTTATTTCTGATATTTAGAATAAGTTTTTGTATCTTTTATTTCAATAAAAGTGTCAAGGACAACCTTCACCATGCACAAGTTGCAAGTATATGAGTTGCTGTTTCAAAACAGAAAGTTTGTCGCTATTGCAAAAATTCCCTAGAAAAGTAAGAATGTGATCAAAGCTTGAAATTTCCCACAATGTGAAATGATAAATTCTCTACAACATGGTAAATTTTCAGATTTTTTTGAGTTAAATAAGTATGGATTTTCCTTAATCCTTTACGGACTGCTCTATTTAGACATATTGCTGTTATGTTTGCATATGTTTGCTTGTTTAATGATTCTATTTGAGAATGAGAGTATTAAATATGCAGAGGCATTTAGTATGCAATGTTAAATTATATTTTTAGTGATTTTCTACAATATCGAATGATAAGGTTTTGCATGGATTTATGCCAACTTATCTCACGAGTTCTTGTTGAGTTTTGTGTGGATGAAGTTTTTGAGATTTAGGGAAACCGTGATATGAGAGGAATTAAGGAGACACAAAAGCTCAAGTTTGGGGATTCCCAAGGCATACCAAGTTAATATTTCAAGAAGTCTCAAGAATCTAAGCTTGGGGATGCCCCGGTTGGCATCCCACTTTTCTTCTTCAACAACTATTGGTCAGTTTTGGTTGAGCCTAAGTTTGCTTCTTCACATGATATGTGCTATCCTTGCAATGCCATTTTATTTTGTTTTGCTTGCTATTTTAATAATATCCCAAGATCTTGAAATTTTAAATGACAGAGAGTCTTCACATAGCTACATAATTATTCAACTACTCATTGATCTTCACTTATATCTTTTTTGGAGTAGTTTGTCATTTACTCATGTGCTTCACTTATATCCTATGAGCAAATGGTTGAATGAATTGCGTATTATAAATCTGAAATAATATATGTTTCATATGCTTATACCATTGGAAGTAATGACTTCACATATAATAAGGATAGGTGGTACAATTTATTGAAAGTTAGCAAACACAACATTGGTCACTTGAACAATTCATAAAAGAATATTGAAGGAAGAGAGATTTCACATATAGATATACTATCTTGAACATCTTCTATGATTGTGAGCCCCATTAATTATTTTCAAACTTGAGCAAATTAGTTGAAGTTGGACAAGGAAGACAACGTAATAAGTTATGTTTGGGTATATTTGTATAGAAATTATATTGTTATGGATCCTCCAACATGTGGTACTTTCTTAGGATCTTTTGCTAGCCAAAATTTCGTACTAAGTAGAGATACTACTTGTGCATCCAAAAACCCTTAAACCCAGTTTCTTGCCATGAGAGTCCACTATGTCTACCTATGGATTGAATAAGATCCTTCAAGTAAGTTGTCATCAGTGCAAAAAGCAAAAAAATTGCTCCTAAATATGTATGATCTTTTATTGTAAGGGAAAATAAGCTTTGTATGAACTTGTGATGGTGAAGAAATAAAAGCGACGGACTACATAATAAAGGTTGCTGTCACAAGGGGAAATATAAAGTGACGTTACTTTGCATTAAGATCTTGCAAATCCAAAAATAAAAAGCGCATAACAACCTCTACTTCCCTCTGCGAAGGGCCTATCTTTTACTTTATGAATTTATTTTTATGCAAGAGTCAATAGTATGCTTTCTCATTCCAACCTCAATTATTCTTTAGTTGGCAAGCATCATGTGGTGGGGAAATATCTAAGCATATATGGCCATTCAAATATATCTAATCGTGAATTATTATTGTTGACCATTATATGATAAATAAGTTGGGAGGCGAAACATTAAGCCCCTATCTTTCTCTGTGTCCGATGGATCCTATTTGTTCTAAAAATATGTTTTGAGTGGTAGCAATCATGGAAGACTATATGTTAGTTGAGTATGTGGAATTTGCTAAATCAAAGCTCTTACATAGACCCTTCCCGAAAATAAGATGAATTGCAATTGTTTGATGACTCAGAACATAGTTTGTTAGTTTTCAAGAAAATTTATGGTCTATGCTTTAACATGTGAATAACTTGCTACTTGATCAAGAGAAGTTTTATGAGATGAGCTACTATTTATGATATATAATGATGCTAGAAAAAGTGATTGAAATTGTCATTGATCAAACTTGTGTACTTGCTAGCATTCACACTTCATAAATTATTTCTTTTATCACTTACCTACTCGAGGACGAGCAAGAAATAATCTTGGGGTAGCTGATACATCTCCAACGTATCTATAATTTATGAAGTATTCATGCCATGTTTACAATAATTTTATATGATTTTGGTATGATTTGATTAGAACTAACCTGGACTGACGTTGTTTTTAGCAGAACTACCGTGGTGTCGTTTTTTGTGCAAAAATAAAAGTTCTCGGAATGGGCTGAAAATTTTGGTGATTTTTTATGGACCAAAAGAGACCCCCGAAGCACAAGAGCTGGGCCAGGAAGTGGACGAGGAAGCCACAAGCCCAGGGGCCGCGCCCCTATGGCTTGTGGGCCCCTCGGGCACCCCCTTGACGTGGGACCGACGCCAAAAATTCTCATAAATACCAAACCCCCCGAAAAGAACCCTAGATCGAGAAGTTCCGCTGCCGCAAGCCTCTGTATCCACGAAAAACCAATCAGGACCCGTTCCGGCACCCTGCTAGAGGGGGAAATCATCACCGGTGGCCATCTTCATCATCCTGGAGGTCTACATGACGAGGAGGGAGTAGTTCACCCTCGGGACTCAGGGTATGTACCAGTAGCTATGTGTTTGATCTCTCTCTCTCTCTCTCTCTCTCGTGTTCTTGATTTGGCACGATCTTGATGTACCGCGAGCTTTGTTACTATAGTTGGATCATATGGTGTTTCTCCCTCTCCACCTTCTTTTGATGAATTGATTCTTGCTCTTTGAGGTTTCGTGATGTTGGATTGAGTATTGGATTTGAGAACACTTGATGTATGTCTTGCGATGGGATGTTCTATTGATTCACTTGATGTATGTTTTGGCGCACAACTCACGGATTCCCGGGGTGACATTGGGGTAATCTATGCATAAGTGTTGATGCACGTTTTTGTCCTACGTTCTCCGATAGAAACTTTGGAGTGATTCTTTTTCGCACATTGAGGGATTGCCATATGATCTAATTATGTTATCATTGTTGATAGAGTTTGCACTAGTGAAAGTATGAACCGTAGGCCTTGTTTTCAAGCATTGCAATACCATTTTTGCTCACTTTTGTTACTAGTTACCTTGCTGTTTTTATTTATCCAGATTATAAAAATATATTTCTACCATCCATATTACACTTGTATCACCATCTCTTCGCCAAACTAGTGCACCTATACAATTTACCATTGTATTCGGTGTGTTGGGGACACAAAAGACTCTTTGTTATTTGGTTGCAGGGTTGTTTGAGAGATACCATCTTCATCCTATGCCTCCCATGGATTGATAAACCTTAGGTCATCCACTTGAGGGAAATTTGCTACTGTCCTACAAAACTCTTCGCTTGGAGGCCCAACACGAGTTTACAAGAAGAAGGTTGCGTAGTATACATCAATCATCAAGACTTTCTCGATGTTGGGGTACCCAGAAGCACCCTGGCCTCCATCATTGTCTTTATCTTCCTCCTTGTCCCCAGAAAAATCCTGCCGCATCTCTTGCTTCAGGAGTCAGCACTCCCGAGTGGTGTGCTTGGGCAAAATCAAATTGCTCTCATCATCTTTCTTCTTATGGATCTGGCAGGGTTGATCAAGGATGTCACTCTTCGGGGTGGCTTGTTTTTTCCCCTTCCAGCCCTTCTTCTGCTTTTCGGGAGCCTTATGGATCTGCCTACCAAGTACCCATCATAAAATCTCATCTCTTGCATTATATTATTTGCCATTTGCCTCTCTTTTTCCTCTCCCCCACTTCTAAAACGTTTTCAGAAAAACACAGAACTTTTTGCCTTTTTATTTGCCTTTTTCTATTTGGTTTTTTTGTTGCCATGAGCCTTCTATTTGCTTGCATATTTTCTTGATAAAGATCTATTGATATGGATCCTCATCCACATGCTAATCTTTTTAAAAGATCCAATTATGATGAACCTATTGCTAGTGAGTTGAGTGCACTAGATTATCTATGTGAAGTTTTGCTTGAAATTTGTGAATCTGAAAAGTGCGATGAAGTGTTAAAAGAAGAAATTTATAAAGTGATTCACGATAGCTCCTTGAATAAAAAGCATGATTGCAATGATGTTTAATACTATTAATGCCAATTGTGTTAATGATATGCAAAACCCCAAGCTTGGGGATGCTAATTTTGCTATGTCCACTACTTGTTGCAATGATCATGATTGGGGTGATTCTTCTTATGATCTTGAAAATTTATTTAAGCCCCATGATGAATATGAGATTGATAATAGTGCTTGCAATAATATTGAAAGTGGGTTTGTAAGAGTGTCAACTCTAGGTAATAATGATCCCACTACTTTGGAGAATTATCAATCTTATGAAATTTTTGATAAAAGTGGGTTTGGAGAGGTCATGACTTTATTTGATGATAATCCCACTATTTTTGGAAGAGTGTCAACTTTGCGTGCATGAGGATCGTGTAGAGAATATGTTATGTGATATCTATATTGTTGAATTTGAATATGATTCCACATGGAATTATTATGAGAGAAGAAAATATGGTTGTAGAAATTTTCATGTTACTAAATTACCTCTCTTCATGTTTAAATTGTCAAAATTTTATTCTTCTTCCTTGCATATGCTATTTTTTGCTTCCGTTGATAATTTGTTTGCTTATAAAATGCCTATGCATAGGAAGTATGTCAGACTTAGATGTGTTTATCACATGTTTTGTGATGCTCTCTTTGTGCTTCAATTCTGTCGGATTCAGGGCTACGCGGACCCAAGAAAGGTTTGAACTCTGGGGCGTGTGCAAAGAACTCAAACTGTCCAGCCAACCAACTCGTCACTCTCACGGCCTAGCTCAATGAACAGGAAAGGAAAGAGACACAACAATTTACCTAGGTTCGGGCCACCTTGCGGTGTAAAACCCTACTCCTGCTTTGTGGTGGATTAGCCTTGCGAGGGGCTAAGGATGAACTGGTACAGGGGGAAGAACAACCTCATGAGCTCTGTTCTAGTGTGGATGTGAGCTATTGAGGTTGGGTTGGATCCCGGATCTTTGATCCCCTCCTATGGTGGTGGCTAAGCTATATCTATAGTGGCTTTGGTCCTCTTCCTCCGAATGAAGGTGGGAAGGGATCCCACAATGGCCAATTCTAAAGGGGGACAAGTCACTACAAAAAAATACACTTCCGTGATGATACATGTTTGTCACAGTAGGTCACGTTTTTTGTCATGCATGTACATCCATGACGATTTTATGACAGAATCAAGATAGTCATACCTGTGCTGTCGTTGAAGTGTTCCATGACATTACCAAAATTATCATCACGGAAGTGTCCACTTCCATGACGATAAATCGTGCGTCACACAAGTGCTTTCGCCAAGGGTGACCGACACATGGCATCCACCGTAACGGAACACCGTTAAGCTATCGGGTCGAGTTTTGGATCTGATAACCCATTAACAGCCCCGACCAATGGGAAATTTCCACGTGTAAAATTCTTATTGGCCGGACGAAACACGTGTCAGCTCATCAGTGGGTCAGATTGGCGCCTATGATATGTCGACACGTGCCACGACCAACCACTGGCCCATTTAGCTTACAAAGCCGGCCCGTTTGACTTGGTCAAAAGTTAACGGGCTGGCCCATGAAAAGCCTGTTAACGGTCTCTTCGCAAATAGCCCATTTTACGGCCCGTTAACTCATGGCCCATTAGGCCCTAAAGGAAATCGGCCCAACAATGTCATGTGGGCCGTCGAATATAACGCCAGCCCATTTCACTTTCGGCCCATGTATGGCCCATGGCGTCTTTCGGCCCATATGAGGCCTTTGTATCTTTCGGCCCTTTACAGGCCCATGGTGACTCTAGCCCATAATGAACAATAATTTTCTTTGTACCCGTTAACGGCCCGTGATTTACATGGGCCATTTCCAGCCCGTGTTAGCTTTCAGCCTATTGACGGCCCATACGTTCTTGGGCTCCTTTTCGGCCCTCGATTACTTTCGGCCCGTTACGGGCCTGTTCCCCTAATGGGCCAAATTCGTCCCTTGGCAAGAGTCGGCCCGTTACTGCCTGTTCCCCTAATGGGCCAAACTCGGCCCATGGCAAGAGTCGGCCCGTTACTCGCGTGTTACCCTAATGGGCCAAATTAGGCCCATGGCAAGAGTCGGCCCGTTTCTGGCCTGTTAACCCGTTGCGCCATTTCCAGCCCGTCCTATATTCTGGCCCATTAACGACCCGTTATGCCGGTGACAGAATTAAGCCTTTGATGTCCTACGGCCTGTTAACGGCCCGTTACCGTGCTGGGCTGATACCAATTACACCCGATTACGGCCCATGTAGACCCATTTATCCAACGGCCCGAGGCCCACCGATTCTACGGCCCTGTTGGAGGCCCATTTATCGACGGCCCGTAGGAGACCCATGGATCCTACGGCCCATAGGAGACCCATGGATCCTACGGCCCGTATATGGCCCATGGTAGTTGCGGCCACTAGCAAACTAGGAAAAAATAAGACTAGGAAATAAATAAGGCCGAAACTAATGCTAGGCTATTAAGGCGATTCCACAGATTACATCCACTCGGCATCAAAGATCGCCACTAGTGCAAATATAGGGAACACCCTACACTATACAAAAATGGCTTGCTGTTTTCTTCAGCTGGTGGCTGCACGTTAAGAATAAATTTTGTATCGCACCAAAACAAATTACAACTATATAAAAAAAGGAAGGTTGGCATAAACTTAACAGTCTAGCAGATAAATGCACCACCAGAAGTTCAGAAGCTCAGTTCATTTGACCTGACTATTATGTTTTCATGCTGTATTGTCCGATGGAGCACCATAACCCTCACCTTCATTTACCCTAGGCTCCTGAACAACATAGCAAATGTCTGATAGTCTGGTTTCAAAACCATGCATATCTTGACGACATCGAACAATGTCTCTCCTTGTTTCACAAAGGGTCTCCATTAGGGAATGGACTTGTGTCTGGAGCGCAGATACAACATTGCTTTGAGCTTGCATATCTTGATCATGAGGCAGTTTGGACGATATTGCCTTCACAACCAACCCAGTATTACGCAGGAACGTGCTTTTGGCACTGTTAGTGGACAGGTACTGACCCACTGCAGCAAGAGCTGACATTGCGGTTATAGTTGCCTCCCCACCTTCAGAAGGTGGCGGTTCCACCATTTTTTCCATAGCTTGCTGAAAAGTTGAGGTTTTACATTAGTAGTACCAGAACAGAAGATATTAAGGAGGCAGCAAAACTAAACAAAATAGCTTTGGTCTATATACAAAACTTATTCTGGTGAACCCATGTAAAATATTAGTTGTATTTTATTGCAAAGTACATAATAAAACCAGGTTCCAAACATATGACCATGTACCATCGCTAATGTATTGTCTATTTCTTCACATTGTATTGAGGGCTAAGGATAAAGAGATGAAGTTTATAATATGGTAAGCATAGTATGACATCAGTCATATCACAAAACAACCTTGAACAGACAAACAGGCAATTGTAACGTTGTGTGGGCAAGTCCAACACGAAACTAGATTACGGGTCAAGATCAAAGGAACATCACTCCTCTCTTTTAAATCTTGTAAGGTGCATTGATACACTAAGACAATTGTGTATAAAATTGAAAAGAGTAATAGACATTGGCTGCAAACCATGCAGTTCAAGGCACAAGTCAGAGTAAGTAGTAGTTAAAAGGCATGAGGATTAAGGACTTACAACAGCGGCTTTGACTGTTGTAGTCATGCCCTTCTTCTTGCTGGTGTGACAGTCCTTGAAGATTTCCACATCATTTGGTTCAGGTACTTTTTGGTCCTTGCGGGCTTTCCTATGCATTTTGAACAAGTCAATATAGATCTGATAATATGGTACAATGAAAAGAGTGAAACAACACCTAATTACAAGAGCCTCGCAGTGTGCAATATAGTTACGAGATCCTATCGTCTGTTGGAATGTCACTTTTGTACGGTTGGCCTTGTTCTTTGAACAGTTCACCTACATGAAGATAGATTTGTGTGGCACATGCGTAAATAGGACTTCAACATGTGATCTGATCACATATATATAATGTACCTGATACTTCGGATCAGACCAGTGTTTAACAAGGCCCCTCCAGTCTTCATCTGATATATTTTCCACTGGAGATGTTCGGGAAAGTTCACTATTAGCCTTGCCTTCAAAATGAGTTTCCCTCTAGTTATATCGATACTGTCGTAGAGCAGACTTGAAAACATGGGTGCAAGCTTGTCTGGTTGCATCATCTTGGCTATCCAACTTGAACCTCATCTGTTAAAAATTATGGGAGTCTCATTATCAGCAACCTAGAAAGTATGGGACAGTGCAAGACGATATTACTAGTTTCCATACATAACCATACTTACAGATAAATGGTCGAGGAAGGTGTTGAACTGGGTTTCTTCTTTGTCATTCCTGTACTGAATCCATGTTGGGAGGATACGTACATGACACCTAACGGCAACCGCTGCCTCTGATACTAACTTGGCTGACTCTGTAGCATCACATGGCCTTTTTAAACCTGCCTCAAAACGGATCTCCATTCTTCCTCCTCTAGATTTAGTTAACCTATCGAGCATTATCCCTGATGTTTGTTTCCTCTTGCGCCTAGGTGCTAGTCCAACAACGAACATAGGAAGTGTTAGTGTACATCAAACTGTGAGACTACATATAAAGAAGCATGCAACTGTAACTTGACTCCAACAAATACCTTCTTGCTGTTGAAGCTCACAAGGTTCATCTGATATTGCCAACTCATCTTGTGTCAAGAGTGCTTGGGAAGTAGTGTCAGGTGGCAAGGGAGCTTGGGAACGTGTTGCTAGCTTAGTTGACGCACGAGTAAGTCGTGCAGCTGGTAGTACTATGGTAGGTGTTGCAAGAACTAGGGCTGTCTCTGCTTGTTTGGTGGCAGCTATTTGTTTCTGTTTGGTTTTTTTGCAGCTCGTGTAGCATGTGATGCCGTGTTTGTAGAATTTTCCGCTGGACTTTGACCTTCTATTGCACCATCAGTACCAGAAGAATCTGCAGGATTCATCCGCTTCTCATTCCCTGCCATTTTGTGTTTCTTCCTCTTTCTCTGTGCCATGTTAACTCAAGCCGACAAGAAAAACGAATAACAATTTAGTTCTTTAGAACAAATTGATGCATGATGCAGATGAACTGAACTTTGATGTTAGACAACCACATGATAGGAGGATGTAATATGTATGAAAAACATGACGGAAGAGATAACCAGAACTATGATGTGTAAACTAAGATGAAGACATTTCACCAAATTAGAAGCAATGCAATGGAAGGTAAACACCATATGAAAGATGCTACAAATATCGCTCTGCCAAGTTAATAGTGTCTCATCATAATTGGCGTTTAAACAAATGTGAAGCAGTACAAGAAATAAGTCATATGCAAGATGCAAACAACATCACACTACCATGTTAGAGGTCTCTCGTCATTAGTGCCATTGCATATCATAGCATTGCATATTCACAACTTATGATGTGTAAACTAAGGAGAAGGCATTTCAACAAATTAGAAGCAATGAAAGCTAGACACCATATGAAAGATGCAACGAATATCACTCTACCAAGTTAAAACTGTCTCGTCATAAGTGACATTGCAATAAATTAGTAGTACAAGCTAGAAAAGAATGTGAGATGTAACCTATATCACGCTCCAAAGTCAAACATGTCTTATGTTAAGTGATTGTTGCAGTTTACACAACAGTAGTAATTTGATGTAAGAACATGGTGTGATAGACAGATATTGTATGTTCTAGAAACAGGAACACGTGTCTTATTAAAGTATATTGTGTAAAGTAAGTAGATGGAATTCAACAAAATTAGAAGCAATACAAGCTAGACATCACACATAACATGCAACCATATATAACAGTGCCAAGTTAGAGGGAGCACTGGTGATGCTGCACTAGGGTAGACGTGCTCATCATAAACACAGCTTTGTTGAGTGTCTATGCATGTGTTGTCTTGGAAATCATCTTGGGCGTGTGGAGGAGTAGAAACTATAGAGGCCCTCCGTTCGGATGGAGCACCTTTATCCGCTGCCTTGCTAACTTCCTTCCGCTTTATTGATTTTGAATTGTCAAGTAAAGCCTACAAGAAAAAGCAATAAAATTCTCTCTTCAGAACTCATTCATGCATGATACTGACAATCACTACTTTGATGTAAGGCAAACACATGATACCTGGATGGAATATGTACGAAAAACAGGACGACATGGCATGTTCACAACTATTTGTGTAAACTAAGCAGAAACCATTCCAGCAAATAAGAAGCAATGCAAGCTAGACACCACATGAAAGATGCAACCAATATGGCTCTGCCAAGTTAAAGCGTCCCATCATAAATGGAATTTCAACAAATTAGAAGCAGCACATGCTATAAATCATATGAAAGATGCAACTAATATCGCACTGCATATACTAAAGGTGTCTCGTCATATTGATTGATGCGGGATACAAAAAAACAATAGTTTTATGTAAGGACATGCTTAATAGACAGATGTACTATGTACTAAATACAGGAAGGCATGACACATTAACAGGTATAACGTATAAGCTAAGCAGACTAGCACATGCAGTTTAACCAGATTGGAAGAATTACAATCTAGACACCATATGCAACATGCAACCACATATCACACTGCCAAGTTAGAGCAAGCACCTGCGATGCTAGTGTAGGGGAAATGCTGTAATCAACTACAGAGCTACGTTCACTATCTTCATCTAGCATTTCTGTTTCTTGAGAATCATGTCGGGAGGCTGACGCTGCATTCTTTAAATGAGGAGTAGTCCTCTTGCCTGCCTGCCTTGTCATAAGTGATTGATGAGGGATACACAAGAACATTAGTTTGATGTAAGAACATGGTTAATACACAGATGTACTAGTATGTACCAAAAACAGAAAGGCATGTCATATTCAAAGGTATAATGTGTAAGCTACGGAGATGCAATTTAACCAAACTGGAAGCAATACAAGCTAGACATCCGGCTGGAGTGGTGAGCATGATCATCTAGGACCTAAGAGCCTAGTGGGAAGCAACCTGCTTCGCCACCATCACAGCTTTTTAGTTGGCTTCCAGGTGATGCCTATCTTTGTTGGGCTTGTCACTGGCTCGGCCAGTGCCCTGACTAGCTATTTGTCTTCTGGTGCTCACGGGATGGTGGTTCATGTAAAAAAATATCTTTCCTTATCTTGGGGCTGTTTGGTTTGTGACTAACTTTGCCAAATGTTGCCACACCTAAAGCTAGGCAAGTTTGACTAACTTAGGTGAGTGTTTGGTTCAAGCCACACCTTAGGCACGCCACACTTGGACCCCACATATCATACACACAAAAAATGTGGCAAGATTCCCTTAGGCTTGCCAACTTGTGGCTTTCATTTTGATCAACTAACCTTAGGCAAGTTTGGCAAAAATATGTGGCAAAGTGTGGCAATGCTAGGCCTAGAACCAAATAGAAGACCGACTTCGGTCTTTCGAATACAAGCTAGACACCATATGGAACATGCAACCACATATGACACCGCGAAGTTAAAGCAAGCACCTGGGATGGCAGTTCATTACGAACGAGGTCATCAACTCCAGATCTACGTTTACCGTCTGCATCTGCTGACACTGCACCCTTTATAGCACTGTAACGTGTCGTGCATACCTGCGAAGAAAGCTGGTGCGGCTTCTCTCTTTTCTTTGCTGCTTCTCTTTCGGCAGACTCTGAAATACCCTTGCATAAAAACACAATAGTGAGAGTATGGGTGAAGTGTGTGCAGAACTAGTGCACTGTAAAAGTAGCAGATAGCAGGTGGCTGAAAAATAAATGACAGGAGACATATGATAGCTCTACAACATTGCATGGAAAACAAAATTAGATTCTACTCCGTATGATTTTGTAATATATGAGCACAGGAAATGCAGGTAATCCTCCATCACACCACCCCACATGTGGTCATATCTAAGATAACAGTTGACTGAAAATAAATAGGTCAGTCGATTTTTTTAATGAACCGTCTGATCTATAAGGAACGGGCAGATGGCCTTCGTCTACCTCCCTCCAGTCACTGTTGACGATCTTTCTCGAATCGCCAGCGACCACTGGCCCAGACCCCTGCCTCCGCCGCCCCACCCTCCCCTCGACCTCACACCACCGCCGTGCTTGGCAGCGCCCCCAGGCCATCCCTTTAATCCCGGCCGACCTCCAGATCGGGCGCCAATAGCTCTAGGCCGCACACACCCCTAAGATAAACACCAAGGCGCTGCTTCCCCGGTGTAATAGGCGTACTAGCGCCTGTTACACCGGGGAATGCTTCCGTTAATTGGGAATCAAGTGGCCAAAAATTGAAATTCAGGGGGGCAACGAACCTCTTGCTAAGGTGAAATAGTATATGAGGAGAAACCTTGTGCATCGCGAGTTACTAGTAACATCTAGTATCAAGAAGAAGCAGTCAACTAGTGTCTTTTGTGGGATGAATACCGTGCAAGCAGAGACGTAAGATTTGCACGAATAAGGGAAGAGGAGTACCTTTTTCGGTTGCCGATGTGGTCACCTCCACATGTCGCGCTGATCTTCTTTTTTTTACTGGGGAAACCGATGTTCTGGAGGGTGCAGGCTTGGACGAACCCATGGCAGAATTGTTGACTATGTTGCTGTGGCCGTATGTCGGCGGAGGGGAAGCAGATCCGAGGCGGCGAAGGACGGCGTAGCAGGAACAACTCCGGTGCGGTGGAGGGTGGCGAAGTTAGAGCGGCAGCGGTGAGGCGCAGGATGGCGTGGTTGAACTGGCTTGGGTACGGATGGCTCGGCCTCGTCTTCAACTACTAGCCATGGAGGGCGTTGCGGTTGAGGTTGCGGTGGACGACGACGTCGGGGTATCGGCTCCGGCGTGATGGAGGAGGGCGGCGGTTGATGGGTGGGATGGGGTGGCGGACGGAGGACGCCGGGGTTTCGCGGTTGGTGGAGAGGTAGTTTTGGCGCCCACGGAGTACGAATGGGGAATCAAACGGGTGGGGGGAACCATGTTTCGGTCTGGGACGCGCTTGTTTTTGGCTTTTTTGAACAGAATATGGGACGCGCTTGTTTGAAATTTGGGGAAAGTACAAACTTTGTCCCCCTCTTAAATTTCAGACCTACTGCGGGTCAGGGGTAGGATGGTAATCCCAGGTGTCCCAAATAGTGGGCGGGAGCGATTTCGGCCGCGCGCATGTGTGCTTAGGCGGCCATTGTGTATGAATGTTTTTCGGAGGCGATTGCGCGGTGTCTAGATGAAGCTACAAACCTACCCGGTTTAGACCTTTGGACGTCGGGCCGGTAGGTTTCATGGGTCGAAGTTATTAGAAAAATAATTTCCTTGTACTACCAAACATTGGTCTCACGCGGTTTTAGGCGAGTAGAGGCTCTTTTGGCGCTTCGTTCGAAATTTTGAAACACAAGCATTCACGTTTAGAGTACTCTTGAACTGTGAGGATTGACCTAAATAGACAACGTTATATTTGACCTTGTATATTTGAAAACCTCATTAAATTATCCGCTTCTTTTTGAAATTTTGACACTTGAAAATCCTATAACTACGATTATTTTGGAATGGAGGAGCTAAATTTGAATCTATTTTGTACACGACTACATATGCTATAATGTACAAAATTAGAGCAAAGATTGGTGCCCCCATAATTTAGGTATGGTTTACAAATGCATGATATCAAATTCAAATAATTGAATGGACTTCATGTTGAATTCGATTTTTTTAAACCACCTTAAGTTGAATTCAAATGTATGCTAGTTCATAGGTCGCTATTTATAATGTTCATTGTGTAACTTTCGTATGTATAATGTGCTTTACACACACAACATGAACTATAGTCACGTTTATATTCGATTGCTAAAGCGATGCATTGTCTGGAGTTCAAAATACTAACTATGTGGATCAATTGTGTCGAATAATAACATAGACATGCTCAAATTCGATAGAATCTAGATGTCTGATGGATCAATGACCGCTCCTTACGCGAATTGCAAATATCATGATCCCATCCTAATATTTGGATACAATTTATATCTTTAATCAATGTGTACAACAGTCTTTTACGTGTAGTTTGACTCTCCATCGGTGGTCTCTCACACATGCTCACACACTCTCTCCCGAGGTGTCTTTCTCATACACATGCTCTAGATATAACCCTCCCTCCCTCTCATAACCATTTACAACTGTTTTCACTAACCTTTATCACAAGCACTCTTCCTCCCGCAAACATACACACGCACAATCCCCATCGACCCTTTCTATATACATGGACCTGCCTACGTGTCTCATGTATGCACATTATCTTTAGGCCTGTCTCTCACGCATTGTCTCACACCTCTCTTCCTAATCAACGAGTATGATTCTAGCAGAGCATTCTGTAGGATGCCCCTTAAAGTTAGGTTGGATGAATAGTAATATTAGAGATAAAGGGGTTACCTTAGTCCGAGAATCTAGGGTTACAAATCCTAGTCGGCTTTGTCAGTGGACACAGAGTCCTTCACAATTCTGCTATCTTTGTCTTGTACGACTAGTCATCCATGGGTCTTCCTAAATGCGTCATGGGCCGACCAATGTGGTGCAGGACGGAACCGAACGAAGGGCCTCACCTCGACCCACCGGACCTCACGCTGTGACACACCCTCTACCCCCACGTCTCATTATCTTCTCACACCCACACATACCAACACAAACATCACACACACAGAAAATTTCTCCTGGTGCCTCTATTCCCTCCCCCCCTTGCATATACACACTCAAGGGAATGGAATCTCTTGTCGTGACGTCATATTCGTCTCTCTCTCTAGACCACTCTCATTTCTCGTGCTATCTCTCCCACGCCCCCCGTCGGCCCCTCTATCCATGCCTCTCTCGAATACGTAATACACACACATACCTCTCTAGGCCCCGCCAAATGCATCAACTACACATTCACACATGTTACATCACGTACCCCATCGATCTAAAAAGCCCTCTCTTCACGTTTATTTCGCATACAACATTCCTTTTGAATAAAGTGTGGCAAAAAATTACTTTAGAGTTTCTACATATATACAACATTACAAAGTTATATGGAGGAGTACGAACGCTAATTTGCATTGCATGGTTCCCACAATGATATTTATTCCGCACTGTGAATTTGTATATTTTTGTACTATATATAAAGTTAGTCATAATAAAGAGAAAGGAATAGCATCTCTCTCTCCATCGCATACCCCCCTGTACGCCCCTTTCACGTATGCACACAAAACTATCTCTAGGTCCTCTAAAAGTAAGACCCCAGAAAATTCACGCATGTTTCATCTTTCTCTCGCGATATATGCAATGACGATCATTGTATTTGAAGCGAAAGCACGATACATACATTGGACTTCAGAATCCGCTCATTACGGTCACCATTTACATTTAGTGGTTATTCTACAGTCACGGGCTCACCGTACAACTCTGTATTTGCTCATGACATGACTAGTTGACCAGTTAAACGCTCCACGTGGCACCTCTAGTGTTGCATCACATTATCTCACTACCATCGTGCCCACCTGTCGACTTGTATCTACTCTACATCTACACTTATAAAATACACTCTTATAAAAACAGAGTTGGTGATGATGGTGTGCCTGCCATCCTGCAATATAGGTCGTTCGATTTATATCTGATGGATAGGAAAGAAACTATGGCAATTTTGCAAAAAGGTACCCACACACCTCTCCACATTTGCAAATAAGTCCTTCCCTCGTTCATCATTTTCTCTCACAAGATAAACAAGTCATACAAATGCATCTTGATGTCACGTGCAACGCACGGGCATCTTGCTAGTAAGAATGAAAACAAACGACAAAAAATTATTTGGACGGTGGTTCGAAGTCATGACCGCGGGCACAGTGGACAAGGTGGCCTTGTATTGGTATGCTGAGCCGTCTGTTTTAACACACAGGAGCTGGTGTGGTGATTATACACACATGCACGCATGCACACGAACTGCATCCACGCAACACTCACACAAACACATGCACCCACGCACGCATGCAACACTTGCACGTACACATGCAGCCACGCACGCACGCAACACTCACACACGCACATGCACGCATGCATGCACACACCAGTACACCACACGACCAACACACACTCTCACGCTCAAGTGCTCAACCTACACGTGCATGCGCACACATCAGGCCCTGACAGACACATACACAACCAGGTGATTCCCGCGCACGGGTTGGAGCCTTGTCGCGCCTACGTAAATTCATGTTTATCTGACCTTTTCCCTATGCGAACTGACATGTGGGACCCACAAGGAACATGGTCAATTTAACTAGTTAACATGGTGCCACGCAGACTATTTGGCCGGTCAACAGAGTGCAATCCGATGCTGAACTGTGAGCAAGTGACCGTATAATCACCGCAAAACGTATATAGTGATCGTAATCAGCTTATTCTGAAGTTCGGTGACCGTATTATGCTTTTCTCTCTGTATGCCCTCCAAAACTACATCTCTACACGTTCTCGCATGTTACAACACTACTACTACACTCTAACACAATAAATCATATGTGTTTTTAGTTTTACTAGATATCATATTGTTACTTATAATTATTCAGTTTGCATACATTAAAATTGCCTTTGAAATGTATGGCTAGTATCATCTACCGCGCGGTAAAAATTCCGCCCTTTCCTGTTTAATCGGGTTTGTATCGATGGATCGTGCGAAACAACAAAACTATAGTACTATACAGTACAAGTGACAGTTCACTGGGCCGTTGTGTCGTCTACTCCTCCATGGTAAGAGTGGAGCGCTCGCTTTCATAAATCTTCTAGTCCCTTTCATCGACATGTGGGACATCAAGCTACCGGGTCCACGTGCCATACCGGAATACAGTGCAGAGCAGCCGGGGTGAAGCACCCTAGTCATGGCGCCGGCTTAGTAATGAGCAATGAGGCGTCAAATCACAAAGCTGCACCTTTCCCGCAGTTAAGTTGGAGGGACGAAGTAATAATGCTAAAAAAAGAAGTTGGAGGGACGAAGCAACCATCATTTCACTCGTTGCTAAATCCACTTCTCCCTCATCTTCTTCAACTTAACCAGCTTCTGCCATTGTTCTGCCTCATGTGGGACGCAGATCGGCTTGGTAAAGCACTGACACGTGGGACCACATGTTAGCAAACCACTAGGACAACGTCCTCCGAAAATAAGAACCCTAATCCTACACTTACAAAGGGCTACATAGCTGCTACGTATACTTTCCATCTATATATGCCCCCTGATTTTCAGGTGGGTTGGGCCTAATCCTCTCCTTTAATCCAATCAAATAGTCCCACATCACATCAGTTCGTAACTTTATGTAAACCATTACGTGGATGTAGCATTGCTCAAATAAGAAACCTCCCCCGCCATCCGCGTGGCAAAATCACCTCCTTTTTACTAATCTTGGTTCTATAATTTTTTAGATCAATATAATTGAGATTTGTATAGATAGCACACAGGAGCAAAACCAAGAGGTACGGTTAAGGGCATCCACAATGTGTAGCCAAATGTGAAAATAGCTTTTGGCATCATGGGAACCATTGTGGACAGTGTTGCCAAAGCCAAAAAGATGGAACCGAAGCTCCCTGATTGATTGATTGAAGGAATAGAAAAATGCAACGTCTCTCCTCTTTCTCCCATGCTTGGACGCATGTAGTATAGTATAAAGCACAGAGTCTACTCCCCTGTCCCTTCTATCACAAATCACAAAGCAGTGAGGCGTCAAATCACAAAAGCACGGACGAAGCAACCATCATTTAACTCTTCACTGACTCCGCTTCTCGATCATCTTCTTCGAGAAACCATCTCACCGCACTAGTACTTGTAGTAGTACTAGTAAAGGACTTCCTGGATGCAAATAAGGCGGTTGTCTCGGCTTGCAGGCGGCACTTGCGAACGACTTACTGTGGTTTCCCTCAATCGTGTTCTCCGTCGAACGCACTTTGCCAAACCACACAAAAAAAGATATCGTCGATGTCACCGCAATGGGGAAGGAAGTCAAATATAGTTACTACCAACATTTTTTTTGTACACAAGGCCAGCATATCAAAATTGCAATTTGCAAAGGGCCACTAACACTAATCGAGGCAAAATTGATTGGGTTAGTGAGGGAGTCCTGGATAATGGGGTATCCAGACTGTCGGGCCATATACTTTGGTCGGACTATTGGACTATGAAGATACAAGACAGAAGACTTCATCCCGTGTCCGGATGGGACTCTCCTTGGCGTGGAAGGCAAGCTTGGCGATTCAGATGTAGATCTCCTCCTCTGTAAACCGACTCTATGTAACCCTAGCCCCCTCCGGTGTCTATATAAACCGGAGGGTTTAGTCCGTAGGACACAACAACAACAATCATACCATAGGCTAGCTTCTAGGGTTTAGCCTCTCTGATCTCGTGGTAGATCAACTCTTGTAATACTCATATCATCAAGATCAACCAAGCAGGAAGTAGGGTTTTACCTCCATTGAGAGGGCCCGAACCTGGGTAAACATCGTGTCCCCTGCCTCCTGTTACCATTAGTCTTAGACGCACAGTTCGGGACCCCCTACCTGAGATCCGCCGGTTTTGACACCGACATTGGTGCTTTCATTGAGAGTTCCTCTGTGTCGTCGCTGCAAGGCTAGATGGCTTCTCCAACCTTCAACACGCTGCCCTGGGTGAGACTTTTCTCCCCGGACAGATCTTCGTTTTCGGCGGCTTCACACTGCGGGCCGACTTGCTTGGCCATCTGGAGCAGATCGATAACTACGCCCCTAGCCATCAGGTCAGATTTGGAAACCTAAACTACACTGCCGACATCCGCGGAGACTTGATCTTCGACGGACTCGGACCCGTGTTAGGAGTGCCGAACAATCACGACGAGCATAACCTAGATCTGCAGTCAGACAGTATTCGGAACATTGCACCTGCCACCGCTCCGTACTTTGCTCCAGAGCAGGCCGTGCCTTCTGAGGACGGGTGATGGACCCCGCCCCGAAGACCGCACATTCATCGGCTTTAGAGCCGAACATAGATTCCTCTCCTAAAGAGATCTGTATCTCCGGACCCCCGGACTCGTCTCCGGTCGTGTGTTCCGGACCGCGTGCATCCGAGCCCATCGAATCTAGCTGGGCCCCGGTTATGGAAACTATGTCCGGCCCGTGTGGGATATGGAAGACGAAGAAAATCGCAGCCCACCCACCACCCACCTTATAGCCACTATCGACGACCTAACAGACATGCTTGACTCCGACCCCAATAACATCGACGGTATGGACGTCGATGTAGGGGACGATTGGGAACCACCGCCCACAGGGTGCTAGACAACCACTTCATCATACGACGTCTACATGGTAGACACCCCCAAAGAAGACAAAGGTGACAAAAAGGACATAACGGAGGATAAACCCCCTGGGCCAAAGCAAAAACGGTGGTGTAAGCGCCGCCTCAGGTCCAGTCGCAGTAAAAATAGCAATAACAACCCAAAGCAGGATGACACTCCGGTTGATTCCGAAGGCAACAACGGCCATAGGGACCCAGTGATGGAGCAGGACAAACCAGGTCATGCCGAATACAGCCCGGAGCAGACGCACAATCAGATAAATTTAGAAGGCCGAACTCATCCTGCTACCTCCAAAGAAGAGAACAGTCCAGTTGATGATGCGGAACAAGATAACCTCTGCAGAAAACTCCTGGTCACGGCACGGAACCTGAAGAAGCAGAAGCAAAGGCTTAAGGCCGTGCAATACACGCTCAACCGAAGATGGAATAAGGTGCTGGACACTGAAGGGAAACATGGCGATAATAACCATACAAAGAGCTACCCAAAGCACAAACTGCTACCCGAATTTGACGACGAAGCCACAGCACCCGTTCAACCCAAAAACAATACGGCTACTCAGTCGGAACAACCACCTCATGGACACGATAGAGCAGCCACCGATACCACACACGATTTACGAGCGCTCCTGGACAAAAAGGCCAATGCGGGCAGATCAATCTATAGGTCCAGAGGACATGCTCCGATGCGGGATGAGGTCCACCACAACGATCATATTGATCAAATACCAGTCCAGAATCAACACCGGGAGCAACAGCAGCCGGCAGCATGCCACAACACGGCCAGATACAGAGGGGCCGCACACCCCCCTGTGCTTCATGGACGAGGTGCTGGATCATGAATTTCCACAGGGATTCAAACCTGTGAATATAGAGTCATACGACGGAACGACGGACCCTGGGGTCTGGATTGAGGATTTTATCCTTCACATACATAAGGCTCGTGGGGATGACTTCCACGCCATCAAATACCTCCCCCTCAAGTTGAAAGGACCAGCTCATCATTGGCTAAAAAGCCTCCCCGAAAATTCAATTGGAAGTTGGGAGGAACTTGAGGATGCTTTCAGGGCCAACTTTCAAGGGACTTACGTTCGGCCTCCAGATGCTGACGACTTAAGTCACATAATACAGTAGCCCGGAGAGTCCGCCCGCAATCTTTGGAATAGATTCCTCACCAAGAAGAATCAAATTGTCGATTGTCCGGATGCCGAAGTCTTAGAGGCCTTCAAGCACAGTATCCGAGACGAGTGGCTTGCCAGACACCTCGGACAAGAAAAGCCGAGAATGATGGCAGCCCTAACAAGCCTCACGACCTGATTTTGTGCGGGCGAGGACAAATGGTTGGCCCGTAGAGGCACCAGCGACCCGGGTACATCCAAAGTCCCAGATGGCAACGGGAAGCCACGACACACTAAGCACAAACGTCGGAATAACGATAATCCAGACAACACAGCGGTCAACGCCGGATTTAGGGGCTCTCGACCTGGTCAAGGAAAGAAGCCATTCAAAGGCAGTAAAGAAGAACCATCCGGCCTGAACAAAGTCCTGGACAGATTGTGCCAAATCCATGGCACTTCCGACAAACCTGCAAACCATACCCACAGAGAATGTTGGGTTTTCAAGCAGGCTGGCAAGTTAAATGCCGAACACAAGGGAAGGGATACACCAAGTGAAGACGAGGATGAGCCTCGCCAGCCGAATACCAGGGGCCAGAAACAATTCCCACCGGAAGTCAAAATGGTAAACATGGTACACGCAACTCACACAGAGTTCGTAGCCCCCAATCCAATCCCTGGGCAAATTGCCCGATCACTTTTGATCACAAGGACTACCCGGCCAGTATCCGGGACGGAGATCAGCTGCCTTGGTGCCCGACCCAATAATTGATGGATACCATCTTACTCGCGTCCTAATGGACGGCGACAGTAGTCTTAATCTGATATATCAAGACACCATCTGCAAGATGGGGGTAGACCCATCCAGAATAAGTCAAAATAACGCTGTCGTGGTTCTAAGCCTGACAGTAGAGTGGGGGGTAGGTATGGAGAGGCAAGGTCCTAGCTATGGAGAGGTTGTAAACACAAGGGATGTACGAGTTCAGGCCCTTCTCGGAAGAAGTAATAGCCCTACGTCTCGGAGCCCGGAGGCGGTCGAGTGGATTATGAGTATATGAGTTACAAGGTGCCGAACCCCTCTACCTGTGGAAGGGGGTGGCTTATATAGAGTGCGCCAGGACCCCAGCCAGCCCACGTAGGAGAGGGTTTAAGGTGAGTTAAGTCCGGGGCGTTACTGGTAACGCCCCACATAAAGTGTCTTTACTATCATAAAGCCTACTTAATTACAGGCCGTTGCAGTGCAGAGTGCCTCTTGACCTTCTGGTGGTCGAGTGAGTCTTCGTGGTCGAGTCCTTCAAGTCAGTCGAGTGAGTCCCTCGTTGGTCGACTGGAAGGCGACCTCTTCTAAGGGTGTCCTTGGGCAAGGTACTTAGATCAGGTCCGTGACCCTACCCTAGGTACATGACCCCATCATTAGCCCCCGAATGGATTGAGGCTTCGAGTGAGGAAGGAGTTGATGTTGTTTCCGATTAACCTTTGCACACTGGTCGTGCGTTGTTCTGGACCAAAGAATCTCTTCGTCGATAGTGAGCAACTTGTCTTCAGTCGACTCGATCCATTCTCTTCTTTAGTCGAGTGATCTTTTGGGCTTCGACGATCTCCGAGCGACGGATCGCAGGAAACCCCGCGTCTGACAGACCGATCTGCCGTTCACGGATTCCGTGGGATGCGAAATTTGGGGACGCACGCGAAGCGGAGCGGACCGCGGCGTAAGGATGGGACGGGATATAGACGCCTCGATCTCCGCGCCGCTTTCTTCGCCACGTATCCCGTCTGCATAACTGTTCTTGGATATGATTAGATCGACCGGGCCCACCTGTCATCCACTCGGAAGGGACCTTATAAATGCGCCCGGCAAGGATTTTTTGTACTGTGCCTCAGCATTCTCTCTCTCTCTGCTCCCTTCGTCCCCGTCCAGCGCGCTCGCTCTCGCCCCCGCCCAACTTCCCCTCGCGCGTCTCGCCGGCAACCATGGCCAAGGAGAAGACGGCGGCACTGGAACGCGCGAAGAAGGCGTCGGCGTCGGAGAAGGCGAAGGGGAGATCTACCAGCCGCGGCGGGTCTTCGTCCAGATCCCGCCTGCCGAAGGGCTGGGTCCAAGGAGACTGGATCCAGTCGACCATCACAGAGAAAGATCTCCTCGACATGGCCAACGAGGGCTTGATCCCCCATGGAGCTGCGAGGCTTCCGGGGAAGGAGTGGCAGCCCCAGCCAGAAGAGGGTGAGTGCGTGCTCTTGGCCACCCATGTTGATCGTGGATTTTCTTTGCCGCCGAGTATTTTCTTCCGTGGCTTCTTGAACTTCTTTGGAGCGCAGCTCCACCACTTTACCCCAAATTCTATCGCCTATCTTGCCGCGTTCGTGTCCATGTGTGAGGGTTTCCTGGGCTGTCGACCGCACTGGGGCTTGTTCAAGCATATATTCACGTGTCGCTCTCAGACCGTGAAGAAGGCGAGCCCAGGCGATGAAAGAACCCGAGTCGTCCAAATGTGTGGGGGTCTGGGGATCCAGGTGAGGAATAAGAGCACCTTCCCGCCCATGACCTTTCCCGAGTCAGTCAGAGGCTGGCAGTCGACCTGGTTCTACTGCCAGGACCAGTCGACGCCGGGGCAGTCGAGTGGACTCCCACAGTTTACCATGGACCGAGTGAACAAGCCCTCCTCTCTGAAGTTGATTCCGGAAGAGAAAGCTGACGTGAAGATGTTGATGGAGCGCGTGGTGCAGTTGGTTCGGGAGGGAGTGACGGGCATGGATCTCCTAGAGGTCTTCCTTAGGCGTCGTATCCAGCCCCTTCAGTTCCGGAGCCACTGCATGTGGTTGTACTGTGGGACTGAAGACGAGACTCGAGTCCATCCAGAAGCAGTCGACGATGTCACTCTGGAAAGATGGATGGCCGCCGTTACCGGAAACAAGGATAACCCACGCGGAGCCAGAAGGATTCCTCCACTCGACCACAACAGCGATCCAAACAAGGTATGTCTGCTCTGCTCTCCACTGTGTTCTTGTCACATTCGTTTCTGTTTATCCTGCCGACTGGTCGATTGATCCTTGTCTTGATATCTACCAGGCCCTCACCGAGCTGTACTCGATGCCCAATGGGGCACAAGCTCCGACTGAGGAGGGTGAGGCGAGTGGGGGCGAGAGCCAGGAGGAGGAGGAATGGGACTCGGACGTTGCTGAGGATGATGATGACGATGATGATGATGACGGTGATGAAGATGACGTTGAAGACGAGGAAGAAGAGGAGGAGGAGGTCGTACCACCGCGCTCAGAAAGGCGGTCGAAGCTTGTCCACGACCCTTCGACTGATCGTGGCAAGGGGGTTGCGACCGTTGCTCAGTCGACCAAGCGCCCTCGGACCACCTCTCCGGTGCCGACTGAAAAGGCGCCGAAGCAGCCCAGGGCGGCCCCGTCGAAGCCAATCAAGCTCCTGCCGAAGATGAAGGTGTCCATCCCCACCATATCAGGGTAATCGTGCTGCTTAAGTCTTCTTATTTTGTGTGAACTTTGTCTCTGGTTGACGCTGAAGTTAGTCGACTGATTCTTTGGAGTTGCAGTGCTGCTACTTCTGAGACCTCAGCCCGGGCTGATGACCATGAGATGGAGGACGCAGCAACTTCAAAACCAGGTACTATATTCTTAACGCCGTTTTTAGTCGACTGACTCGCGATCTCTGATCCTGATTCTTCTCCGTAGCTCCACCCAATGCTGTTATCAATCTCCCTGATGATGATGAGGATGAGGAACCGCTGAAGCGCAGAAGGAGTAGGAAAGCGTCCGCCAGCAAGGTGCCCCAGGATGCGACGGCGCCTGAGATTCTGATTGCGGAGGAAGAGAACACCACTCGACACACGGTGTCCTTCGCAGATCCACTGACGAGTGCTCAGCAGCCCTCCCTCTTCACGACGCACCACGTCCCAGAGGACCAAGCTGGCGCGGCGAAGGAGGCGATACGCCAGGCAGGAATCATGATGGAGCAGTTGAAGACCATCCGGGATGCGAGCCAGGCAGCTTATGACGCCAGTTCTGCCCTCCAAAGCAATGTTCAGGTCAGTCGACCACCGTTTGTTCTGTTAGGATATGCTACCAAAAACTTTTCCTTTCCAGAATTTATAGTAGTCACCCACTGGGTGTGTCGATTAAACTCCGTGTTAGCGGGGGCACGCTGAGTGCACCCGCTGGGTGTAGTCCCCAAGGCTAAGGTCGACTGCTGGCAGTCGGCCTTAGGCTTTATAATTTCAGTCTTTCTGTCATTGGACCAAGTCGACTGGATTTCGCAAACCGGTCGACTGGTCGACTCTGTCTTCAACAGGATTAGTGGGGGCACGCTGAGTGCACCCACTGGGTGTAGTCTCCAAGGCTAGGGTCGACTGCTGGCAGTCGGCCTTAGGCTTTATGATGTCAATCTTTCTGTCAGTCGACTATGTCGACTGGATTTCACAAACCGGTGGGGGCACGCTGAGTGCACCCGCTGGGTGTAGTCCCCGAGACTGTGGTCGACTGCTTGCAGTTGATTACAGTCTTAAAGAATACATCTTTTTTTTTGAGGTCGACTGTCGACTCTATCTTCAACAGGATTAGTGGGGGCACGCTGAGTGCACCCACTGGGTGTAGTCCCCGAGACTACAGTCGAATGCTTGTATTCGGCTGTAATGCTTGTATTCGGCTGTAGTCTTAGAAACGTGTGATTTTTCCTTTTTCACTCGGAAGTGAATTATATTTGACATTTAGTCGATTGGTTCTTCGCAGAACTCCTGTGATCTTGTGGCTCACTACTCTGAGCTGGAAAACAAGCACACTCAAATCGAGCTGAGCTTGAAGCTGGTTCAGGAGAAGCTGACGAAGGCAAAGGAGGAGACCGAAGGTATGTTTGGTGAGACCCTGACAACTGCTTTTCCCCTTGCTTGTTTCAAAATCTGATCTTGCTGTAACTTGCAGGTAAGGTAAGGGAGGCCCAACAGAAGAAAGACCTCGAACTAGCTGAGAAGATCAAGCTTGCTGACGAGAAGTTAGCTTCAGTCACCAAGCTTGAACAAGACAATACCAATCTGAAAGCTGCTCTTGGGATCGCCAACAAGGAGGTCAGTCGACTGAAAACTGATAAAGCTGCCCTGACCGACCAAGTCAGTAAGTTGACTGGGAAGAAAAATGATCTGGAGGCCTTCCTGAGTGGTCTTGCCAAGAAGCTGTTTCTTATGCTTGAAGGTAAACCTCTATGCTCGGCAAACATTTCCAATCGTGGTTTTTCCATTCGACCATTCCCTTGACTCAGTGATCATCCTTGCAGAATTTTGCCAAAACTTTGAAGAAGAAACTAGCCGGCTGGAGCCAAACCTCGACCCCGTCAATTCTGCGGTGAACGATGAAGTTGCCATGGATGTTTTCCGACTGGAGTCTCGTGTTGCAGCTGTCGTGGACTATCTCGTAAGGCTGAAGGCCGCCACATCTCGCATCGACTCGACACTCTGGCCTGGGGAGACACTTCAGAATGACCTTGAGTCGCTGATGGCTCGCTTGAACACGATCCCTGGTCGAGTGCAGGAATGGAAGAAGTCCTCGGCTCGGTGTGGTGCAGATGTTGCTCTGTGTCTGGCCCGAGTCCACTGCAAAGATGCGCGAGAAGAGAAGCTGGCGGCCCTCCGGGTGGCCAACACCAAGAAACACGACTTCAGGTCCTTTATGGAAACTTTCCTTGCGGCTGCCACTCGGATCGCCGACGGAATTGACCTTGATGAGTTTGTTGCACCTTCCAGCCCTCCACAGGAGGGGTAAAAAACTTCTTCTAGCTCGACGCTTTAAATTTGCCTCGGTATGCCGAGTGGAATTGTAACCGATAAACCTTAACGGGCTTAACGCCTGAGCACTTTCGGTTCCTTTAGATATCGATTCAAACTTGAATTTGGTGCTTGAATACGATTGCTTTTGGCTCGAAATGTCTTTTGCAGTTCAAAGCAAGGCGCCTTTACTGCAATCGACTTATTCTTTAGTCCACTTAGGCGAGCACTGGGCTGCGGCTAAGCCTCCGAGTGGAAGTCCGGCTTACCACTCGGTAGGATTTTTATAACTTAGGCGAGCACTGGGCCGTAGCTAAGCCTCCGAGTGAGAGGTTTACTCTTCACTCGGTAGGATTTTTATATCTTAGACTAGCACTGGGCTGCAACTAAGCCCCCGAGTGAGAGGTTTGCTCTTCACTCGGTAGGATTTTGATAACTTAGGCTAGCACTGGGCTGCAGCTAAGCCCCCGAGTGAGAGGTTTGCTCTTCACTCGGTAGGATTTTTATATCTTAGGCGAGTACTTGGACTGCAGCTAAGCCTCCGAGTGGAAGTCCGGCTTACCACTCGGTAGGATTTTTATATCTTAGGCGAGTGCTTGGACTGCAGCTAAGCCCCCGAGTGAGAGGTTTGCTCTTCACTCGGTAGGATTTTTACAAACTTAGGCGAGTGCTTGGACTGCAGCTAAGCCCCCGAGTGAGAGGCTTGCTCTTCACTCGGTAGGATTTTTATAACTTAGGCGAGTGCTTGGACTGCAGCTAAGCCCCCGAGTGAGAGGTTTGCTCTTCACTCGGTAGGATTTTTATAACTTAGGCGAGCACAGGGCTGCAGCTAAGCCCCCGAGTGGAAGTCTGGCTTACCACTCGGTAGGATTTCGATAACTTAGGCGAAACGGATTCGCAGCTAAGCCTCCGAGTGGGAGTCTGGCTCACCACTCGGTAGGATTTTTACAAACTTAGGCGAAACGGATTCGCGGCTAAGTCACCCACTGAGGGGGAATTTTATTGGACAAAAATAAAAAGTGACAAAAATTATGGAGGAACTATGACACTATTATTTTGAGGTCCATGAACTACAGAAGTACTTTATTGCAACTCATCCGAGTGATAAACCTTAAGTGTAAAATGGGCGGAGTAGTTCCGCGTTCCAAGCTCGGGGCTCGTCGATATTATGCTCGATGTTGTAAAGACGGTACGCCCCGTTGTGGAGAACCTTGGTGACGATGAAGGGACCTTCCCAAGAAGGAGCAAGCTTGTGTGGTTTGTGCTGATCCACTCGGAGAACTAAATCTCCTTCCTGGAAGGCTCGACCTCTCACATTTCTGGCGTGGAAACGACACAAATCTTGTTGGTAGATGGTCGACCGGATCAGAGCCATCTCCCTTTCTTCCTCTAAAAGGTCGACTGCGTCCTGCCGGCTTGTTCAGCTTCTGCTTCGTTGTAGATTTCAACTCGAGGAGCATTGTGGAGAAGATCACTCGGCAAGACTGCTTCAGCTCCGTAGACCAAGAAGAATGGAGTTCTTCCGGTCGACCAATTAGGTGTGGTCCGCAGCCCCCAAAGCACTGAGGGAAGTTCGTCGATCCAAGCTCCAGCTACATGCTTGAGATCACGCATCAGTCGGGGTTTCAATCCCTTGAGAATCAGGCCATTAGCTCGCTCTGCTTGTCCATTCGACTGCGGATGGGCGACTGAAGCGTAGTCGACCCGTGTGCCTTGGGAGTTACAGAAATCTCTGAATTCCTCCGAGTCAAAGTTCGACCCATTATCCGTAATGATGCTGTGCGGGACTCCATATCTGAATATTAGTTCCCTGATGAAGCTAACAGCAGTACCGGTGTCAAGGTTCTTGATTGGTTTAGCCTCGATCCACTGGGTGAACTTGTCGACTGCCACCAGTACATGCGTGAAGCCGCTTCGTCCTGTTCTCAAAGGACCGACCATGTCCAACCCCCATACTGTGAAAGGCCAGACGAGTGGGATGGTCTTCAGAGCCGATGCGGGCTTGTGCGACATATTCGAGTAGAACTGACATCCCTCGCACTTATCCACTATCTCCTTTGCCATCTCATTCGCCTTTGGCCAGTAAAATCCGGCTCGGTATGCTTTGGCCACGATGGTCCGAGAGGACGCATGATGACCACAGGTCCCCGAGTGGATATCATTGAGGATGAGTCGACCTTCTTCTGGTGTTATGCACTTCTAACCAACTCCAGTCGCGCTTTCTCTGAATAATTGTCCTTTGATTACGGTAAAGGCCTTAGATCGACGGACGATCTGTCGAGCCTCTTCCTCATCCTCCGGAAGCTCTTTTCTCAGGATATATGCGATATATGGAACTGTCCAATCGGGAATGACCACCAAGACCTCCATGATCAAGTCGACCACCGCTGGGACTTCAACCTCAGTCTGATCTGTGGCACTCTTGGGCTGTGGAGCTTCTTCGGTGAAAGGATCTTCTTTGACTGACAGAGTGTGTATATGCTCCAAGAACACACCACTCGGAATGGCTTCTCTCTTGGAACCTATCTTTGCTAGATCATCAGCTGCTTGATTTTTCAGTCGGGGTATATGATGGAGCTCCAACCCCTCGAACTTCTTTTCCAGCTTCCTCACTGCACTGCAGTATCCAGTCATGGCTGGGCTTCTCACGTCCCACTCCTTCAGCACTTGGTTGACCACTAAATCCGAGTCGCCATAGACCATCAGGCGACGGACGCCGAGTGAAATGGCCATGCGCAATCCATATAAGAGGGCCTCATATTCTGCCTCATTGTTGGAGGAATCAAAGTGAATCTGGAGCACATATCTGAGCTTATCTCCTCTGGGGGAAACCAGGACAACCCCAGCACCGGAACCATTCAACATCTTAGAGCCATCAAAGAACATGGTCCAATGCTCCGAGTGAATTTCAGTCGGCTGCTGCTGTTCAATCCACTCGGCGAGGAAATCTGCTATTGCCTGGGACTTAATGGCTTTCTTTGCCTCAAACTTGATATCAAGGGGAAGAAGTTCAATCGCCCATTTGGCCACTCGACCAGTTGCATCTCTGTTGTGCAAAATCTCTGATAGTGGAGCGTCGCTGACGACTGTGATGGAATGATCAGAGAAGTAATGAGCAACCTTCTTTGTGGTCATGTATATTCCATACACAAGCTTCTGATAATGAGGATATCTCTGCTTGGATGGAGTCAAGACTTCAGACAAATAATACACTGGGCGCTGAACTTTGAGAGCTTTTCCTTCTTCTTCCCGCTCGACCGTAAGCACAGTACTGACGACTTGTCCTGTGGCTGCGATATAGAGCAACATAGGCTCTTTGCTGATTGGAGCAGCAAGCACCGGCTGGGTGGAGAGCAGAGCTTTTAGTTCGGCAAACGCTGCATCAGCTTCTGGAGTCCACTCGAACTTGTCTGCCTTCTTCATCAGTCGGTAAAGAGGCAATGCCTTTTCACCGAGTCGTGAGATGAATCGACTTAATGCGGCCAAGCATCCAGTAAGCTTCTGGACATCGTGCACTCGCACAGGGCGTTTCATTCGGAGAATAGTGCCGATCTTCTCTGGATTAGCGTCGATTCCCCGTTCGGAAACGAGAAAACCGAGTAACTTGCCACCAGGAACTCCAAATGTGCACTTTGATGGATTGAGCTTGATATCATACCTTCTGAGGTTGGCAAATGTTTCGGCGAGATCAGCGAGCAGATCGGAACCTTTTCGTGACTTGACAACGATATCATCCATATATGCTTCCACATTCCGACTGATTTGAGTGAGTAGACACTTCTGAATCATTCGCATAAATGTGGCTCCGGCATTCTTGAGGCCGAACGGCATGGTGATATAGCAGAAGCACCCGAATGGAGTGATGAAAGCTGTTTTTACCTCGTCGGGTCCGTACAGACGGATCTGGTGGTACCCGGAATAGGCATCTAGAAAAGATAATCTCTCGCATCCCGCGGTCGAGTCAACAATTTGATCTATGCGAGGGAGAGGAAAATGATCTTTCGGGCAGGCCCGGTTGATGTGCTTGAAATCAATGCACATTCGGAGCGACTTGTCCTTCTTAGGAACCATGACGACATTAGCGAGCCACTCGGAGTGGTATATCTCTCGGATAAATCCTGCCACCAACAGTCGAGCCACTTCCTCACCAATGGCTTTTCTCTTCTGGACGGCGGACTGCCGAAGATGCTCTTTGACTGGTTTTGCAGATGAGTCGACTCTTAGGCGATGCTCAGCCAGTCCCCTGGGAACACCTGGCATGTCAGCGGGCTTCCATGCAAAAATGTCCCAGTTCTCACGGAGGAACTGGATGAGCGCTTCTTCCTATTTTGGCTCGAGTGTTGTGGAGATGCGGGTCGGAGCTGCATCGGGGTCGGTCGGGTGAATGTGAACAGGCTTCGTCTCACCGGACGACTGAAATGCAGACTCTGTGGCGGGTTTCTTGGATCGCAGCAAGTCACTCGGATCTGCGTTTTACTTGTATTCCTCGAACTCGACCGCTGTCACCTGGGAATCGGCAATCTTTGAGCCCTTCTGAAAGCACTCTTCTGCCTTTTTCCGATCACCGGTGACAGTGATCACTCCTTTGGGGCCGGGCATCTTCAATTTGAGGTACACGTAACATGGTCGAGCCATGAACCGTGCGTAAGCTGGTCTCCCCAAAATGGCATGATATGCACTCTGAAAATCCACGACCTCAAACGTCAACTTTTCTTTGCGAAAATGTTTCGAATCACCAAACACCACGTCCAAAGCTATTTGGCCGAGTGACTCGGCTTTCTTCCCTGGTATAACTCCATGAAAGCTCATGTTACTAGTGCTCAGTCGAGACATCGGAATGCCCATTCCTTTCAATGTGTCGGCATACAACAAATTCAGCCCGCTTCCACCGTCCATCAGCACTTTTGTCAGTCGAGTGCCTTCGACAACTGGATCGACCACCAAAGCTTGCCTCCCAGGGGTGGCAATATGAGTCGGGTGATCAGATTGGTCGAATGTGATGGGTATTTGGGACCATTTCAGATAATTTGCTTTTGCTGGGGCAACCATGTTCACTTCTCGGTTGATGACTTTCAATCGACTCTTGCTTTCCACATCTGCAAAGATCATCAGAGTGGAGTTGATATGCGGATATCCTCCCTCACTGTCCTCCTTGTCTTCGGCCTTGTCCGACTCCTTCTCCTTGTCCTTAGACTGTTTTCCCTGAAACTGCTGGATCAGGAGTCGACATTGGCGAGTGGTGTGCTTCGGGTAGATGATATTCCCCTCTTCGTCTTTCTTCATGTGGATGTGACACGGCATATCCATCACGTCGTTCCCTTCTTTATCCTTCACCTTCTTAGGGTTCCAGGATCCTTTTGGTTTCCCTTTAAACTTTCCTTGAGTCATGGCCAGAGCCTCTCCAGGAGCTGCCGGTTCAGCCTTCCGCTTCTGTTTCCGACTGGTGTTTCCTTTTTCCGACTGACTTGGCTTGTGCTTGCCGCTTTGGAGTCGGTCTTCTTCTTCGCCGTTGGCGTACTTGGTAGCAATCTCCATCATCCGACTCAAGGTCATGTCACCGGTTCGACCAAACTTCAAACTCAGTTCTCTGTTCTTGACACCATCTTTGAAGGCGCAGACTGCCTGATGATCAGACACATTCTCCACAGTGTGGTGCAAAGTGATCCATCTCTGAATATACTCTCTGAGAGTCTCATTGGTCTTCTGCACGCAGACTTGCAACTCTGTCAATCCAGCTGGTCGCTTGCAAGTTCCTTCAAACGTTCTGATGAACACTCGGGACAGATCTTCCCAAGTGTAAATGCTGCTAGGAGGTAATTGAGTCAACCATGCCCTGGCAGAACCTTCCAGCATGAGGGGCAAATGCTTCATGGCCACCTCATCGTTCCCACCACCAATCTGAACCGCCACTCGGTAGTCCTCAAGCCAAGTTTCAGGCTTGGACTCACCAGTGAACTTGCTGACTCCTGTTGCCAACCTGAAATTGGGGGGAATAACTGCGGCTCTGATAGCTCTGCTGAAACATTCAGGACCAGAAACATGCACTCGACTGCTTGTGGGCGCATCTCTGTCGAGTCCACCTCGATGGGCTCTGTTCCGGTCGACCAAACCTTGCACAATAATTGATCGCGCGTCGAAGCCTGGTTCTCTGGGGTCGACTGGAACCCTTCGCCCTGTACTGAACTGACGCCTGTCATCTTGCTGCCGAGGAGCGTTAGACCCACCCCTCAGAGGGGAATTGGGCACTCGACGCCTATCATCTCGGTCGAGTCGGTCACCATAGTGGTCTCGCCGATTCTCGCGCCCTTCACGCCACAGAGGCGATCTGGGGCTGTGAGCCGACTGAACCGTATTCGTAGTGACGGATCGACTGTGAATTCTGTTGCGCGACTACGACACGGCTGAATTCTGATCTCCTACTGCCCGGAGCAGATCCCTGATCTGCATCAAGCCTCTGCCAGCTTCCGACTGAGAAGGCTGGATAGACTCTGCTATACGGGTCGCAGCTGCTAAATTCTGGATTGGGGTTCGATATACCTGAGTCGGCGGGAAGAGTTGACGTCGACTGTTGTCGGGAACTCGTTGCCGCGCGCGCTCGTCGAGTGCTCGCTGAAGATTCTCAAGTCGAGTGCGTTCGACCAAGTTGGCCAAACGTGCCTCCTCCAAGGCGCGAGCCTCGGGGGTTTCTCCTGCGATGGGCGTACACAGGGCATCCACGTTCCTGCGGCGAAGTTCCTCTCTTTGCAGAGAGTCGAGTGGCTCGGGCTGGTACTCTTCATGGTCTCGTGCGGGGTCGCCTCCGTCGCCTGCTCCACCATCACGGGCGAAGCCAGGGAGACTGCGGGGCCCGTCGACCATCAGGATTTCCGCCGCTGGATCACTGCTATCGCACTCGGATGCAGTCTCTACGGAGCCAGTCGACAGATCGAACAGGCTGTAGAGAGATTCGTCGGGCTTGATTGCCGCAACATGAGAGGTGGCCGTCTGGCGAGCCACCGCGTGCCTCACCCACCGCTGAAGCCTCGACCGGCCCGAGCGCTTGCGCTGGCGGGAGACCGGGAGGGTGGACGATGGAGGAGTCGACCGATATGGGGTCGACGGTTGCCGTAGCAGAACGCCGCGGACACATGCGTGAAAATGCGTCGCACCGCGGACGGGGAGCGCATCAACGTCGAGTGGAGCCTCCTGGAGCCAGGCGGAGTCGTCGGTGATGAAGGTGAGAGCACCGAGACGGATCTCTCGACCCTCGACCAAAACTCCAGCAGCCACCATCATGGAAGTACTCGGAAGAATCGCAACTTCTCTGCAAAATTGCTAAAACACCGGGCCCACGGTGGGCGCCAACTGTCGTGGTTCTAAGCCTGACAGTAGAGTGGGGGGTAGGTATGGAGAGGCAAGGTCCTAGCTATGGAGAGGTTGTAAACACAAGGGATGTACGAGTTCAGGCCCTTCTCGGAAGAAGTAATAGCCCTACGTCTCGGAGCCCGGAGGCGGTCGAGTGGATTATGAGTATATGAGTTACAAGGTGCCGAACCCCTCCACCTGTGGAGGGGGGTGGCTTATATAGAGTGCGCCAGGACCCCAGCCAGCCGACGTAGGAGAGGGTTTAAGGTGAGTTAAGTCCGGGGCGTTACTGGTAACGCCCCACATAAAGTGTCTTTACTATCATAAAGTCTACTTAATTACAGGCCCTTGCAGTGCAGAGTGCCTCTTGACTTTCTGGTGGTCAAGTGAGTCTTCGTGGTCGAGTCCTTCAAGTCAGTCGAGTGAGTCCCTCGTTGGTCGACTGGAAGGCGACCTCTTCTAAGGGTGTCCTTGGGCAAGGTACTTAGATCAGGTCCGTGACCCTACCCTAGGTACATGACCCCATCAAACGCCACCTTCAATGGAGTGATTCCAGGTGTAGTAGCCCACTGCTGGGGCTCCCTCGTATTAGAATTGACATTCGGTTCTCCCGACAACTTCAGAAGCAAGAACCTACTCTTCAACATCGCCCCCTTTAGCAGAGGTTATCACGCATTGCTTGGAAGAACGACCTTTACTTGCTTTAACGCAATACCGAACTATGCCTGCCTCAAACTCAAGATGCCCGGTCCACGTGGCGTCATCACGGTTAGCGGAAACACAGAGCAGTATGCGGCAGTTCCCGCTGCCGGACTCTAGGCGGCCTCTCTCACCAGAACACATTATCGGTCTTCAAAGACCACGGACATGGTTAGACGAGTCCAATACACCATTTTTCAAAATGGCTCGGATAAACCTGAGCCAGGGGCTGTACATGTGCCCCCATAAATAATACAAGGGGCTGCAGGCATGTAACAAAGGCCCACAATTCGGCTTGCCTCATTAACAGACCGGATCTCGAATACTTCTTGAGCATAATTAACTTTTCGCACGTTTTCCTTTTTCTTTTCTACACACACTACCAGTGCGACACCCTTCCAGGATACGGCACAACAGAGACACAGACGCAGACGTGCAGCAGGGCCCCGCCCACAAGTTTCTCTTTAGATTAAGCCACTGCGTAAACCTTTTTCACCGTCTCTTGTTGCTCGACGTCCCATGGGTATTTCATAAACCTATAAGGGATACTGGCGTTCTAGGCTTTTGGCGACGATAGATCAATGCACGTACCTGGAACCACAGGGTCAAGGGCGCCATTCAGCCCAATATATATTATAAAGTACGAATACCTTCGGGAGTGTTCGGCGTCGCGAGTTTGGCCTTATATGCATCAGCTCCGAATCATGTCTTTGGTCAAATGTTGGGTTAGCCCGGCTCCTGGGTTTGCTGCCTTACGTTGCGTTCTATCAGCTAAGGTGGCCAAAGGAGAACTACTGTGATTGTGCCCTCGTTATTCCGGACGAGCACCTCAGTTGGGAAAGCCGAAAACTGACTGTCATGATACAATGAGAGACTGGTCAACCACTCGAGGACTAATTGGAATCTATAGGATTCCTCCGCATTAACAAAGGACCGGTCTACCGGTCAAGTACACGCACCGTATTCGGACGCTCGCGGAAGTACCAGGGGCTACATAGTAGCCCCACCTTTCAAACTCCAATGGCTAAGTGTAAAGTGTTACTGCTATATAGTCCGGTTGCCTGGTTCGACGTGCGATCACCTCCTTAACGGACCAAGACATTGGATCAAGTGTGTTCATGCATATTTTCTCGAACACCCCCGCATTATATGCGTGGGGGCCGAAGCCAACGACTGCTAACTTTCACGTTATATGCATACATAAACAGCCACACAAGAGACATTATAATACTTTCAGGTAATAATCAAGAACATAATTGTTTACATTTAATAGAATCGTCACTCAAACATGACATTCTTTGAGCACTGCGCCTCTATTCTACGGGCACCTTCTATGACCTGCTCAAAATAGTGCTCGGCTGGGTCTTGACTTCCTGCCGGACCCTGAGTTGCAATGCTAGTGGCCTCCATATCCGCCCAGTATGTTTTCACACGGGTAAGAGCCATCCGCGCACCCTCTATGCACACCGATCTCTTCACGGCATCGATTTACGCTCTAGCACCAAATAATTGTTGCACCAAACCAAAGTAATTGTCCGGCTTCGGCCCCTTCGGCCACAGATGGTCTATTACAGACCTCATTGCAAGTCCAGACAACCTATGAAGCTCTGCTATAGCGGCCATCTTCTCACTCAAGGGCAAGGAGCACGCTGGCGCATTAAACTACGACCAGAACAGTCTTTCTATTTTATTATCTTCATGGTCCTTGAACAACTTGGCTGCATCAGCCACACTCTTCACCAAGTCCACATACTGATCTGCGGCACTCCATAGCTTATCCAATGGAGCATACTTTGGATCCAAAAACTTCATCTGCAACAAAAAAGGATTTCCAGCCGCGATCTCCCCGGCTTGTCAAAGTTCTCCCACGCGTCTCTAATATGAGAACGCGTCTATTTAGCCAAGTCCAGCGCCTTCTTCAGGTCAGCCGCCTTCGCCTGGTTCTCTTTCTTGAGAAGCTCATACCGGCCGGTGGCGTCCCTCAGCTCCACAGCCATCTCGGCTATCTTTTCTTCACTTCAGAGATGAGTGGCCTGTTCGGCTTTCAACTCCTCGGCTGCCTTTAGAGCAGCCGCATTGCTAACCCGAGCTTGTTCCTTGGCAAGGGCAAGCTCCGCCCTCAAGGCCTCAACGGCAGCAGCTCCGCCTGCAACTACATCACATCACATTAATATTACAACCTTCCAATTTCCTAAAATAGATGTGGATATAGGAAAGCATACTCTGCGACTCCTCGAATTGCTTGTTAACAAGCGTGACGTCGGCTTCCACCACGTCAATTTGCTGCCTCAATTCGGCGCATTCAGCGGCTTGGTCTACAGCCGAACCCTTAGTAACCTGCACAACAATACAAGTATGATTATTATCTGGGAATTCGATCCTCTGTTTGCCGCCATCAGCTGGCATCCACAGTCTCAGGGGCTACTATCTATACAGAGCGCATGTATCGCATGCAGTACAACTACAAGCTACGTATTTTTGTGGCTTACCTGAAAGCCTTTGAGCAGGCTTTTGAAAGCTTCATTTAAACCGCTTGTGAGGAGATTTTCTCTAGCCCCGTACCCATTAGTGTACGACGATCCTCCAAGAGAGCAGCTGACTCCAGGAGGCCCGTCAGCGTGTTCGGCCGGACACCGGACTCTTCCGGACCCTTTTTCTTATCCGCCACAGGAGCCGAGCGCGCCGGGCTCAGGGCGGCCGAAGTGTTAGCTTCTGGCCCCATTGGATCTGGACTCCTCCGTGATGATACCTCAGGGTTGCCAGCTTCACGGGACAGAGAGGCAGGTGGGGTTTCACTCTCCATCATCTCCGGAGGAAGATCCCCCGAGGACGAGCCCTGTTGAGATGAACTGCTGGCCGGACTACAAAAATAGGTCACGGTTATTACTATCAGAGGGAAACGCAATAAGTTCCTTGTTTAATTAAACTTACAGCTTGGTGGAGGGCTGGCCCATTTTCGGGCACTGTGCCGTGAGGACCCCCTTCGGGGCAGGGCCCTTTGGTGAAGTTCTCTTCCCTTGTTTAGGCGCCCCCGTCTCCAAGTCTTCGGAGGCGGCCCTCTTCTTTCCGCGGGGGGAGGAAATCTCAGATTTGCCTCCCCGTTTCTCCTCCTCCGCGGAGAAGCTAATTCCCCCGGTTCGGATGCGCAATGTGTGGGGCCCACTCTTGGCCTCCCCTCTCTTCCCTTTGGCTTTCTTTGGTGGCACCTGATTTAGTGTCCGTTCAAGAATCATGGCCATTGTCGGGCCAGGCGAGCCTTCGGAAAGCGGCGCCGGACACCTGATCCTCTCTGCCTTGCTAAGCCAATCCTGGTTGCGGACAGTGTTCAGAACAATGTTATGACAGATATAAGCAAGGTGTTCGGTTATAGGGTTACTTACTTGGGTATCGAGGCGATTGCAGCTCAGGCCCGCATCCTCGATGGTGTCCGGACACTCTATTCGTGGTCCGAAGAACAACTTATACATCCCTTCGGGCGTCATGCCGAAGAAATGCTGGATGGTTCACGGACCTTCTGGATTTAATTCCCACATCCGGAGAGGTCGACGTTTGCACGGCAGGATCCGTGGAACTAGCATTACTTGGATTATTTTGACAAGACTAATGTCCCTCTCGAGGAGCTCCCAAATGCGGCTTTGCAACATTGGTACATCGTTCGCAGGCCCCCAGTTTAGTCCCACGTTGGCCCACGATGCCAGTTGAGGTGGAGGGCCTGAGCGGAAAGCGGGCACGGCCGCCCACTTTGAGCCTCGAGGAGCTACGACATAGAACCACCTCCGTTGCCATAAATCAGATACCTCCGGGAAGGAGCCTTCGGGCCACGGGGCATCGACGTTCCATCTTATTATGGTACCTCCGCACTCTGCGTGTCGCCCCTCAATCATCTTCGGCTTCACATTGAAAGTCTTGAGCCATAAGCCGAAGTGGGGGGTGATGTGGAGGAAGGCTACACACACAACGATAAATGACGAGATGTGGAGGATGGAGTCCGGGGCTAGATCGTGCAAATCTAGCCCGTAGTAGAACATGAGCCCCTCACAAAATGGTCAAGAGTAAGACCTAATCCCTGGAGGAAGTGGGAAATGAATACGACACTCTCGTTGATCTCGGGAGCGGGATAACCTGTTCGGGAGCAGGAAGCCTGTGCTTTACATCGGCGGTCAAATACCTAGCCCCCCCTGAGCTTCGCAATATCCTCCTTTGTGATAGAGGAAGCCATCCATCGGCCTTGATGGTCAGATCCGGACATGATCGAAGATCCGGGATGCTTAGGCTCGAGCTTTGGGTGTTGGAACTCAGGGTGCGAGATGTGCGAGCATGGAGATAGAGGGGTAGGCCTCCGCTCCTTTATAAAGGGGAAGAATATCAAACTTCCCCGAGCGTGGTCATTCGGGACTTGCTTAAAAACACGGGGTCATGCCAACAGGCATGGTTGGATTACCCATACCCGTATTGATGAGAATCCCGCAGTAAGGGGGACACGATCTCTGCCCTGATAGGACGTGCCAAGGAAACCGCCTCGTGGTGTGTGCGGTAGCAAGTTGCAAAAGACGGTTCGAATAAAAACCAGACCGTGGCGTGATGTCACTTTTTGAAGAATTGTCAGCAGATGGGATTCATGGATTATTATTCTCTCTACGGTGGTGTATGGAATTTATCTTACAGAGCCGGACACGGTCCTTGTGTTCGGAATTAATTTTGGAGTATTCGGAGCTGGAACCCGCCTCGCAATGCCGAAGACAATCTATGCGCCGGACTCATCATCATTGAAACCTGGTTCAGGGGCTACTGAGGGAGTCCTGTATAAGGGGGTATCTAGACTATCGGACCATATACTTTGGCCGGACTATTGGACTATGAAGATACAAGACAGAATACTTCGTCCCGTGTCTGGATGGGACTCTCCTTGGCGTGGAAGGAAAGCTTGGCGATTCGGATGTAGATCTCCTCCTCTGTAAACCGACTCTATGTAACCCTAGCCCCCTCCGGTGTCTATATAAACCGGAGGGTTTAGTCCGTAGGACACAACAACAACAATCATACCATAGGCTAGCTTCTAGGGTTTAGCCTCCCTGATCTCGTAGTAGATAAACTCTTCTAATACTCATATCATCAAGATCAATCAAGCAGGAAGTAGGGTTTTACCTCCATCGAGAGGGCCCGAACCTGGGTAAACATCGTGTCCGCTACCTCCTGTTACCATTAGTCTTAGACGCACAGTTCGGGACCCCCTACCCAAGATCTGCTGGTTTTAACACCGATAATTAGCAACCAAGGACAGTAATATCCCCTGCATGCATGCGGAAGTGAGAAGGTTGGTTTGCATGGCGCTGCATTAATCAAGTAATGAGGAGTGAGATGGTTAGCTCTTTGGTCTTTGGAGAAAAAAATACACATTAATTGACATGTGAAACGAGGATTTATATCAATTAAATCCCGTGAAGGAAAACCCCGCCTTTCTTTTTTAACACTAGTACTCCTAGTAAGTACATACTTATCCTGTTTGGGTCTAGGCCTTGCATTGCCAAGCTTGCGTAAAGTTTTCAAAATGAGAAGGAGGTACACTTGCGCACGGCTGTCGCGGTCGCACTGCACCCTCACACGGTCGCTCCTGCATGCCGCGGTCGCACCACACCCTCACACAGTCGCTCCTGCACGCCGCAAACCCAACCAAGGGAACACACCCTCACTGACACGTGCTATCGCATGTGAACAAACCAAACTCAGCCATCTTGTCATTGACACATAATTTTCGTTCATAGAGTATGTTTATCCAACCGCATGTTGGGGAGTATCCGTACCGCCCATGCGGTGGTCTGTTGGGGAAGAAGAAGAGGTGAGGAAGAAGGAAAGAAGGGTTAGGAGACGTAGGATATTCATCCAACCGCCTGAAATAGTAGATTGACCCAAGTCAGGCGACTTGCATAACAAATATATGTTTTTACACAGCAAAAGATCCATAAAAACAACAACATAAAGAAAAACTATCACTGCTCATGGAAAGAGATGGCCTCGTTGTCTTTGGCTGCCGGCGCGAACTAGCCGTAGCTGCCGACGTGTGTCTCCGCACTGTGGTTGTCCTCGGCCTTTAGCTACTTATTCAAGCGGAGCGTGCGGGCGCTCTGCATGGACGAGAGCACAGCCCGGTTCAAGTCGAGGACGTCCGGTTCCGCCTGCAGGAGGGCCTCGATGGCAGCGGCATCCGCGCGCTCCGCACGCTCCGTGTTGAGTCGAGCCTCCGCCGCCCGGTTCAAGTCCAGGACGTCCGGTTCCGCTTGCAGGAGGGCGTCGATGAGAGCGTCATCCGTGCGCTTTGCGTCGAGTTGAGCCTCTACCGCCTGGTTCAAGTCCAGGACGTCCGGTTCCGCCTACAGGAGGGCCTCGATGGCAGCGGCATCCGCGCGCTCCCCCTCAAGTTGAGCCTCTGCCGCCTGGTTCACATCCACGACATCTGGTTCCGCCTGCAGGAGAGCCTCGATGGCAGCGGCATGCGCACGCTCCGCGTCGAGTTTAGCCTCTGCCTCTCGGTCCTCCTTTAGTATCGTCATGTTGAACCACTGGTCCGCCTGCACCATGGGGGACTCGGATGCCGGCACGAAGTCGACGTCCATCGTCTCATACCCGTCGGGGGCCTTTTGTGCCGTGACCTCCGCCATGAACATTGGATCGGCTTTATCCTCCTTGTAGCTTGGCTCTAGAGAACTCGCTGATTGGCCCACCGCAAAGCGAGCTTGGGAACGGAGGTCTGTGGCGCCGACCGCCGCCGTGATTTCTGCGCGGCGTTCCGGCGTCAGCATCTTGTAGTAAGTGATCTTGCAGCGCACCATGGCTTTCCAGCGAACTAGGGGACGCTTGATGCAGGCTAGTGGATCGAAAGGTGGGGGAATGGGCTGGAGATTTGGTGTGGTTTTAGGGCAGTGGCCGGCGTAGGACGAGCAGCGAAGGTTCTGGTGTGAATAGTGGTTCCGGTGACGACCGGTCAATCGGTTTTGACTGTACATCGCTCTTGTCGCGTTCGCATTGCAGCTCGGCATGCTGGACCCTCCACATCGCTTACCGAATGGAACGCGCTTCATCTTGCATTTTTGCTCGCTTGTGGGACCGCAGTTGAGAGCAAACCGACGCACCTCCCCCTCCCCCACCCGCGTCATTTATTATACCACCACTCCCTCTGTTTTATGCGGAGTAAATAAAAACAGACGGAGTATACTACGGATGAGGATCCCTTGACATGGCCGAACCCATTGAGTAACTGACATGTGGGGCCTAGCAAGCATGGGGTCCGCCAGTAAGTGACCGAAAGGGAGGGTAAGGCAGGGATACCTACGTCATAGGATCCATTTCCACTACTACTCCCTCCTTCCATTTACTATACAGGGCCTAATGCGTTTTTCGAGGCTAACTTTGACCAAATGTTAGAGTAATAATATATGACATTCAACCTACACAAAGCATACAGTCAAATTCGTATGTGAAAGGAGTTTCCAATGATATAATTTTCACATTATACATCTCATGTACTATTAATCTTGTCAATAGTCAAATTGGAAACCATCTCGAGTACAAATCTAGGAGTACGTACAAATCTAACAATATTGATTGGGCGTTGTTGAATGTTGATACCTTTTTTTTATCAAAGTAGAGATAGTTTGACTACACATAAAACTTATATGTAAACTAGAAAGGATAGAAGGGAGTATATTGCACATTCAAAAACGAAACGAACATTGAATACCCTTTATATATGATTTGCGGATGCTATGATCACCGGTTCAAAATTTTGAATCCGCCTTAGGTATCACGTGCCCCCGCTCGTTCCCTCTCGATTTCATCTCGGGGTCCGGAGATCTATTGAAAGAGGACTAGGGTAGGTACATGCGAATGATACTCGGCAGAATGTTCAAATGAGGCATGCGGGAGGATGGACTCGACTGGAGGGCGACATGATCAATGGAGAAGAGGGTTGGAGAGGAATGAGAAATAAGCAAATGCCACATGATTATACTTGAACGGCTCAAATAAACAATAAGTTGTCTCACTTGGCCTACATAGTGAAAGGCCTAATGCGCAACGTGAAGCACTGACGCTCGAATATGGCCGGGAAAACAGGGAAACCGATATGTGGGGGCACACCCATCGGGACGACATAGCGCAGACTAGTCCAATGGAGGAGCTGGCCCACAACCTCCTTGCCACCGACAACCGTTCATGTGGGTCGTTGGGGCCAACAACGGGGCGCAGCTCCAGCACCGCCTCCGGAAACGACGACCGCGGTGAGCGACACGCTCATATCATCGATAGACACGGTCCGTTTCAGTGTGCCGAGGGTGGCATTAGTGCTGTGGTACGACCAACAGTATGTTTGGTTTGTGCCCAAGGTTGCCCCATCAAAGCATTGGGTAGCCAAAATTTTGGTTGAGGAATTGGTTGCCCATGATTTGGCCGACATTGGCAAGAAAAATGAACTAGAGTTGGCTAGAGTTCATTGGCATGCCAAAAAAATGGCAACCATCCAAACAAAGACCAATCTTTGGGTCATGACCAAAATTTTGGTTGAGGTATTGGTTGCCCATGATTTGGCCGACATTGGCAAGAAAAATGAACTAGAGTTGGCTAGAGTTCATTGGCATGCCAAAAAAAGGGCAACCATCCAAACAAAGACCAATCTTTGGGTCACGACCAAAATTTTGGTAAGGTGCACTTTGCCCACAATCCAAACACACCCCAACACCCGGCTCGTCGAGGATGCACGGGGCGCCGCGACGCGTCCGTGGAGTGGTGTAGTGCGGCCAACTGCATCCTCTGGACCTGAGACCATGCTGGGCCGTCTTGCTTTTTCAATGACACGCGGGGATCGCATGTGAGCAAAGGGCATCTCCAACGTTGCTACGACCACAACTGACTACCCTGGCACACCAAAACCCTTGTCCCTCGTGCCATCGCGCGGTGCGTTCCCAGCCGGTGCTTGCTACCCGCATTCATGTCGTTCGTTTGTATGTCGTCGTTAAGAGGCTTGGTACCCGAGGAACCAACTCCGGCGACTTAATGACGCACCCGGACGCTTGGCCTCACCGGAATGCGCTACTTAAAGCGCCAACGCCCAGCTAACCTCCACACCATAGCGCATCGTCCTCCTACCTGGCACCACATCCGCCATGACCGCAAGTGCGAACGCTCTGCGGGAGAGCTTGTCTTCGGGGATGAAGCTCGAGATCACTGCCCTAGCTCAAGTCGCCTCTTGCGATGCAATAGCAGCATAGCCGGACATGGACGCGACCGCACAAGCGGTGGCCACGGTGGCGCCTGATGACGGGAGCACCGTCAGCCACACGTCCTACTTGCCGCCGTCCAATGTCCAGCACCGCCGAGGTCAGGGACTCCTCCGAGGATGAGTAGGGCATGGGAGGCGGTAGGGCATGGTGTGCCAACTGGCCGGTCCGTATCCCGTGTTCTACTCTTCCTCGCCGGAGACCGCACCTTCACTTCATGGGTCTTGAACCCCGCCTCCGTACATAGAGATCGCAGATGGAGGACGTCGGTTTCCGCCGTAGAATAGGTTTAGGGCCGGGTTTCTTTTATTTTTCTGTCCTATAGAAGTTCGAAATGTAATGAAAATCTGCCGTGTTTACATTAATCTCGGCCGGTGTATATGAACTTTCACAATAATATACATATTGTAGGAGTACTAGCAAGATGCCCGAGTGTTGCACGGAAGATCAAGATCTTGTGGGAGAAAAGGATGAACGATGGAAAGCCTTATCTGCAAATGTGGAGAGGAGTGCGGGTAAATTGTCATAGTTTCCTTCGTATCCATTAGATATAGATCGGATGGCCTATATTGCAGGATGACAGGCACACCATCATCACCAACTCTGCTTTTTATTGAACCGAGACAAATCTAACATGCAAAGTAAAATAAACACATAGGGTCTATACATACACAAATTATCTTAGGCACTCCAATAGTACGTCCACTACACATTCACACATTTCACATCTTTCTACATCTACGGGAACCTACGAAAGGGTTAACATAAATTTCCTCTCTTTCTCCTCCCCTGATTTTCATGGTGGTGGGCCCCTCCCTCCCCCAATCTACAATCAACAGCTCACACGTTTCACATTACGTTAATTACGTAACTGGGATTACGTAGGTGTAGCATTACTCGTCCTAAAAAACCCAGCTAAGCCAACCTCCTAGCATATCGCGTGGGAAAAGACCCGGCCGCGCCGTTTTAGTCGGGATTACCAGATTACTAGTAGTAGTATCGATGGATCGCGCGAAGCAACAATTTTTTTTGAGGGGGCGAAGCACCTAGTTTAAAAGGAAAAAAGGCGGTACACTCACAGCACTCCTGTCGCGGTCGCATTGCACCCCACACACGTTCGGTCCTGCACACGGCTCACGCAAAGGGAACGCGCTTCGGCTTGCCTCTTCACTGACACATGGGACTGCACTTGCAGAAACCGACCATGCGCCAAACTCCCCCCGCCCACCGCGCAAAAATCCTCCCCCCTGCCCACACACAAACATTCCGCCCAAATCCGATTCAACCGCCCTTCGGCCAACTAGCCAATAATATTCCCCAAACCCCCTCCCCCCGTCCCCCTC
>NC_041391.1:626846174-626864026 GCF_002162155.2 Triticum dicoccoides
ATACGTCAGCGCCACGGTTCGTCGAGGGGACGCACGGCGATCCTCTCGCTCCCACAGTACACTCTCGTAGACTGCCCTCCTCTAGCCGCGCCGCCACCTCTGGCTACGTTCTTGTGGAGGCGCACGGTGGTCAGCACCTCCACCGCTGGCGATGTTCGTGTGGAGACGCACGGTGGTCAGCTTCTCCCACGGTACGCGCACTCTAGACTGAGGCCCCGTTCATGTCGGTGTAGCGCTGAATGTTAGCTGATAGACGCTGTTAATCTCACTATTTGCCGAAGTAGTTACTGTCAATATGCTCTACTTAGGAAGCTTCCTTGCCCTGTTCTGCACTCAATCTACTTAGCTGAGATGGCATGCCAAGGCCGATTAGTTGCTAAAATATCCCGCCATATATTTATTGTGACGTAGATTGCCATGGTCTAGTAGCCAATCTGTTAGGTGAAATAGCTCTACACCGTTTTATACTCGATCTTTGTTGCTACGATGGCATTCGATAGTTCGATGGGTGTATGCTTGGCCTCATTGACTGCTGAAACAGCCTGCCATAATTTAGCACTCAAATTTGTTTGCTGAATTAGCTTTACATATATTTCGTTACTTAGATATGCTCGTCCAAATATCTTGCCATAGCTTTAGACATCGACCTAGGTATTTTTTTCTGGACTTCATAAAAAAGCATATATGTTTTTCCTGTAATATCTAGTAGAAGAACTAATTTGTATGTCTAACAGATGGATAGGACTTGGATAACTTCTGCTCGAAGATTCTCCGCTGCATATGTCGAGGGGGTTGAAAACTTCATGAACTTTATCAGAGCTGAGTACGGTGGTCCAAAATCAGATGTGCTCTGCCCATGTAGCAGTTGTATGAATTCAGTTACAAGACCCCAATCAACTGTGCAAAATCATCTACACTTGTATGGGATGTCGGTCACATATACTAGGTGGGTTCATCATGGTGAAGCTGTGAACGTCAATGTTATTGACTACATGGAAGCAGCAGATCACCATCTTGATCTGCCTGATGCTCGGGTGGAAGAGGAGGAGGAGGTGGTGGTGGCGGAGCCAGTGAGTTTGACCAACATTGAAACAACGCTACGAAATGCTCGTGCATTCCATGAACTTTCACCTGCAGAATAAAAACAGTGGGCCCGCATGTTGGAACAATGCAACATTGCTGTCACCCCAGGAAATAAGCTGTCAGTATTCTCAGCTATGGTCATGATAACCCACAAGTGTAGGGGATCGCAACAGCTTTCGAGGGTGAAGTACAACCCAAATTTATTGATTCGACAAAGAGGAGCCAAAGAATATTCTTGAGTATTAGCAGTTGAGTTGTCAATTCAACCACACCTGGATAACTTAATATCTACAGCAAAGTATTTAGTAGCAAAGTAGTATGATAGTAATGGTAACAGTAGCAAAAGTAAAGATAAATGTTTTTAGGTTTTTGTAGTAGTTGTAACAGTAGCAACGGAAAAGTAAATAAGCGAAGACAATATGTGAAAAGCTCGTAGGCAATGGATCAGTGATGGATAATTATGTCGGATGCAATTCCTCATGTAATAGCTATAACATAGGGTGACACAGAATTAGCTCCCGTTCATCAATGTAATGTAGGCATGTATTCCGTAAATAGTCATACGTGCTTATGGAAAAGAACTTGCATGACATCTTTTGTCCTACCCTCCCATTGCAGCGGGGTCCTAGTGGAAACTAAGGGATATTAAGGCCTCCTTTTAATAGAGAACCGGACCAAAGCATTAACACATAGTGAATACATGAACTCCTCAATCTACGGTCATCACCGAGAAGTATCCCGATTATTGTCATTTCGGGGTTGTCGGATCATAACACATAATAGGTGACTATAGACTTGCAAGATAGGATCAAGAACACACATATATTCATGAAAACATAATAGGTTCAGATCTGAAATCATGGCACTCGGGCCCTAGTGACAAGCATTAAGCATAGCAAAGTCATAGCAACATCAATATTAGAACATAGTGGATACTAGGGATCAAACCTTAACAAAACTAACTTGATTACATGGTAAATCTCATCCAACCCATCACCGTCCAGCAAGCCTATGATGGAATTACTCACGCACAACAGTGAGCATCATGAAATTGGTGATGGAGGATGGTTGATGATGATGACGGCGACGAATCCCCCTCTCCAGAGCCCCGAACGGACTCTAGATCAGCCCTCTCAAGAGTGATTAGGGCTTGGCGGCAGCTCCGTGTCGTAAAACGCGATGAAACTTTCTCTCTGATTTTTTTCTCCGCGAGATGGAATATATGGAGTTGGAGTTGAGGTCGGTGGAGCTCCGGGGGGCCCACAAGATAGGGGGGCGCGCCCTGTAGGGGGGGGGGCGCCCCCCTGTCTCGTGGACAGGCCCTGGGCCCCCTGGTGTATTTCTTTTGCCCAGAAATTCTTATTAATTCCAAAAAGTACCTCCGTGGATTTTCATGACATTCCGAGAACTTTTCTTTTCTACACATAAAACAACATCATGGCAGTTCTGCTGAAAACAACATCAGTTCGGGTTAGTTTCATTCAAATCATGCAAGTTAGAGTCCAAAACAAGGGCAAAAGTGTTTGGAAAAGTAGATACGTTGGAGACGTATCAACTCCCCCAAGCTTAAACCTTTGCTTGTCCACAAGCAATTCAGTTGATAAACTGAAAGTGATAAAGAAAAACTTTTACAAACTCTGTTTGCTCTTGTTGTTGTAAACATGAAAAGCCAGCATTCAAGTTTCAGCAAATATTATGAACTAACCATATTAACAATAACACTTAGGTCTCACAATAACACTTAGGTCTCACAATTACTCATATCAATAGCATAATCAGCTAGCGAGCCATAATAATAAAACTCAGATGACAACACTTTCTCAAAATAATCATAACATGATATAACAAAATGGTATCTCGCTAGCCCTTTCCGAGACCACAAAACATAAATGCAGAGCACCTTTAAAGATCAAGGACTGACTAAACATTGTAATTCATGGTAAAAGAGATCCAGTCAAGTCATACCCAATATAAACCAATAGTAATGAATGCAAATGACAGTGTGCTCTCCAGCGGGTGCTTTTTAATAAGAAGGATGATGACTCAACATAAAAGTAAATAGATAAGCCCTTCGCAGAGGGAAGCAGGGATTTGTAGAGGTGCCAGAGCTCGATTTGAAAATAGAGATTGAATAACATTTTGAGCGGCATACTTTCGCTGTCAACGCAACATCTATGAGATGGCTGTATCCTCCATACTACATGCATTATAGGCAGTTCCCAAACAGAATGGTAAAGGTTTATGCTCCCCCAACCACCAACAAGTATCAATCCATGGCTTGCTCGAAACAATGAGTGCCTCCAACTAACAACAGCCCTGGGGGAGTTTTGTTTATATATTTTGATTTGCTTTGATCTTTTGGATCATGGGACTCGGCATCCCGGTTACCGGCCCTTTCTCGTGAATGAGGAGCGTAGTCCACTCCTCGTGAGAATAACCCACCTAGCATGGAAGATATATGCAGCCCTAGTTGTAACGTGAGCTGCTCGAGCATACAAAACAGAAATTCATTTGAAGGTTTGGAGTTTGGCACATACAAGTTTACTTGGAACGGCAGGTAAATACCGCATATAGGAAGGTCTAGTGGACTTGTATGGAACAACTTTGGGGTTTAAGGGGTTTGGATGCACAAGCAGTATTACCGCTTAGTACAGGTGAAGGCTAGCAAAAGACTGGGAAGCGACCAACTGAGAGAGCGACAACAATCATAAACATGCATTAAAATTAATTCACGCCAAATACAAGCATGAGTAGGATATAATCCACCATGAACATAAATATCGTGAAGGCTATGTTGATTTGTTTCAACTACATGCATGAACATGTGCCAAGTCAAGTCACTCAATTCATTTAAAGGAGGATACCATCCCATCATACAACATCATAATCATTCTAATAGCATGTTGGCACGCAAGGTAAACCATTATAACTCATAGCTAATCAAGCATGGCACAAGCAACTATAATCTCTAAATGTCATTGCAAATATGTTTACTTCATAATAGCTGAATCAGGAACGATGAACTCATCATATTCACAAAAACAAGAGAGGTCGAGTTCATACCAGCTTTTCTCATCCCAACAAGTCCATCATATATCGTCATTATTGTTGCCTTTCACTTGCACGACCGAACGATGTGTATAATAATAAGAGTGCATGTGCATTGGACTAAGCTGGAATCTGCAAGCATTCAACTCAAAAGAGAAGACAAGATAATATGGGCTCTAAATTAAATAAACAATCATGCATATGAGAGCCACTAAGCATTTTCAATATGGTCTTGTTGACCCCCAAAGGAAAGAAAAGAAAATAAAAACTATTTACACGGGAAAGCTCCCAACAAGTTAGAAGAAGAACTAGAAATCTTTTGGGGTTTTCATTTTGATTCTACTACAAGCATGGAAATTAAACTAACTAATTTTTTTGGTTTTTCCTCAAGGTTTATCAAGCACACAAGAAGAAAACTAGAAAAATAAATTTAAACTAGCATGGATAATACAATGAAAGAGTATGAGCACCGACGACTAGTGTGTGAACATGAATGTAAAGTCGGTGAGAAATACGTACTCCCCCAAGCTTAGGCTTTTGGCCTAATTTGGTCTAATACCAAGGACCACCGCTACTCTCTCCGGTGTGATGAGAGGTGTAATCAGGATAATACTGGCTGGTCATCTCCGGATCCCACTGGACAGATGATGCACCATAAGGGTCCAGCTCAGGTTCCGGCCCAGGTTCAGGTTCTGGAGTAAAAGCTTGGGTTCGATGATTGTTCACCGCTTCCAGTGTGACAAGAAAATTTTCTGCAAGCAAATCAAACAACAGAGGCGCAGGCAAAATAATAATCTCAAAATGTTTCTCATTGAATCTAAGTTTATACAAGAGCATCCTATCTTCGTTGTCAACAATAAACTTGTGTGCTACCATGCTGTTGTAATCTAAAATGTGGGGAGGCAATTTTATCTCCCCCTTTTCAAGGTGCCTAATGGGTATCTGAAAATTTCTAGCAAGACGTGCAACATAGATACCTCCAAATATGGGGCCTTTTGTATGATTCAGGGCTAGCCATGTAGCAACGACATCACCCATACTAAAAGTATTGTCTCCAAGCAAGGCATGTTGAAGAATGATGATATTAGGAACGCTCAAGTTTCCACTATTTCCATGACCAATCAAGCATCTACTAGCAAATATGGCAAAGTAGCATAAAACAGGAAAGTGTATGCTAGAGACTTTTGCCTCAGAGCCCTTCTTTGGCTCCTCTACCGCGATAGTATTAACAAAGCCACCCAGATCTTCATGATGGGGTTCCTCTAATTCTCCCTCATAAGGTATCCTACATGCCGCGCAAAAATGACGTAAAGATATTTCTTTGAACTCATCATATAAATGAAAGGATACTGCAGGCGGTGACTTCTTAGGATAATAATAAAAGTTTTGCACGAAAGTATTTGTGAGTAAGAGATATTGATCGATTCGGTCGTTGATGAAATCGGCGAGGCCTGCAGTCTCGATTAAAGAATAAAAATCTTCATGAATTCCAGCTTCTTTCAATAAATCTTCGCATGGCCATTCACACGACCGTACTTCCGCTAAGCGAGGAAGATTATACTTGGCCTTTTCCTTCTCTTTGGCTTGTTTTTCCTAGGAGCCTTGGCTAGAAGAGCCCCTCAAAAGTTTCCTCAACATTTTTTGAAAATTTCTTAAATTTTTAGTAACTTCAAGATAAAAGTGCATAAAACTAAACAAGATTGATATCAACTACTCCTACAAGTGTCTAGAGCCTATATCATGCATTGGAATTGCTTGGGACCTCAAATATTTAACATGCAAGCTCAAGAACATGGTCACCTATGCAGCAAACGTTTGCAATGAATAAATCACTAGAACAAAAACTAATTGGACCAATGGAGGAGTCACATACCAAGCAACAATCTCCCAAAGCAGTTTTGTGAATGGAGCTTTGAGCAAGGATATCGAAAATCGCAATAAAACAAGCTAGAACTCGTGCTTGAGCTGGATGGGGATTTTTTTGGGTAGAAGATGAAGTGTGTGGGTGCTGGCATAAGTGGAGGGGGCCACCAGGGGCCCACTAGACAGGGGGCACACCCTATAGGGGGGGTCGCCCTCCACTCTCGTGGCCTGGTGCTTGGCCCTCCTGCAGTGATTTCAGTGCCTAAAATCCTCAAATATTCTAGAAAAATCATACTAAATTTGCAGGGCATTTGGAGCACTTTTAATTTCAGACTATTTTTTAATGCACAGACAATTCAGAAAACAGACAGATAGTACTATTTTTGCTTTATTTATTCTAAATAACAGAAGGTAAAAAGAGGGTACAGAAGGTTGTGCCTTCTAGTTTCATCCATCTCATGATCATCAAAATGAATCCACTAACAAGGTTGATCAAGTCTTGTTAACAAACTCATTCCGAATAGCACGGAACTGGAGAAATTTTGAATAACACTAGGTTACCTCCACGGGGATATGAAAATCCCCAACAATAAGAATATCATACTTTTTCTTGACAGTAGGGAGAGGAAATTCAAGACCTCCAAAAATAATAGTTGGAACCTTTTCAATAGAATTGATGCTATGAACTTGAGATTGTTTCCTCGGAAAGTGTACCGTATGCTCATTACCATTAACATGAAAAGTGACATTGGCTTTGTTGCAATCAATAACAGCCCCTGCAGTATTAAGAAAAGGTCTACCAAGGATAATAGACATACTATCATCCTCGGGAATATCAAGAATAACAAAGTCCGTTAAGATAGTGACATTTTCAACCACAATAGGCACATCCTCACAAATACCGACAGGTATAGCAGTTGATTTATCAGCCATTTGCAAAGATATTTCAGTAGGTGTCAACTTATTCAATTCAAGTCTACGATATAAAGAGAGAGGCATAACACTAACACCGGCTCCAAGATCACATAAAGCAGTTCTAAGGTAATTTCTTTTAATGGAGCATGGTATAGTTGGGACACCCGGATCTCCAAGTTTCTTTGGTATTCGACCCTTAAAAAGTGTAATTAGCAAGCATGGTGGAAATTTCAGCTTCCGGTATCTTTCTTTTATTTGTAATGATATCCTTCATGTGCTTAGCACAATGATTTACTTTAAGCATATCAGTTAAGCGCATACGTAAGAAAATAGGTCTAATCATTTCAACAAAGCGCTCAAAATCCTCATCATCCTTTGACTTGGATGGTTTAGGAGGAAAGGGCATGGGTTTCTAAACCCATGGTTCTCTTTCTTTACCGTGCTTTCTAGCAACAAAATCTCTCTTATCATAACGTTGATTCTTTGATTGTGGGTTATCAAGATTAATAGCAGGTTCAATCTCTACATCATTGTTTTTTCTAGGTTGAGCATCAACATGAACATTATCATTAACATTATCACTAGGTTCATGTTCATCACCTAGTTGAGTTTCAGCATCAGAAATAGAAATATCATTGGGATTATCAGGTGTGTCTACAGTGGGTTCACTAGAAGCATGCAAAGTCCTATCGTTTTTCTTTTTCTTATTTTTATAAGAACTAGGTGCCTCTAAATTATTTCTTTGAGAATCTTGCTCGATTCTCTTAGGGTGGCCTTCAGGATACAAAGGTTCCTGAGTCATTCTACCTATTCTAGTAGCCACTCTAACAACAAAGTCATTTTTATTATTTAATTCCTCAAGCAAATCATTTTGAGCTTTAAGTACTTGCTCAGCTTGAGTAGCAACCATAGAAGCATATCTGCTAACGAGGTGAAGTTCATCTTTAACTCTAGCTAGATTATCACTTACACGTCCTATCTCAAAAGCATTATTCTTTAAGTCTCTACCAACATAAGCATTAAAACTTTCTTGTCTAGCCATAAAGTCATCAAATTCATCTAAGCATGGGCTATGAAATTTAGTAGAGGGGATTTCAACTTTATCATATCTATAGAGAGAATTTACCTTTACTACATGTGTCGGGTTATCAAGACAATATGGTTCTTCCACAGGAGGTATATTAAGACCATGTATTTCTTCAATAGGAGGTAAATTCTTAACATCTTCAGCTTTAATACCTTTTTCTTTCATTGATTTCTTTGCCTCTTGCATATCTTCAGGACTGAGAAATAAAACACCTCTCTTCTTCGGAGTGGGTTTAGAAATAAGCTCAGGAATTGGCTCAATTGGTTCAGGAATCACTTCAGGAATTGGATCAGGAAGAGTCCAATTATTTTCATTAGTCAACATATTATTCAATTATATTTCAGCTTCGTCGACTGTTCTTTCCCTGAAAACACAACCAGCACAACTATCCAAGTAGTCCTTGGAAGCATTGGTTAGTCCATTATAAAAGATATCAAGAATTTCATTTTTCTTAAGAGGATGATCAGGCAAAGCATTAAGTAACTGGAGAAGCCTCCCCCAAGCTTGTGGGAGACTATCTTCTTTGATTTGCACAAAATTATATATTTCCCGCAAGGCAGCTTGTTTCTTATGAGCAAGGAAATATTTAGCAGAGAAGTAATAAATCATATCCTGGGGACTACGCACACAATCAGGAGCAAGAAAATTATACCAAGTCTTAGCATCACCCTTTAATGAGAACGGAAATATCTTAAGGATATAAAAATAGCGAGACTTCTCATCATTAGTAAACAGGGTAGCTATATCATTCAACTTGGTAAGATGTGCCACAATAGTTTCAGATTCAAGGCCATAAAAAGGATCAGATTCTTTCAACAAGAGTAATAATCTTAGGATCAACAGAGAATTCATAATCCTTATCAGTAACACAAATAGGTGAAGTAGCAAAAGCAGGGTCACGTTTCATTCTAGCATTAAGTGACTGCTGCTTCCATTTAGCTAATAATTTCTTAAGATCAGATCTATCATTGCAAGCAAAAATTTCCCTAGCAGCTTCTTCATTCATAACATAACCCTTAGGAACAACAGGCAATACATAATCATTGGGAGAACCTTCATCATCACTATCATCAATAATAGCATCTTCAATATTTTCATTCCCCCTAACTCTAGCAAGTTGTTCATCAAGAAATTCACCTAATGGCAAAGTAGTATCATGCACAAAAGTAGTTTCATCATGCATTGCAGAAGTGGCATCATCAATAACATGCGACATATCAGAATTCATAGCAGTAGCAGGTTCAGGTGTCGCAAACTTACTCATAATAGAAGGAGAATCTAGTGTAGAGCTAGATGGCAGTTCCTTACCTCCCCTCGTAGTTGAGGGATAGATCTTGGTTTTAGCGTCTTTCAAGTTCTTCATAGTGATCAACAGATATAAATCCCAATTGAATTAGAGAATAGAGCTATGCTCCCCGGAAACGGCGCCAGAAATTAGTCTTGATAACCCACAAGTGTAGGGGATCGCAACAGCTTTCGAGGGTGAAGTACAACCCAAATTTATTGATTCGACACAAGGGGAGCCAAAGAATATTCTTGAGTACTAGCAGTTGAGTTGTCAATTCAACCACACCTAGATAACTTAATATTTGCAGCAAAGTATTTAGTAGCAAAGTAGTATGATAGTAATGGTAACAGTAGCAAAAGTAAAGATAAATGTTTTTGGGTTTTTGTAGTAGTTGTAACAGTAGCAACAGGAAAGTAAATAAGCGAAGAACAATATGTGAAAAGCTCGTAGGCAATGGATCAGTGATGGATAATTATGCCGGATGCGATTCCTCATGTAATAGCTATAACATAGGGTGATACAGAAGTAGCTCCAGTTCATCAATTTAATGTAGGCATGTATTCCGTAAATAGTCATACGTGCTTATGGAAAAGAACTTGCATGACATCTTTTGTCCTACCCTCCCGTTGCAGCGGGGTCCTAGTGGAAACTAAGGGATATTAAGGCCTCCTTTTTAATAGAGAACCGGACCAAAGCATTAACACATAGTGAATACATGAACTCCTCAATCTACGGTCATCACCGAGAAGTATCCCGATTATTGTCACTTCGGGGTTGTCATATCATAACACATAATAGGTGACTATAGACTTGCAAGATAGGATCAAGAACACACATATATTCATGAAAACATAATAGGTTCAGATATGAAATCATGGCACTCGGGCCCTAGTGACAAGCATTAAGCATAGCAACGTCATAGCAACATCAATATCAGAACATAGTGGATACTAGGGATCAAACCCTAACAAAACTAACTTGATTACATGGTAAATCTCATCCAACCCATCACCGTCCAGCAAGCCTACGATGGAATTACTCACGCACGGCGGTGAGCATCATGAAATTGGTGATGGAAGATGGTTGATGATGACGACGACAACGAATCCCCCTCTCCGGAGCCCCGAACGGACTCCAGATCAGCCCTCCCGAGAGAGATTAGGGCTTGGCGGCGGCTCCGTGTCATAAACGCGATGAAACTTTCTCTCTGATTTTTTTCTCCGCGAGACGGAATATATGGAGTTGGAGTTGAGGTTAGTGGAGCTCCAGGGGGCCCACGAGATAGGGGGCGCACCCTACAAGGGGGGGCGCCCCCCTGTCTCATGGACAGGCCCTGGCCCCCTGGTGTATTTGTTTCGCCCAGAAATTCTTATTAATTCCAAAAAGTGCCTCCGTGGATTTTCAGGACATTCTGAGAACTTTTCTTTTCCACACATAAAACAACATCATGGCAGTTCTGCTGAAAACAACGTCAGTCCGGGTTAGTTTCATTCAAATCATGCAAGTTAGAGTCCAAAACAAGGGTAAAAGTGTTTGGAAAAGTAGATACATTGCAGACGTATTAGGTCACCTTTCTTCAGGTGAAGACATCTAAGCGGATGACCAACAAATCATTCGATGAGATGTTGGCTGCTTTCCGCAAATCTTTCCTAGATGCGTCTGAGCTGCCACACACCTACAGTAAAATGAAGAATTTCCTTCGTGCAGTTGGAATTGGATATGATATGATCCATGTTTGTAAAAATAATTGTGTTCTGTTCCGGAAGGATTATGCCAACTTAAGTGCATGCCCGAAATGCCAATCATCTAGATGGAAAGATGGCGATGCTGTGAAGAGGATTCCTCATAATGTCTTGAGACATTTTCCAATTACACCAAGATTGCTGAGGTTGTTTCATGATGCTAAAACAAGAGAGGATGTACTGTGGCATTCTAGGAACAAGGAGTATAGAGATCAGAATGTAACGAGCCATCCATCTCATGGTAGTGAGTGGAAAAGCTTCAATGATAAACACAAAGAGTTTGATGCTGACCCAAGAAACATTAGACCTGGCTTAGCTTCAGATGGATTTAACCCATTTGGCCACCAGAGCGCCACATATAGCATGTGGCCGGTGCTTGTTATCCCTTATAACATGCCTCCAAATGTTTGCACCAAAGAATCAAACTACATGATGGCCTTGCTCATCCCAGGTCCAAAAAGTCTTGGAAAGGATTTTGATTTGTTCATGGAGCCTCTTGTGGAGGAACTTCAACAGCTATGGAAGGGTGTTCTCACTCGAGACCTATATAGCAGCCCACCAGCTGATTTCTTTCTGCATGCTGTTATAATTTGGTGCATCCATGATTATTCGGCTTTGGGCACTATGTCAGGGTGAACGACACATCGTTACAATGCATGTGTTCGCTGTGACAGGAATCCGCTGTCATACACAATACTTAGCAAGATCTGTTACATTGGACACCGTCGTTTCCTTGCCAACGACAAGCTGCATCCTAGAAAATATTGAATACATGTGTACAATGCAAATCATGAAGACCGTGATGCGCCAAAGAGGCTCACTGCCGATGAGTTGCAAGTGGAATTAGAGAAGGTCAGGCATATTACACCAGGAAACCATCCTGATAATGGTAGCAGGAAAAGGAAGCGTGGCAGGGAAGAAGAGAGATTATTGTTTACCCGCAGGTCCACTTTGTGGGACTTGGAGTATTGGAAAGATTTGGATCTGCGGCATAATCTTGATGTGATGCACATCGAGAAAAATATATGTGATAGCATTATCGGCACACTTCTTAATATTGAAGGCAAGACAAAAGATACCTTAAAATCTAGGATTGATTTGACACACCTGGGTATCAGAAAGGATTTGTAGGTGCAAGATGAAGGTAAACCACGGGATATGGCACCAGCTGTGTACATCTTGGACAAGGTAAAAAGCATAGAATTCTGCAAGGTCCTATCATGTGTGAGATTCCCACATGGATTTGCTTCCAACCCTGAAAGGAGAGTCAATGCAGATGGAAACAAGGTACAAGGGTTGAAAACTCATGACTGCCACGTCCTACTTCAAAGGGTTTTACCTATTATCCTTAGAGGATTGGGCCGCCCTGACTTATACAGAGCAGTTGCAGAGTTGGGACAATTCTTCAGGGAACTCTGCAGTAGAAATATCAGGATAGATGATTTGGAGCATCTTAGAGACAAGATACCAACTATCCTATGCGACCTTGAGAAGATATATCTTCCAGCCTTCTTTGATGTGATTCTGCATTTGGCTGTTCATCTACCTGATGAGGCACTACTTAGAGGTCTAGTACAGTATGGCTGGATGTACCCTATTAAAAGGCGGCTAGGCACTTTCAAGGGCTATGTTAGGAACAGAGCTAGACCCGAGGGTTCCATTGCAGAGGCCTACATTGCTACAGAAGTGTTGACATTCTGCTCAAAATACATTGAAACAGCTTATCAGCTTAGCAAAGAGGTGGGTGAAGACAATCCCGGGCTCAATGTTTTCGATTATTCTATTCGAGTTACAGGGAAGAGTCGACAAGAGGGCAAACCTAAAGATTTGGACAAAATGGTTCGGTATGTGTTGAATAACTGTCCTGAGATACTACCTTATATCAAGTAAGTGCAGTACTGCAGCTTATACATCATAATCTACTAAACTTGCAGCACATTCTTATATATTTAGATGTTTGACGCGATCACTATGTTGTGCAACATCTACAAAGAGGAGTTACTGCCACAAAATCCAAGAAACATTGACAAACTGGTTATGGCAGGATTTGCGAAATGGTTCAAGAACCATGTAAGCTTTTGAAGTGCACCGTCTGTTTTTTAATATATTGAGTACATAAGATGATCAACTTGTCTATTCTCTAACCATAGGTTAAGGAGATGCGGCAGGATGGGCAGGCAGTTGATGATGCCCTTTACTCACTAGCAATGGGTCCCGATACTCGGGTAAGACATTATGAATCTTCTGTTGTTGGAGATGTGCGCTACAGCACCCTTGCATGAGAGGAAGGCAGGAAGACACAAAACAGTGCCATCATGAGCACAGATACATATGACAAATAGACAACTGAAATGTATGCTAACATAACAGACATTGTTCAGTTGCAGTATATCTCCAGTTTCGAGGATCATCGGTGTGTGGTTCTGTTGTGCTGTTGTTGGTATAACCTGTTTTCCAGGATCGCAAAACCCAGAGCTGATGATTATTTCAAATCCATCAATGTCAAGGCGGCATACCAGACCAACGAGCCTTTTATTTTGGTAAATCAAGCAAGACATATATTTTTCTTGGAAGACACATTTGCATGTAGCGGTGACTGGAGAGTATTGCAAAGGTTTGAGTAGAGGAATTCGTTTAATAAAGTTGCACAACAAGATGATGCTTACACTGCTCCTGATGTACAAGATAACACAAATGTTCCTAATATCTTTGAGAACCATCACGTGAATGACGCCCGCGAAAAGATTGCCTGTCGTGCTCTGGACATACAAGAGTTGATCAAGAAGAAGCCAACGTTCGAGGACGTTGAGGACGAAGAAGAAGATGACACCATGGGGAATTACGATTCAGACTGATACACATGGCGAAGATGTTGATGCTGCTGCTGCGGATGATGATTACATTGCTTTTGTCGTATTTACCTGTCAGAAGACGTTTTTTATCTACTATGTAAAATTGTGTTTGCTATGACAACTGAAACCTCATGAACATGTTTTTTAGTATTTTGCTGTGAGAACATCACTTGTTATGTATGCTGATTTGTGTTTGGTGATTGTATGACAACTAAAACATGATGACATTGCCATTTAGTTGTACTCATATTTGGCTGTGAAACTTGAATTTGATGACATAGTTTGCTCTTGGACTGCAATTTGCTCGACGTCTTTGAATGAGAACAAAGCTGACCCGATAGGGCCTCTGCTATTTATTTATTTATGAGCAAAAGGGGATACCCCCTGATTTTCCGTTAATAGAAATCATTAGATGTTCACAACACTACGCCCAACCTGCTGCACAAGTTTCATTCATTACTAGTTTCAGCAAAGTGCTCAGGTCATAGCCACTGAATACATCACGAGTGCTACATACACTGCAAATAAAGAGACAATCATCCTACAGAGCACATCGATTTTGCCCATTATCTTCACAAGCTCTTTCATCTCCTCATTGTTGTCAAGTCCGTTCAACAGCTATTGCTTGGCCATGATCAGAGGAACTGCATCTTTAACCTTCTGCTCTGCATCTTCCTCTTCTATCGTTCCTTTAGTTACTTGTCCAACACCCCAACCTTCTGGTATTGGGATTCCTCGGCTAACCAAATAATCAGCATAGTTGCATTCCCCCACATCAGCAACTTCCCAGAAATACAAATCACACGAATCTTCCCTTTTTTGCATGAATCAAATTGGAAGATCATCAACCAAACTATTAAAAAAATCAGCAACTAAAAGTAGCAGAACAACACTTAAACATATTATTACCTGTGACACTCCAAAATTTTTGTGGTTTTTGTTTTCAGAAAGAGCCTTGCTTGGTTTGAAGAAGGTCATTTAAACCCTTCTTAAAAACCCTCTTCTAAGTTTGCCCTCTCAAAAATCTTTTCTTGGATTTAGTTTCTTCTAAAAAGAAAACCTTTTTGGTTTTGGGATTTTATTTGATTTTGATCCATTCTTGTTTTACCATGCCTCTTATGGTAAAACTCCCCCAAAGCCCCTCCTTCCACTTTGGTACAACCCAAACATTCTGTCCAAACTAATAAAATCCATTTTTGATTTTATTCCAATTATTTCTTTTCCCAAAATAATTCTGTCTTTTCTTTTGAGCCTAGGTGATTGCAAAGCATGTACCTTAATGCATTGGATTTTTGAACTCAACTCAACTCCTCTGGATAGTCCTTTGCACACACAGCCTAGAACCATCTTGATCCACTCTTCTTCCTTTCAAATATTTCAAAATTCACCCTCTGCAAGTTTGAACCAGATTTGCCAAATTTGGTGAAATTCATATCTACACTTCTCCAAAAATTCCACCAAAATTCAGGCAACCCCTAGCTACAATGAGAGACCACTCCACCAAAAACCAGCTCAAGGAAAAATCCCTACATGCCAAAATCATTCTGTCGAACACTTGGCATGCACTGCTACTGTTCATATTCAGTAAATTCAGAGATTCAGTGTCGTTTCTTCGTTAGTAGTTTCAGTCACATGTCCACAGTGCATTTGGCTCGTTGCTCGCAGCCCCTCCCTCTTGTCCGGAGCACCACACGCGCGCTTGGCGCCTTCCTGGCGTCGGTGGTGCCCTGGCCCGCCTGCGCCGGCGTGTCCCGCGGCGGCAGAACCACCGTAACGGCCGACAGGGGACAACGCTGCGGCATAACACCGTTCGGCGCCACCCAATCCTCCTGGTAGCTCTGCGTGGCCATCTCCTTGCTAGCGCACGCATGCAGCACCGTCGCCGTGGCCTGGCACGCGCAGAGCGTGTTCTCTGCCGCCGACGTGCCGTGCGGCCGTTCCGTCGAGGACAGGCTGTAACCACCCCTCCCGTGCTGAGTTGGACAATGAAATGGCACCAATGCTCCGTCTAGTCGGTGCTCCAGCTCCTAAGCCGACCGTCCAGCCACAGCGCCGCCGTAATCACTCGCCGGACTTATCCGTTCACGGCAACCGCCTCGGGCCGGCTATAAATAACACCCCCAGAGCTTGCTCTCGCCCCCGCACAACTCCACCACCTCACCAGACCCTGCCTAGCCACTGGAAGAGCCTCGACGGGCCTTTCTTCCTCGACTCCGGCCACCTCCGTCCGCCTTGGGCTCCGGTAACATTCTCTCCGGTGAGAACTCCTCCGCCGCCCTACTCTCGTCCGTAGCCTCGTACCACCTCCAGAAGGCTAACCCCCACTTCAATTTGACCCCCGCAGCTCCCTCCGGCGAGATCCACGACGGCCCGAACCGCTGTCCGCCGGAGCACGGGCCGCCGTCGACACAGTGCTCGCCGGCGACCACCACCACCACCCACAAACGCGGAAAGGTGCACTGATCACAAAGGTAACCCCCGATCACCTTGCCTCGCCGTGGATCGCCGCCGGCGACCACCGCACCTCTCGGGCACCGTCGCGCCCTGTTTCCCTCGTTTGAAAATTTAAACCTGACGGGTGGAGCCCGCCTGTCAGCCTCTCAGTCTTTTCTTTTAAACGAACCGTTTTCTGGAATTTTCCGCAGAGCCCCCTGGAAGTTTTCTGTTTCATTACAGATGGGTCCTTGAACCAAAACTCTTATAACTTTTAAACAGAAAATGGTTTTTGATTGACTCTTTTTCTGTCATCTTTCTTTTTCTGTCTAGTTTTTTGTCATATTTATTTGAAAATTATTTGGAACACTTTTCTGTACACTCACGGTATTTACGTTACGTACGTATTTTTCTTATACCGTAGATACCGGAGGAGGTGACGGAGCTGCGAACTTCACCCAGTTAGGCTCCGACTACTCCGAACCAGGCAAGCATGTTTGAACTCTTGATATGAGGAGTGGTTGTTGCATGTTTGCATTTTGTATAGACATGGCATGTTTATGAACATTTCTTTGAATGTTATATTTCATGCACATAAGTGGAAAGTATGTTTCGGAAAGCATTATGTTGTTGGATACATATTTGCATGGCCATGTGATGGCATGAGGATGGGTAAGATGGTAGTGTTGTGACATGCCAGTCTTATGCCAGATTATTTGACTTCCGTGTCATCGTGAAACAAATCACATTCCCATTCATTTCCTTCCTGTACTGTCACATGTTTTCCGAAAGGAATATGGCTTAGTAAGTTGCAAATCGTTTTCCTGGTACACACCAAATAGAGAGGCCGGGATGAGGGTTCCATGGCCCTGGATGAAAGCCCGTCATCCGGTCAGGGGGCATGGGTGTTTCCGGTTGGGACCGAAAGGGGGGCACCCCTTGGAGTGCGCGTATAGAAATTTGATCCCATGCTATTCAAGGTTGTGACCTCCCCGTCTCAAAGTTTTTCTTGGACGTTGTCCAGGGTGATTCCTGGCATCGTGAGGTGAAATGGGTGTGTACTAGTTAAATGTGGTTCTACCAAAATGCCATAAACGGAACTAGTCCATTCGTGACTACTGAAATCCGTTGGCTGTGGTCAGTCAATATCAACTCTACAGAGTCACAAATCTTTCAATCATCTTGTACATGTTCAAGTACTATATTCAACCTAACTTGTCAGGTATCAGCCTCAGTGACAAAACTCCGGTGGAATACATGTGTGGTAAACCCGGTTAAAAGATTATTCTTGTGGATGGACTAATCTTGTTATTCACATTTGTTAAAAGCCCTGTCTGTGATGTCGCTCAGACGTCCGACGGTGGAACACTTGTTATTTACATTTGTTACAAGCCCTGTCTGTGATGTCGCTCAGACGTCCGACGGTGGCATACTTGTATTTACCTTTATTGTAAGCCCTGTCTGCGATGTCGCTCAGACGTCCGACGGTGGCATACTTGTTATTTACATTTGTTACAAGCCCTGTCTGTGATGTCGCTCAG
>NC_041391.1:626864306-626879049 GCF_002162155.2 Triticum dicoccoides
GGTGGCATACTTGTATTTACTTTTATTATAAGCCCTGTCTGCGATGCCGCTCAGATGTCCGACTGTGGCATTTCTTTTAAAGCCCTTTATGTGATGTCGCTCAGACATCCGACTGTGGCATTTCTTTTAAAGCCCTTTTTGTGATGTCGCTCAGACGTCCGACTGTGGCATTTCTTTTCAAGCCCTGTCTGTGATGCCGCTCAGACGTCCGACTATGGCATTTCTTTTCAAGCCCTGTCTGTGATGTCGCTCAGACGTTCGACTGAGGCATTTCTTTTCAATGCCCTTTATGTGGTGTCGCTTAGACGCCCGACTGCGGCATGAGTTTTATTTGTTTACCTTTCGAGGCGTCGCTCCAGACACCCGATCGGTTTTCATTTATTTATTTACTTATCAAGTCGTGCATAAATATTATTATTACTAAATGAGCATCATTATTTTTTTGTTCAGGACGCATTCATTCATACATTTATTATATCTTTTGTCCGAACTGTCTTGCGAGTACTTTCAAAGTACTCACCTGGCTTGTTGATTTGGCCAGATGTTGATGAAGGCGATCTCATGGATGAAGAGTTCGATAGCGAGTTCGACGCCTAGAGGAGTCCCAGTCAGTCCCGTGCGATCCTGTTTTGGTCACTGTATAATATCCGCTTCCGCAACCCCAGAAATAAATTCATCGAGCCTCACCTCGACGCTCGATGAGCTACCAGTTAGGAGTCAAGTTATCCAGCACCACTTTTTACCTTGAGCTAGTAGCATGCCACCACACCCCTGTGTCATAACCGCCCTTATGTAAGATATTGGCGAGTTTGTAGTAATTTGTTGAGCAGCCTCAGCTCAACCCTGTAATATATTTAATGCTACTGGTCCTCTGTTCATCAAGTATTTGTCTACCAGTGAGGATGACTTTTCCTATACCGGATCCTAAAGATCGATTTTCTCAATAATTATTTTATTGAAAAACCAGTCGTGATAGACTTGGTAACTAGAGCCAGGCTAACTGTAGGAAGCCACTAGGTGCGATCGCTAATTGGTTATTAGCACGATAGAGTTTATTCATGGTTTTACAAATGTAGTCATTTTTCCGACAGTCAGCATAAAATTTATGATCTGATCGCTCAGAATTTTTGCCTACTTTTGTAGATGGCCGGCAATGACTGCGAGTCCCAAATGTTCACCAACGTTCCTGAGGGGTTCGTCAAACTCCTCTCCTTCATCATTTAGGTCGCGATGGGGCCATCCGTGCGCCCAGTCTTCACACTTTATCCACACAAGATCAACGACAGTCTGACCATGCACCAGGCCGCGGTGCAATTCAGGGGAGGGCGTGCTGAGATACGCCGCTTCCGTTTCTTGGGGAGAGCCATGCCTACAGAGAGGCATGCTATGCAGTTGGCAGCCCGCGAGGCGATAGCTCGTCTTCGGGATGTCCTTCCTGCAATGAAGACCCGTCGCTACCGCTACCTTCCATGCCACGTGCCTTACACCTGTCACTACTCATTCTCTTGCCCCAGAGGAGAGCGAGACGAGGCTTTTGAGATGCTTGTCGAGTACCTCCAAGCCCTGGAGGCAGCCTTCGACAGCATGGTGGACGACCTCGTAGCTGCCCGCATGGACTCAGTTCATGGCTGTGCTGCTAACACGAGGGAACTCCTACACACCGCTCCACCACTGACGTTTATCTCGTCCTCAGCTTCTCATTCGCCTACCATTCTCGCCACTGCTCGTCGTTTGCCTACCACTGAGGAATTTAACCAAGCTATTGCACCCACTCCTGTTCGTGCCGCACCACTTATTGCACCCACTCCCGTTCGCGCTGCACCACTTTTTGCACCCACTTCCATACGTGCTACTCCACCTATTCCGCCCACTCTTATTCAGGTTACTCTGCCTACGGCACCTACTCCATCAGCTCAGCGCAGCGTTCCTCGTCTGGAACCTATTAGCGAGGAGGAAGTTGATTCCCCTGCGTCACTGCGTCTCACCCTCGGCAGGCCAAGGGAGATCCTCACCATCTCCGACTGAGTGCGCGTAGACGCCATGCGATGTACCGACTTGTGTAATATGTTTATATGTACATAGGTTGTGAGAAGTAGCCTGTTTGCGCATCATGTAAGATCTGGAGAAGTGCACTAGTTTAAATAACATGTCAGGATTATGTACGCACATCCTGAGTGATGTAATGTATAATTATGCTTGCGTGTAAGATATGTAATAGTCCTTCTTCGCGCGCAACCGTGTATTTTCAAAAAAAAAATCCTGGAGTTTTAAAATTTTCTTCATGTGTGATTTTATTGACTTTTGCGACTCTCTTTCTTGTCTTACGAGTTTCACAAAATATATCCACAGAGTGAAAGATGTCTCGTCCTTGGACGCGCTCCATGCCAAATCAACCCGAGGAAAATTTTGGCACACCGCAAAACCACAATTCCACTCAGGGACAGACAAGTCAACAGGACAGTGAAATAGCTTTTACACAAGTTTGTCGTCTGTATGAACAGAGTCAGCAACAACACCAGGAAATGATGAACCAATTCATCAATATGGGAAGTAACCATGGTCAGTATCAACAGCAATCCAAATTATCTGAGTTACAGAAGACACGTCCTCCAACATTTTCTCACACTGACAAGCCTCTTGAGGCCGACGACTGGCTTCGAGACATGGAGAGAAAATTAATTATTGCACAGTGTTCAAACCGTGAAAAAGTATTGTATGCACCACATTACCTCACGGGAGCAGCCGCATCGTGGTGGGAAAACTTCCTGCACATGCACCCCAACGAAAATGAAATAACCTGGGAGGATTTCAAAGAAGGTTTTCGTGGGGCACACATTCCTAAGAGTGTTATGAAAATCAAGAAGAGAGAATTTGATGACCTCAAGCAAAGGACCATGACAGTGTCAGAATACAACAGCCAATTTACTCTGCTGTCTCGCTACGCCAATGAAGAGTGCATGACTGAGAGCAAGAAGATGGAAAAATTCTTGGAAGGCCTGGCACCCGCCCTTAAATGCCAGCTGGTTGTGCATACCTTCCCAGATTTTAGAACACTAGTGGATAAGGCCATTACTCTGGAAAATGAGCGACGTAGCCTGGAAGATTTCCGCAAACGCAAAAGGGACCATACTACTTTTGCTCGCAACCCCAGAAGCAAGACGGAATTTCAGAAGGGTGGAATACACAAAACCCCGACGGATAATTCATGCCCAATCAAGAATTTCCATGCAAGAGACAAGGAGTTCACCTATCGCCCAGGCATTACTTGTTATGCTTGTGGAGAAGAAGGGCACTATGCCAAACAGTGCCCCAAGACAAGGAACTCGACCCCGAAGCCCAATAATGGTGGCAATAATTCAGGACCGAAGCGAAGCAATTTCATCCCCAATAACAACCACCGGAAAGGTCACCTGAACCACATGACCCGAGAGGAAGCATAGAACGCCCCAGATATCGTACTCGGTACGTACCCCGTCAACACAATACTTGCCATGGTTTTGTTTGATTCTGGAGCTTCTCACTCATTCATTTTGAAGAGTTTTGCTTTGCAAAATAATTTTTCGATGCTTCCCTTGGAAAAATCAATGATCATCAAGTCCCCTGGAATTAAGCAAGTGACCCAGAGTTACTGTCAAGGTGTGGTTATTGAATTTGAAGGATTGAAGTTTTTTGCCAACCTTATTGTATTGGAAAGCAAAGGACTGGATGTCATCCTAGGGATGGATTGGTTAACCACCAACAAGGGTTTTATTGACTGCTTCAACCGGACCGTGATTCTCACACACCATCACGGAAAGACAATAAAAGTTTCAGCCAAAGAGAGGCAAATACCTTGGAAACCGAGATTAAACAAGGTGGACGTTTCTGAGCTAGACAAGGTTCCAGTAGTATGTGAATTTCTAGACGTATTCCTAGAAGAACTACCAGGCATGCCACCAGACACAGAGATAGAATTCAGCATTGAGCTAGCACCCGGAACCGCTCCCATTTACAAGAAACCATACAGAATGGCACCATCCGAATTGGTAGAGTTGAAGAAGCAAATAAATGAATTATTGGAGAAAGGATACATATGAGCCAGCTCCTCACCTTGGGGTTCTCCAATTTTATTTGCCAAGAAGAATATGGAACACTGAGGTTGTGTATTGACTATCGGGCTCTTAACATGGTCACAATCAAGAACAAATACCCAATGCCCCGAATAAATGATTTATTTGATCAGCTCGCACAGGCCAAAGTCTTCTCAAAAATTGACTTGAGATCAGGATACCATCAATTAAAAGTGCGAACAGAAGATATTCCCAAGACCGCCTTCACTTCCAGATATGGGCTGTATGAGTTCACAGTGATGCCATTCGGGCTAACCAACGCCCCCGCATATTTTTTTCACCTTATGAACAAAGTATTTATGAAGTATATGGACAAGTTTGTTGTGGTATTCATCGATGATATTCTGATATACTCCAAAACACCAGAAGAGCACGCCGAGCATCTCAGGATTGTACTCGGAGAACTCAGGAAACATCAACTGTACGCCAAATTCAGCAAATGTGAATTTTGGCTAAGACAGGTGGGTTTTCTGGGCCACGTGCTAACCCAATAAGGTATTGCAGTATACCCGGAAAAAGTCAAGGCCGTACTTGGCTGGAAACCACCAGCTAACTTAACGGACGTACGGAGTTTCTTGGGAATGGCAGGCTATTATCAGAGATTTATTGAAGGATTCTCCACCATAGCAAAGCCCATGACACAATTGCTCAAGAAAGGCAAGAAGTTTGAATGGACGGAAGCATGTGAGAAAAGTTTCCAAGAGCTAAAAAGCAAATTAACAACGGCACCAGTATTAATTGTGCCAGACATACACAAGAATTTTGAAGTATATTGCGACGCATCCCGGAAAGGCCTCAGATGCGTATTGATGCAAGAAGGCAAGGTAGTTGCGTATGTCTCCAGACAACTTCGCAAACATGAGGAGAATTATCCCACCCATGACTTAGAATTGGCAGCAGTCATCCATGCACTCAAAGAATGGAGACACTTTCTATTTGGAAACCGTTATGAAATATACACAGACCATAAGAGTCTTAAGTATATTTTCACATAGGCGGAACTTAATTTACGGCAACGACGCTGGTTGGAGTTGGTGAAGGATTATGATGTTGGGATCCACTATCATCCCGGAAAAGCAAATGTTGTGGCAGATGCCCTTAGTCGGAATCCCAGCACGGACGACGACAGTATACCAAAGTTGAGGCCAGAATTTCAACAGGAATTTGCCAGACTCAATTTAATAATGGTTACCGAAGGCAGTGTGTCGAATCTGGAAATACAGCCTACCCTGATGGAAAAGATCAAGGAAGCCCAGCACGGACACCCCAGCATTGATGGCATAAAAAAGGAAAGTGAGTTTGGGCAAAGCCTTAGAATTCAACATAGATGAGCAAGGAATATTGTGGTACGGAGAGAGACTATGCGTACCAAATATCAAGGACCTCAAACAATAGATTCTGGCTGAAAGTCACACAGCTCCATATCCAATCCACCCTGGAGGAACAAAAATGTACAAAGACCTTCAGGAAAATTTTTGGTGGCACGGCATGAAGAGAGATATAGCCACGTTCATTGCATGCTGTGACTCTTGTCAACGTATCAAGGCCGAGCACCAGAAACCAGCCGGGCTATTACAACCAAACAAGATACCCGAGTGGAAGTGGGACGAGATTGGAATGGACTTTATCGTTGGACTACCACGGTCACGACACGGAAACGATGCCATACGGGTCATAACCGACAGATTAACCAAAGTGGCACATTTTATTCCGGTGAAGACAACTTACACCACTCAGAGACTGGCCAGACTTTATCTTGCCCGTATCGTCTGCCTACATGGAGTCCCAAAGACTACCATCTCCGATAGAGGCACACAGTTCGTCTCTAGATTTTGGGATCACCTACAATAGGCACTGGGAACCCAACTAGCATTCAGTACCGCATACCATCCCCAGACTGATGGGCAAACTAAACGCGTAAACCAAATTCTTGAAGACATGCTGAGGGCCTGTGTCCTCACCTACGGAACCAGTTGGGAAGAAAGTTTGCCATATGCAGAGTTCGCATATAACAACAGTTATCAAGCCAGCTTACAAATGGCACCCTTTGAAGCTCTGTATGGGAGAAGATGTCATACGCTGCTAAATTGGTCAGAGACCGGAGACAGCCATATCTTCGGCCCAGATATGCTCAAGGAGGCCGAGGAGAAAGTTAAAACAATTAGAGATCGACTCAAAACAGCTCAGAGTCGGCAGAAGAGTTATTACGATCGAAAGCATCGGGAAATCAGTTTTGAACCTAGAGAATCGGTATACCTAAGAGTTTCTCCTATGAAGGGTCTGCAGCAATTCAGGATTAAGGGAAAGCTAGCACCAAGATTCATCGGACCATTTCATATAGTGGCCTGAAGAGGCACGGTAGCCTACCAGCTAGACCTACCCGGAGATTTATTCGGTATCCACAACGTGTTTCACATCTCGCAATTGAGAAAGTACGTGAGCAACCCAGAGAAGCAAGTGTCACATGAAAATATTGACATACAACCAGACCTCTCCTACCAGGAGCACCCAATAAAAATATTAGAAGAGTCCGAGAGGAGGACCCGAAGGAAAACCATCAAATTTTTCAGAGTTCAGTGAAGCAATCACTCCGAGAATGAAGCTACTTGGGAGAGAGATGATTTCCTTCGGACAGAGTACCCACACCTGTTTAAGGATCAGCTGAAATCTCGGGGACGAGATTTTTCCTAAGGGGGTAGGTGCTATGACACTCCAAAAATTTTGTGGTTGTTGTTTTCAGAAAGAGCCTTGCTTGGTTTGAAGAAGGTCATTTAAACCCTTCTTAAAATCCTCTTCTAAGTTTGCCCTCTCAAAAATCTTTTCTTGGATTTAGTTTCTTCTAAAAAGAAAACCTTTTTGGTTTTGGGCTTTTATTTGATTTTGATCCATTCTTGTTTTACCATGCCTCTTATGGTAAAACTCCCCCAAAGCCCCTCCTTCCACTTTGGTACAACCCAAACATTCTGTCCAAACTAATAAAATCCATTTTTGGATTTTATTCCAATTATTTCTTTTCCCAAAATAATTCTGTCTTTTCTTTTGAGCCTAGGTGATTTGCAAAGCAAGTACCTTAATGCATTGGATTTTTGACCTCAATTCAACTCCTCTGGATAGTCCTTTGCACCCACAGCCTAGAACCATCTTGATCCACTCTTCTTCTTTTCAAATATTTCAAAATTTACCCTCTGCAAGTTTGGACCAGATTTGCCAAATTTGGTGAAATTCATATCTACACTTCTCCAAAAATTCCACCAAAATTCAGGCAACCCCTAGCTGCAATGAGAGACCACTCCACCAAAAACCAGCTCAAGGAAAAATCCCTACATGCCAAAATCATTCTGTCGAACACTTGGGATGCACTGCTACTGTTCATATTCAGTAAATTCAGAGATTCAGTGTCGTTTCTTCATCAGTAGTTTCAGTCACATGTCCACAGTGCATTTGGCTCGTTGGTCGCAGCCCCTCCCTCTTGTCCGGAGCACCACACGCGCGCTTGGCGTCTTTCTGGCGTCGGTGGCGCCCTGCCCGCCTGCGCCGGCGTGTCCCGGGGCGGCAGAACCACCGTAACGGCCGAGAGGGGACAACGCTGCGGCATAACGCCGTTCGGCGCCGCCCAATCCTCCTGGTAGCTCCGCATGGCCATCTCCTTGCCAGCGCACGCATGCAGCACCGTCACCGTGGCCTGGCACGCGTAGAGCGCGTTCTCTGCCGCCGACGTGCCGTGCGGCCGTTCCGTCGAGGACAGGCCGTAACCACCCCTCCCGTGCTGAGTTGGACACTGAAATGGCACCAATGCTCCGTCTAGTCGATGCTCCAGCTCCTAAGCCGACCATCCAGCCACAGCGCTGTCGTAATCACTCGCTGGACTTATCCATTCACGGCAACCGCCTCGGGCCGGCTATAAATAGCAACCCCCGAGCTTGCTCTCGCCCCCGCACAACTCCACCACCTCACCAGACCCCACCTAGCCACTGGAAGAGCCTCGAGGGGCCTTTCTTCCTCGACTCCGGCCACCTCCGTCCGCCTCGGGCACCGGCAACGTTCTCTCCGGTGAGAACTCCTTCGCCGCCCTACTCTCGTCCATAGCCTCGTACCACCTCCAAAAGGCTAACCCCCACTTCAATTTGACCCCCGCAGCTCCCTCCGGCGAGATCCACGACTGCCTGAACTGCCGTCCGCCGGAGCAAGGGCCGCCGTCGACACAGTGCTTGCCGGCAACCACCACCACCACCCACAGACGCGGAAAGGTGCACTGATCACGAAGGTAACCCCCGATCACCTTGCCTCGCCATGGATCGCTGCCGGCAACCACCGCACCTCTCGGGCACCGTTGCACCCTGTTTCCCTCGTTTGAAAATTTAAACCTGACGGGTGGAGCCTGCCCGTCAGCCTCTCAGTCTTTTCTTTTAAACGAACCGTTTTCTGGACTTTTCCGCAGAGCCCCCTGGAAGTTTTCTGTTTCATTACAAATAGGTCCTTGAACCAAAACTCTCATAACTTTTAAACAGAAAATGGTTTTTGATTGATTCTTTTTCTGTCATCTTTCTTTTTCTGTCTAGTTTTTTGTCACATTTATTTGAAAATTATTTGGAACACTTTCCTGTACACTCACGGTATTTACGTTACGTACGTACTTTTCTTATACCGTAGATACCGGAGGAGGTGACGGAGCTGCGAACTTCACCCAGTTAGGCTCTGACTACTCCGAACCAGGCAAGCATGTTTGAACTCTTGATATGATGAGTGGTTGTTGCATATTTTCATTTTTGTATAGACATGGCATGTTTATGAACATTTCTTTGAATGTTATATTTCATGCACATAAGTGGAAAGTAAGTTTTGGAAAGCATTATGTTGTTGGATACATATTTGCATGGACATGTGATGGCATGAGGATGGGTAAGATGGCAGTGTTGTGACATGCCAGTCTTATGCCAGATTATTTGACTTCTGTGTCATCGTGAAACAAATCACATTCCCATTCATTTCCTTCCTGTACTGTCACATGTTTTCCGAAAGGAATATGGCTTAGTAAGTTGCAAATCGCTTTCCTGGTACACACCAAATAGAGAGGCCGGGATGAGGGTTCCATGGCCCTGGATTAAAGCCCGTCATCCGGTCAGGGGGCATGGGTGTTTCCGGTTGGGACCGAGAGGGGGGCACCCCTTAGAGCGCGCGTATAGAAATTTGATCCCATGCTATTCGAGGTTGTGACCTCCCCGTCTCAAAGTTTTTCTTAGACGTTGTCCAGGGTGATTCCTGGCATCGTAAGGTGAAATGGTTGTGTACTAGTTAAATGTGTTTCTACCGAAATACCATAAACGGAACTAGTCCATTCGTGACTACGGAAATCCGTTGGCTGTGGTCAGTCAATACCAACTCTGCAGAGTCACAAATCTTTCAATCATCTTGTACATGTTCAAGTACTATATTCATCCTAACTTGTCAGGTATCAGCCTTAGTGACAAAACTCCGGTGGAATACATGTGTGGTTAACCCGGTTAAAAGATTATTCTTGTGGATGGACTAATCTTGTTATTCACATTTGTTAAAAGCCCTATCTGTGATGTCGCTCAGACGTCCGACGGTGGCATACTTGTTATTTACATTTGTTACAAGCCCTGTCTGTGATGTCGCTCAGACGTCCGAGAGTGGCATACTTGTATTTACTTTTATTGTAAGCCCTGTCTGCGATGTCGCTCAGACGTTCGACTGTGGCATTTCTTTTAAAACCCTTTATGTGATGTCGCTCAGACGTCCGACTGTGGAATTTCTTTTAAAGCCCTTTTTGTGATGTCGCTTAGATGTCCGACTGTGGCATTTCTTTTCAAGCCCTGTCTGTGATGTCACTCAGACGTCCGACTGTGGCATTTCTTTTCAAGCCCTGTCTGTGACGTCGCTCAGACGTCCAACTGAGGCATTTCTTTTCAAAGCCCTTTATGTGGTGTCGCTTAGACGCCCGACTGCGGCATGAGTTTTATTTGTTTACCTTTCGAGGCGTCGCTCCAGACACCCAATCGGTTTTCATTTATTTATTTACTTATCAAGTCGTGCATAAATATTATTATTACTGAATGAGCATCATTATTTTTTTGTTCAGGACGCATTCATGCATACATTTATTATATCTTTTGTCCGAACTGTCTTGCGAGTACTTTCAAAGTACTCACCTGGCTTGTTGATTTGGCCAGATGTTGATGAAGGCGATCTCATGGATGAAGAGTTCGATAGCGAGTTCGACGCCTAGAGGAGTCCCAGTCAGTCCCGTGCGATCCTATTTTGGTCACTGTATAATATCCGCTTCCACAACCCCAGAAATAAATTCATCGAGCCTCACCATGACGCTCGATGAGCTTCCAGTTAGGAGTCAAGTTATCCAGCACCACTTTTTACCTCGAGCTAGTAGCATGCCACCACACCCCTGTGTCATAACCGCCCTTATGTAAGATATTGGCGAGTTTGTAATAATTTGTTGAGCAGCCTCAGCTCAACCCTGTAATATATTTAATGCTACTGGTCCTCTGTTCATCAAGTATTTGTCTACCAGTGAGGATGAATTTTCCTATACTGCATCCTAAAGATCAATTTTCTCAATAATTATTTTATTGAAAAACCGGTCGTGACATTACCCCATGATTCGGGCATTTGTAGATGACTCGGCCAGGGTTGAGGATTGTGGTTGAGACTCGACGGATGACTCTGCGTGATTTGCAGCAGTGGCACCACACTAATGGTAGCGGGTCACGATGAGCAATCGGCTGCGGTGCGCGTGCCGGCGGGGGCGTGATGAGACCCACAGGTGATGGTACGGGTGGCGACTTGGCACATATCTGGTTGTTGCCTGCTGAAGAGCAGGTGGACGAGCAGCCAGCGGATATGGTTGCTGCGGCTAGAGCTTCTGATGCTAGGCAGAGTAAGTAGAGAAGAGGAGAAGCGAACGTTGGATATGTCAGTTTCATTACTTTTAGAGTAGCATAGCACCATATATAGTCATAGTCTAGGTTTGGATTCGAACCAGCTACAGGAGCACGTCTCTCTTTTTTCTAAAACTCGGCAACGTCTCTTTACTGGTACACTAGCTTGTTCTGTATGCCTTCCCAAGTCTTTGATTTTCTTTCCCTTTATTTTGCGAGGAAGGAAGGAGGACAAAATTGAGAGTTCCTGGGACTCGCACCCAAGACCTCTCGGTTGAAAACCAAGGGTGCTAGTCACTTATGTGGCAAACGTTCCCTATGAGGAGGACGGTAGACGAACGCATTTTCCTTGCAGTTTTCTTCCTATATATATAAAAGTATGCTACTTGGTGTCCGCTTAGTCAACAAACGATTGTGCCAACCTTGACCATTGGATTGACATTCAATGTCTGTCGCGTTTCTTCACTGTCTTCTTCCTCGAGCCGGCAAAGCCAAACCAGCGCCGGCAGGACCGCCTGCTCCCGCCTCCCACGGCTGGCTGTGATCTTCCCCGACTCCTGTTCGTTCCCATCCGAGGCCTCACCATCATCCTCTGCCTTGGTTTGATCGCCGTGGCACTGCCCTCTGGTGTTGTCAACATGGTCAACAACCAAGAGGAATAAGGAGATGACTGTACATGGTAAGGATGACAGTAGGGACCCAGCAGCGCGCGCAGTAATTTTGTTTTTTCGGGACGGAGAAGGGTATCGACTGGGTTGTGCGGGACCCGTGGCCCGTCTAGCCCAGGCTTTTATTTCGTATGTTTAGCACATGACCAGCCCGTTTTTTTTCGTTTCTGAAAAATGGCTAGCCAGATTTTTTTTGCAGAATAACCAACATAGGCCTACTTGCTTTTCTACGCCCTGCTGGGCCGAAAATCTTTCAACACGAGGAGGGATGCATTTTGTCTAGAAAATGGGCTATAAGTAATAAGAAATGGGCTATAAGTAATAAGAAATGGGCTATAAGTAATAATAAATGGGCTATAAAATGAAAAAAAATACAACAAACAGGCAATTAGTTCCAAAATACCGTTTTCTTTCGGATTTTGATATTTTAAATTTCATTATTTTTGTGCGGGTAAATTTTTATTGAATTTTAAATTAAGGTATATTTAGATTTAAAATTAATTTGAATCTAGCTAGAAATTTCGGGCTATATGCTGTTTGGGACAGATTTGGAGGCTGACTTGTGGGTCTACTAGGTTGACGTGTACTTTGGCTTTGTCAACTTAGTCCACAAACGATTCTAGCAGCAGTGACCATTGGATGTTAATCCAACGACCGTGGTGCTTCTTCAATATCTAATCTTCTTGCTCCAGCCGCCCAAACCAGCTCTGGTGGGACTGCCTGCTCCCACCTCCCGTGGCCGGCTGTGCTGCCGCATAGGCCGCACCGCCCCTCCCTACTTCATTGCTGGCCAGGACATTCCTCTACTCACCCACACCTCCTATTATTTTCCGGCAATGGCAGCCGGACCAATAAACCCTCATACTCCCCACCATGTGGGCAACCATTGCCGAGTCTTCCTCGGCTCGTGTCGTTCCCTTCCTAGGCCTTGCCTCGTCCACCGCCATGGTGCTCTCGGCGCGGCCTAGTCAACATGGTCAACGAACGACATCCATCGGCCATGGACTGCACGTGGAGAGGCTGATAGCCGGGTCCACGGCCGCACACAAGGAAATGCCTCCTTATTACGCGCAAAATAATAATTCCTCCACCTGAAGCTGGGACCCACTAGAAGGGTCTCTGTATTTCGCGAAAAAACGTTCCCCCCACTGACATGTCAGACCCACCAGCTATATCTTTGCACGCAAGGAAGTGCTTCCTTATTACGCACAAAAAAATGAATACCCCCCTGCTAGCTGGGACCCACCATAGTGGGAGGATGACTTGTGGGCCAACTAAGTTGACGGGGATGGAGGGCTTTGTCAACTTAGTCAATATGAACGATTCTAACTCCATTGACTGTACGATGTCCATCCAACGGCCGTAGTGCTTCTTCAACCTCTGGTCTTCTTGCTCCAGCCGCCCAAAGCAGCGCCGGTCGTGCCGCATGCTCCTGCCTCCCGTGGCCGGCTATGCTGCCGTGGAGGCCTCACCGCCCCCTACTATTCCGACCGCTGGCCAGGCCCTGCGGCGACGGCAGCCTCACACCGCAGCCGAACCAGTGAACCCTCGTACTCCTCTCCACGCGGGCTTCCACTGCCGCGTCTTCCCCGGCTCCGCGTCGTCCCCTTCCTAGGCCTCTCCGTCGTCCACCGCCATGGTGCTCTCGGCGCGGCCTGGTCAACGTGGTCAAGGAACGACTTCCATCAGACGTGGACTGTATGTGGAGAGGCTGACAGCTGGGCCCACGACCGCATCAAGGAAGTGCCTCCTTATTACGCGGAAAATAATGATTCCTCCACCTAAGAGCTGGGACCCACTGGACGGGCCACTGTATTTCGCGATAAAAACGTTTCCCCCTGACTGCTGGGACCCACCAGCTACATCTTCGCACGCAAGGAAGTGCGTCTGGGCAAAAAAAAACGATTCGCCCCCCTGACTGCTGGGACCCACCAACTACATCTTCGCACGCAAGGAAGTGCTTCCGGGAAAAAAGAAAACGATTCTCCCCCTGACTACTGGGACCCACTAGCTACATCTTCGCACGCAAGGAAGTGCCTGACAGTCGGGACCCACTTGGTCGAAGCGTCCATAGCATTGTCATTCTGGCCGCGAATGTGTACGTACATATATACTGGTCGATGTAGAGGCGCGCACGTGTCGTAGTAGAGGCGCGTACGTGTCGTAGTAGAGGCGCACATGTAGCATGTACACATACGTAGATCGGCCAGGGTACATACGGGCAGGGTGTTGAACGTGTACTCGCGCATATGTACGGCCAGGGCTCGTGTACATGGCTGTGTTGCAACAAAGAAACTGCGTCGTCGTCGTGTTCATGGGAGGCAATGGAATGCGTCGTGTTCATGGGGAGGCAACGGAATGCATCATGTTCATCGGGAGGCAACGGAACGCGTGGGAGCCAACTGGCTGGGTCGGAACAGAATGCATGGTTGTGTTCATCGGGAGGGCTTGGACGGAATAGGCGATGGAAATGAGGCCTGGCGTACCGCAGAACGGAGGAAATGGACCTCCTACGTTCGAAATGGGGTCCTGTTGATCGGGAGGGGTCTGGCATACCGCAAAACGGAGGAAACGGACCTCCTACGGTCGTAACGGGGGTCCTGTTGATCGGGAGGGGTGTGGCGTACCGCAAAATGGAGGAAACGGACCTCCTACGGTCGAAACAGGGGTCCTGTTGATCGGGAGGGGTGGGGCGTACCGCAAAATGGATGAAACGGACTTGTGTTGGAGCGCTACAGTCGAAATGGGGGTCCTGTTCATCGGGAGGGGTGTGGTGTACCGCAAAACGGTACTCCACGGGATACTGTTCATCTCCATCGTCGACCTCCTCCAGCCTCCACAGGCTACCGTCGACCTCCTCCAGCCTCCACGGGCTCCTGTTCATCCAGCCTCCACCACGCGCTACTCCACCGGCTACTATTCAACCACCCCTTCACCGTCTACTGTTCATCCAGCCCTCCACACCACGGGGTCCTGTTCAACCACCCCTCCACCGTCTACTATTCATCCAGCCCTCCACACCATGGGATCCTGTTCATCCAGAGGCAACGCC
>NC_041391.1:626879418-626895879 GCF_002162155.2 Triticum dicoccoides
CTGTTCATCCAATCGATCGGCTCCAGTTTGGAGCAGTAGCGAAGGAATTGCTTGATCGGGTTCAGTTAACAGCCATCGATCGATCGCTCGGGTTTAGTAACGCGTAGCCTGCAGTGCAATCGCTCGGGTTCAGTTAGAGCCCAACGCCTCACTCGGGTTCAGTTAGAGCCAATGCCTCGCACACACGTGCATACGTGTACGAGAGAAACACGCATCGCTCGGCCCCCGACCGCCCACCGTAACCGGGAACTCCCCGAAATTTTCCTCGCCCTCTCTTCTACCATGGTTTTTTCCGTCATGGACGGCCCAAAGAATGTCATGCAGCTGCGTCTCCGGCCCGCCCAGGACGAAAAGCCCATTTTCTGTCATGATTTTTTGTCATAGAAGTAGGAGCCCACCACATCTATGATAGTACCGGGTTTTGTCACAGTTATCGTCATAGAAATGTCATATGTATGACAGAAAAAAATCCGTTCGGCCCAAAATGTTCTTTTTTAAGTGAGTGGTACATCTTATCTCAATGAAAGGTAGTCTTCTCCTGCAAAGCTTCTGGTTGTGACGCCATGGTGGGCTCGGCGATGACATCCGTCCTGCCGGTCTGGGACTTTTTGCACGGGAATGTAAACCTTTGGCTAATTCCTTGGGACTCCACGCCTGCGCTTGCCTCCTTAGCACCGAGGAGGAAACCTGTTGCTCTGCGCCCACTGGCACCCGCCTGGCCTTGGTAGTCATGGCTTGCGTCACCCGAACCTCATGAGGTGGACGCTTGCATAGGAATCTCCACTCCTCAGGAGCCAGCCAAAGGAGGCCGCTCCCTCCAGAGGTCTTGGCGTGTATGCCTCGCGAGGCTTGGCCCTCGCGAGGGTCTTGTCTTGAGGGTGCTCAAGATGGGCCGTAACAGGCCGTTGATGGGGCCACGCCGTGGGTCGTAGGCAGGCTCGTCTGGGTACCCTAGTTCCCAGAACACTGACAAATTCTTATCTTTCATGTGAGCATCATTGAAATCTCAATGCCTAGCTAGGGGCGTTAAACAGTAGCGCTTGTTGGGAGGCAACCCAATTTTAATTTCGTTTCTACTTTTTTGTTCCCGTCTTCCAATAAATATATATTCTAGCCTCTGGTTAGAGGTGTTTTCATGTTTTAAATTAGTGTTGGTGTCAAGTAAGACCTTTGGGATGATTTGGAAGATAGTTGATTTGATTTTGCTGAAAAACAGAAACTTTTGCGTCCAGTAAAATAATTTTGGTTATTCACAGGAATGTGATCTGGTTCTGAATTTCTTACACAAGGTTGATATACAAATTTCCCAGGCTGTCCCAATTTTTCAGAATTTTTGGTTTTACAGAAGTATACGAAGTTTTCTGATTACTACAGACTGTTCTGTTTTAGACATATTCTATTTTTATTGTGTTCTTTGCTTATTTTGATGAATCTATGGATAGTATCGGGGGGTATGAACCATGGATAAGTTGGAATACAGTAGATATTACACCAATATAAATAAATAATGAGTTAAACACAGTACCAAAAGTGGTGATTTATTTTCTTATACTAACGGATCTCATGAGTTTTCTGTTGAGTTTTGTGTTGTGAAGTTTTCAAGTTTTGGGTAAAGATTTGATGGACTATGGAATAAGGAGTGGCAAGAGCCTAAGCTTGGGGATGCCCAAGGCACCCCAAAGTAATATTCAAGGAAAACCAAGCAACTAAGCTTGGGGATGCCTCAGATGGCATCCCCTCTTTTGTCTTCGAGCCATCGGTAAATTTACTTGAGGCTATATTTTTATTCGCCACATGATATGGGTTTTGCTTGGAGCGTCTTGTATGATTTGAATCTTTGATTTTTAGTTTGCCACAATCATCCTTGCTGTACACACCTTTTGAGAGGGACACGCATGAATCGTGAATTTATTAGAATACTCTATGTCCTTCACTTATATCTTTTGAGTTGGGCACTTTTTGCTCTAGTGCTTCACTTATATGTTTTTAGAGCACGACGGTGGCTTTATTTTATAAAAATTGTTGAACTCTCATGCTTCACTTATATTATTTTGAGAGTCTCTAAACAGCATGGTAATTTGCTTGGTTATGAATTTAGTCCTCTTATGATATGCATCCAAAGGGGATATAATAAAAACTTTCATAAAGAGCATTGAATATATGAGAAATTTGATTCCTTGCAATTGTTTTGAGATATGAAGATGGTTACATTAGAGTCATGCTAGTAGTAAATTGTGGAATTAAGGAAATACTTGTGTTAAGGTTTGCGATTCCCGTAGCATGCACGTATGGTCTTCTAGTTATGTGATGAAGTTGGAGCGCAATTTATTCTTGATTGTCTTCCTTTATGTGAAAGTCGGGAGCGCGCGATGGTTAACTCCTACCAACCTATCCCCTAGGAGCATGCGTAGTAGTACTTTGCTTCGAGGGCTAATAAATTTTTGGAATAAGTATGTGAGTTCTTTATGACTAATGTTGAGTCAATGGATTATATGCACTCTCACCCTTCCACCTTCACTATCCACTCTAGTATCGCACAACTTTCACCGGTCCATTAAACCCACCATATACCTATCTATTATGGCATTTTCATAGCCATTCTGAGATATATTGCCATGTAACTCCACCATTCCGTCATTATGAGTTTACCTTGAGTTGTAATTTTGACTTGTAAGTAAAAGTGTGATGATCATCATTATTAGAACATTGTCCCATGTGAGGTTAAAAAAAGAGAAAATAGAGGGGCCAAAAGAGTCTCCAAAAAAGAGAGAAAAGGAGTCTAAAAAAAGAGGAGTCTAAGAAAATGAGAGAAAAAGAGAGAATGGACAATGTTACTATCCTTTTCCACACTTGTGCTTGAATGTAGCACCATGTTTTTCATGATAGAGAGTCTCCCATTTTGACACTTTCATATATTACTAGTGGGAAATTTTCATTGTAGAACTTGGCTTGTATATTCTAACAATGGGCTTCCTCAATGCCCTAGGTCTTCATGAGCAAGCAAGTTGCATGCACACCCACTTAGTTATCTTTTGAGCTTTCATACACTTACATCTCTAGTGCATCGGTTACATGGCAATCCCTACTCACTCACATTGATATCAATTGACGGACATCTCCATAATCCATTGATTTGCCTAGTTGATGTGAGACTTTCTCCCTTCTCTTGTCTACTACCAGCTTCTATTCCACCTATAGTGCTATGTCCATGGCTCACGCTCATGTATTGCGTGAAGAGTTGAAAAAGCTGAAGCGCGTTAAAAGTATGAAACAATTGCTTGGTTGACACTAGGGTGGTACATGATTTATACTTTGTGTTGAGAAGAGGGAGCATAATGATACGTCTCCATCGTATCTATAATTTTTTATTGTTCCATGCCAATATTCTACAACTTTCATATACTTTTGGCAACTTTTTATACTATTTTTTGGGACTAACATATTGATCCAGTGCCCAGTGCCAGTTCCTGTTTGTTGCATGTTTTATGTTTCGCAGAAAACCAAATCAAACGGAGTCCAAACGGGATAAAAATGGACGGAGAATTATTTTGGAATATTTGGGATTTTCCGGAGGAAGAATCAACGCGAAACGGTGTCTGGGGTGGCCACGAGATAGGGGGGGGCGTGCCCTCCCCCCCTAGGCGCGCCCTGGACTCTTGTGGGCCGCCCGTGAGGTGGTTGACGCTCTTCGTTTTCCGCAAAAAAGCTAATTTTACGAGAAAAATCTGGGCGAAAGATTCACCCCAATCGGAGTTACGGATCTCCAGATATAAAGGAAACGGTGAAGGGGCAGAATCAGAGAACGCAGAAACAGAGAGATAGATCCAATCTCGGAAGGGCTCTCGCCTCTCCCAAGCCATGGGAGCCAAGGACCAGAGGGGAAACCCTTCTCCCATCTAGGGAGGAGGTCAAGGAAGAAGAAGAATAAGGGGGCCTCTCTCCCCCTTGCTTCCGGTGGCACCGGAGCACTGCCGAGGGCCATCATCATCACCGCGATCTTCACCAACACCGCCGTCATCTTCACCGACATCTCCAGCACCTTCCCCCTTCTATATCCAGCGGTCCACTCTCCCGCAACCCGCTGTACCCTCTACTTGAACATGGTGCTTTATGCTTCATATTATTATCCAATGATGTGTTGCCATCCTATGATGTCTGAGTAGATTTTCGTTGTCCTATTGGTGATTGATGAATTGCTATGATTGGTTTGAGTTGCATGGTTTATTATCAGTGCTGTCCTATTGTGCCCTCTGTGTCGTGCAAGCGTGAGGGATTCTCGCTGTAGGGTGTTGCAATGCGTTCATGATTCGCTTATAGTGTATTGCGTGAGTGACTGAAACACAAACCCGAGTAAGGGGATTGTTGCGTATGGGATAAAGGGGAATCGATGCTTTAATGCTATGGTTGGGTTTTACCTTAATGAATCTTTAGTAGTTGCGGATGCTTGCTAGAGTTCCAATCATAAGTGCATATGATCCAAGAAGAGAAAATATGTTAGCTTATGCCTCTTCCTCAAATAGAATTGCAATAGTGATTACCAGTCTAGTAACATAGTCAATTGCTTAGGGACAATTCCACAACTCCTACCACCACATTTCCACACTTTCTATATTTACTTTATTGCATATTTTTCTAAACAGCCCCTAGCTTTTATTTACGTGTCCTTTCTTGTCTCGCAAACCTATCCAACACCACCTACAAAGTACTTCTAGTTTCATACTTGTTCTAGGTAAAGCGAACGTCAAGCGTGCGTAGAGTCGTATGAGTGGCCGACAGGACTTGAGAGAGTATTTGTTCTACCTTTAGATCCTCGTTGAGTTCGATACTCTTACTTATCGAAAGAGGCTACAACTATCCCGTATACTTGTGGGTTATCACATAACAAGGCTATATAATTTTGTTGGGATAACTTTCTTTAGCCATGATATTTTTGAAGTTTCATGATTTTGCTTTCTAGTATGCTTGAAGTATTATTGTTTTTATGTCAATATTGAACTTTTGTTTTGAATCATATGGAGCTGAATATTAATGACAAATAAAAGAGATTACATTGCTAAATATGTTGGGTAGTATTCCACATCAAAAATTCTGTTTTTATGATTTACCTACTCGAGGACGAGCAGGAATTAAGCTTGGGGATGCTTGATATGTCTCCAACGTATCTACAATTTTTGATTGTTCCATGCTATTATATTATCAACTTTGGATGTTTTAGATGCATTAGTATGTATTTTGTATCATTTTTTGGGACTAACCTATTAACCCAGTGCCCAATGCCAGTTGCTGTTTTTCCTTGTTTTTGGCATTTTCAGAAAGCAATATCAAGCGGAGTCCAAACAGAATAAAACTTTCACGATGATTTTTCTTGGACCAGAAGACACCTACGGGACTTGGAGATGAAGTCAGAAGACCCATGAGGAGACGACAAGCCGTAGGGACGTGCCCTGGGGGGGCGCCCCTGGGATTGTGGGCCCGTCAAGAGTCCCCTGCATCACCTCCGAGTTCTATGAATATCCAAATATTCTACAAACCCTAAAAGCATCCACAAAAATACTTTTCCACGGCCGCATTCCTCTGACCTCATGAGATCCCATCTTGGGACCTTTTTCGGCACCCTGCCGGAGGGGGATTCAATCACGGAGGGCTTCTACATCAACCCTATTGCCCTTCCGATGAAGCGTGAGTAGTTTACCTCATACCTGTGGGTCCATAGGTAGTAGATACATTCTTCTCTCTTTTTGATCTTCAATACAATGTTCTCCTCGATGTTCTTGGAGATCTATCCGATGTAATATTCTTTTGTGATGTGTTTGTCGAGATTTGATAAATTGTGGATTTATGATCAAATTATCTATGAATATTATTTGGATCTTCTCTGAATTCTTATATGCATGATTTGAGATCTTTGTATTTCTCTTTGAATTATCGGTTTGGTTTGGCCAACTAGATTGGTTTTTCTTGCAATGGGAGAGGTTCTTAGTTTTGGGTTCAATCTTGCGGTGTCCTCACCCAGTGACAAAAGGGATAGCGAGGCATATATAGTATTGTTGCCATCAAGGATAAAAAGATGGGGTTTACTCATATTGCTTGAGTTTATCCCTCTACATCGTGTCATCTTGCTTAAACGTTACTCTGTTCTTATGAACTTAATACTCTAGATGCATGCTGTATAGCGATCGATGTGTGGAGTAATAGTAGTAGATGCAGGCAAGAGTCGGTCTACTTGTCACAGACGTGATGCCTATATTCATAATCATTTGTCACACCCTCGTTTTTGGCCCTTTCTTTTTCTTTTGATTTTGCTTTTCTGTGGCTCTATGGTCTAGAAACTTGGGAAGCTCACCTCTTCTCAGTTTCCAAAGTGGCTTGTCATCCTCAAAAACATCCCAAGATCATTTGATCTCCCATCTTGGACCAATCTCAATATTATTTTTCTTGAGAATATTCCTTTTTCTATTAAAGGAATAATTCTTTTTGCCCCAGGTTGTGAAGTAACCTATATTTCTATCACTCAAAAAATTCCCAAATAATTCTCATAAATTGTTTGGGTAATATCTCACACAAATATGTCAAAACCCTTCCTTGCCATGTTAAAAAATAATCCATTAATAATCATTTTCCTATTCTGCCTTAAATGGCACTTTGTGAAGAAGTGTCATTTATATCTTTCTGATTGACCTCAAACGTTTTGGGCACTCTCTCCTATCCAAATCATTGTCATCTACCAAATTTCAACTCAATTTGCCTAGCAAATAGGTTTCAGAAAATTTCCAAAGTTTTTGCCTAGAAAGTAACTTTGTGAAGGAGGTACAAGCTAGGCATATTCAAATGAGTTGAAAATTGTCCACATCCTTCATATGATCAAATAATAGCTATCCTCCAAATTTGAGCACATGACCCCTCTCCAAGTGAGCTCACCATCAAATCTTGTTTTCCGGTTAGATTTTCAACTTGTGAAGCAACTATATTTTATCAAGCCATTTTATCAAGCCATATTCCCTCAGTAATTTTTCTAAGATTCTGTCCAGATTGAAGCTTTGTGAAGCAAGTACCATTTTGCTGTATCCAAAAGGTATGAAAATATTACAGAGTCTTCATATGTTCAAATAACTCATATATTCCAAATTTTAGCTCAATCCAAGCTAGTATGTGAGTGCCCCATCAATGTTTGCATTTCTGGACAGTATGGCACTCTATACTGCAAGTGCTAGCTAAACCCATCCTCTTAATCTGAAACTTAGCAATCTTGCTTACCTTAGTGAGTGATCAACCCCAGTCAAAGCTAAGCCTTCAGCTCCAAGCATGTGATCCACAACAAACTACAAACACCTTGTTGTTCATATGGACCCTTGCTAGCTGTGCTCACATCTATGGCCACTATGCTTGGTTCTCTCCTCCTTGGCATTCTCCTCTACTCACCTTGTCTCCCCGACATGATTTGGCCAATCATCATGCAACGCGTGTGGCAGTTCACACGGTGATCACGGGGTAGACATGCCAAACAGCGCGCTCTGGAGAGTTCCCACCACTATTGCCACCAGTTTCCTCTTCTTCTCAATGCCTCACCGTGTCCTGGAGCTTGCCCGTGCTCGTGCCGTCCTATCCCTGTCCCTGACCCATACGGTCTCGCCCTAGTTGCGTCGCCATCGCCGCGCTCGTGAAGCATAACTCTCTGCCATCGCCATTGTCGTGTATCCAGCGAGCTCACGAGCTCTCTCGACCTATCGCTCAGCTATAAGTAGCTACCCCGAGGTGCTCCACAGCTCACCCACCTCTTCCCCTCTCTCCAAGATCATCAGAGCATCCCCACCCGTTGTCAGTGTCAAAACCAGTGGATCTCTGGTAGGGGGTCCCGAACTGTGCGTCTAAGGCTAATGGTAGCAGGAGGCGGGGGACACAATGTTTACCCAGGTTTGGGCCCTCTCTATGGAGGTAATACCCTACTTCCTGCTTGATTGATATTGATGATATGAGTATTACAAGAGTTTATCTACCACGAGATCGTAGAGGCTAAACCCTAGAAGCTAGCCTATGATTATGATTGTTGTTGTCCTACGGACTAAACCCTCCGGTTTATATAGACACGGAGGGGGCTAGGGTTACACAGTGTTGGTTGCAGAGAAAGTAATCTACATATCCGAATTGCCAAGCTTTCCTTCCACGCAAAGGAGAGTCCCACCCGGACACGGGACGGAGTCTTCAATCTTGTATCTTCATAGTCCAACAGTCCGGCATAAGCATATAGTCCGGCTGTCCAAGGACCCCCTAATCCAGGACTCCCTCGGTAGCCCCTAAACCAGGCTTTAATGACGATGAGTCCGGCGTGCAGTTTGTCTTCGGCATTGCAAGGAGGGTTCCTTCTCCGAACACTCCAAGGTAGCTTTTGAACACATGAATCGTGTCCGACTCGGCAAAACAAATCCCACGTACCACCGTAGAGAGCACAATATTCCACGAATCTAATCTGCTGACAACTTTTACCTAGCATGACATCACGCCGTGTCCCGGTTATTACAAAAAACGTTTTTCCCAACCTGGCATTGCACGTCTTGCGAGGCGATTTTATTGGCACGTCTTGTCGAAGCAGAGATCGTGTCCCCCTTATCACGAGATTCTCATCAATACGGGCATGGGTAACCCAACCATGCCGTTAGTATGACTTATCGGTTTAGGCAAGTTCCAAACGGCCGCGCGGAGGACACTTGACATTCATACTCTTTATAAAGAGGCCAAGACCTGCCCCTTTCTTTCCACACCTGATCCCTCCCTTCTCCTACCTCGAGTTCCAACACCCAAGGTTCAATCCATGCGCTCCGGACCTTCAATCATGTCCGGATCCAACCCTCAAGGCCGGTGGATGGCCTCTTCTGTCATAGAGGAGGATATCAAGAAGCTTAGGGACGCTAGGTATCTGACCGCCGAAATCCTTCACAGGCTTCCTGCCCAAGGGCAGGTTATTCCTACTCCCAAACCCAACGAGAGCATTGTATTCATCTCCCACTTCATCCGAGGGCTAGGGTTTGGTCTTCATCCCTTCGTTAGAGGGCTCATGTTTTATTATGGGCTAGATTTTCATGATCTAGCTCCAGATTCCTTCCTTCACATCTCGTTGTTTATCGTCGTGTGTGAGGCCTTCCTCCGCATTACCCCACACATCGTCTTATGGCTCAAGACCTTCAATGTGAAGCCGAAGATGATTGACGGGCGACTCGCGGAGTGCGGAGGCACTATAATAAGCAAAGGTGCCGACGCCTTATGGCCAAAGGGTTCCTTCCAGGAGGTGTCCGACCAATGGCAACGGGAGTGGTTCTACATCACAGCACCCCAAGGTACAAAGTGGGCGGCCGCCCCAGCCTTTCTCTCTGCCCCTCCGCCACAGCTTGCATCATGGGTCAACAAGGGGCTGGACTGGGGACCAGTTAATGACGTGCTAACATTGCAACGCCGCATCCGAGATCTCTTCAAGAGGGATATCAGTATCGTTATTCAAGTAATGTTACTTCATCGGGTCCTGCCATGCCAACATCGATCTCTCCGTATGTGGGAGTTCAACCCGGAAGGACCGCGAACCATTCAACACTTCTTCGACGTGAAGCTTGAAGGAATGTATCGATTATTCTTCGGATCACAAATAAAGTATCCGGACACAATAGAGGATGCGGGTCTCAACTGCAACCGTCCAGATACCCAAGTAAGTAACTCCGCGACCGAACATGCTGTCATTATATTTGTCACAACATTATTCTGAAAAACCACCCTTGGCCAGGACTGGATAAGAAAGGCGAAGAGGATCAGGTGTTCGGCCCCTCTTCCCGAAGGCTCGCCGGATCCTGTACTAACCAGGATGCTGGCTCGCACACCTTATCAAGTGCCATAAGGGGAGGACGAGGGGAGGAATAGGGAAGTCGAAAGTGGGCTTCATGCTGGAGGTACATTACGCATCCTAACCGGGGGAATTAGTGCCCCCGAGTTGGAGGATGATCGGGGAGGAGAATCTAGAATCCCCTCTTCCCACGGCAAGAAAAGGACCGCCCCTGAAGACTCGAAAACGGATGTTTCCAAATGAGGGAAGAAACCTTCACCAGGGGCCCTGCCCCGGAGGGCATCCTTACCGCACAACGCCCACAAGGGGTCCAGTTGTCAACCGAGCCTTAAGTGAACAAAGGCACTTTAGCAAGCATGCCCTACTCTTTTCCTGAGAATAACAACCGAGATGTATGTTTTGCAGTCTGGCTCATAGCTCTTCTCAACAATGTTCGTCCTCGGGGGATCTGCTTCCGGAGATGATGGAGAGTGAAACGCCTCCTCCCGCTTCCCCGCCTCATGGGGCGGACGACCCTAAGGTGTCGTCCGGAGGATCTCTCCTGATCCGCAAAGGCCAGAAGGTAACTCTTCGGCTGCCCGAAGTCCGGAGTTCTCGGATCCTAAGGAGACCAACAGAAAAAGCCCAGGATTGTCCTGTGTACAACCGGACACATTGACGGGTCTTTTGGTGCAAGCGGCTATCCCAGAGGCACATCGTACCTTAATGGGTACGGTGGTTGAGAGGATTTCATACGCAAAAAGCGGGTTGAATGAAGCCTTCACGAGCCTGCTAAGAGGCTTTGAGGTACGCGAAGTGATGATATATAATATTTTTTACTGTACCACACACGCAAGGTGTACTTTGTATAGATAGTAGCCCCTGAGACTCTGTTTGCCGTCCAGACAAGGTGAGCAGAGGATCATAGTCTCAGGTAATGATAGCGCTGCTTTCGTGCGCAGGCGGATGCAGATCCGGCGGCTGACCGGACTACTGAATTTGCCGAATTGAGGCGGCAACTTGACCTGGCGGATGCGTACATCACACTTGTGAACAAGCGGCTTGACGAGGCACAAGGTATGTATATTCGGGTGGTTAGCAAATATTAAGACGAGCATGATGCTAGTATTTATAGTATGCTTTGACTGCAGATGGAGCTGCCGCCATGGAGACCCTTCGGGCAGAACTTGCTTGGGCCAAGGAGCAAGCCAGGAGGAGTGATGCGGCCGCCCTGAAGGCAGCCAAAGAACTAAAAGACGAACAAGCTGCTCATTGTCAGAGTGAGGATAAAATAGCCCACATGGCTCTTGAGCTGCAAAATGCTGCCAGCCGATATGAGCTTCTCGAAAAGGAAAACCGAACAAAGACGGATGACCTAAATAAGGCCTTGCAAGCGGCAAAAGAAACTCGCTCTAAAATCAGAGCGGCCCGGGAGGAGCTTCGGCAAGCCGGTGATATCGCGGCTGGGAAGCCCTTTTTATTGTGAACGAAGTTTGGCAATCCGAAGTACGCCCCTCTTGATCAACTGTGGAGTTCTACAGACGCATACTTGGATTTAGCAAAGAGTGCTGCTGATGCGATGGAGTATTTCAAAGATCAGAAAGATCATGAGGTGGAAAGTTTGTTCTGGTCGCAGTTCAGTGCTCCAAAGCGTCCGCTGCTGTTGAAAGAGCAAATGGCCGAGTGGGCCGAGCTCCATAGGTTGTCCGGGCTTGCCATGAAGGCTGTCGTGGATCATCTGTGGCCGAAGGAACCGAGCCCGGATAGTTATTTTGGTTTGGTGCAACGATTTCTTCATGCTATGCCGCATATCGACACTGTCAAGAGGTTGGCGTGCATAGAGGGTGCACGGATCGCTCTTTCCCATGTGAAGACATATTGGGCGAAGATGGAGGCCACCGTTATTGCAACCAGGGGTCCGCCCGAGGGTCAGGACTCACCCGAGCACTGTTTTGAAGAAGTCCTAGAAGGTGCCCGTTTAATAGAGGCTCAGTGCTCAAAGAATACCATGTAACAGTGACATGTATCTTGATTGTAGAAACAATGCTTTTGATAATAAAGGTTATATTTATACTTTTGCCCGTAAAGTATTGTAGTGCCTCTTGTGCGGCCATTTATGTATGTATGTATATAACCTTAAAGTTTGCAGTCGTCGGCTTCAGCCCCCACGCATATAATGCGGGGGTGTTCAGCAAAGCGCGTAATCACACTTCACTACTAGGACAAGGCCTACTAATGGCGCATGGGTTTTGCCTACTAATGGCGCACTACCGGTGCGCCATTAGTATCACGCCACTAGTATTTTTTACTAATGGCACACCACTGGTGCGCCATTAGTATCTGGTATACTAATGGCGCACCACGCAGTGCGCCATTAGTTTTGCCCACAGTGCGCCACTAGTGTCTGCTATACTAATGGCGCACCACATGGTAGTGCACCATTAGTAACAATTTTTTTAATTTTTTTTGTTTTTTCTTAATCTCAGGTCACTATTTCACATATGAGATATCCAACACATATATATACAACAAGCATCCATATAACAATCATAGCCAACACACAAGTTCCACCATATATACATACATAGCCAACACATAGTTCCATCATTACATATTACAAAAGTTTCACATTGTTCATCCAACACCGTTATCCATCAATTCACAAAAGTTTCACATTGATACAAAATAAAAACACAAATGGAAAAGAAACACTCCATCCAAGAAAGCTTTCGTGAATTAAATCAAATATGCAAAATGATAAACAAGAAGTTAGAAGAAGAAGAAGAAGAAGACTAGAAGAATACTAGAAGAAGAAGAACACTAGAAGAAGAATAAGAATAATTTTGGAAAAGAAGAAGAATAAGAAGAAGACTATAAGCTTATTATGTAAACTTGATCATTTTGTGCCCACATAAGTTATTTTGGAGCTAACCTATAGGAAACTAAGCATATAAGCTCTAAGTTAGCATATTAGAGCCAACTTAAGTAAAATGAAGCTAACCTATGTCATTTTGGAAAAGAAGAAGAATAAGAAGAAGACTATAAGCTTATTATGTAAACTTGATCATTTTGTGCTAACATAAGTTATTTTGGAGCTAACCTATAGGAAACTAAGCATATAAGCTCTAAGTTAGTATATTAGAGCCAACTTAGGTAAAATGAAGCTAACCTATGTCATTTTGGAAAAGAAGAAGAATAAGAAAAAGACTATAAGCTTATTATGTAAACTTGATCATTTTGTGATAACATAAGTTATTTTGGAGCTAACCTATAGGAAACTAAGCATATAAGCTCTAAGTTAGCATATTAGAGCCAACTTAGGTAAAATGAAGCTAACCTATAGGAAACTAAGCATATTAGAGATAACATAGGTAACTAAGTATATATATATATATCATTTCGAGATCTGACATACCTGACATAGTTCAGTTCTCATTGTTCTTCTCCTTCTCCTTCCTCAGTCTGATGCGCCAAGAGCGGCGAGGCGGTGGAGGCAGTGGAGGCAGTGGGATGTAGTCTTCTACCACAATTGGTGTGGTCATGTTGCCTAGCTGTGGGATCGCCGGCGCCACCACCGGTGCGTGGTCATTGTCAGGCACCACCACCATCGCGAGGCCACCTTCAGGCAGGACGGGCACGACCATCGCTAGGTCATCCTCAGCCACCTCCATCTCTTGCCCATGGTCAGCCACCACCATCTCTTGCCCTTGGTCAGCTACCACCAGTGCTAGGTCATCCTCAGCCTGATGCCCATCGTCATCCTATAGCTCCTCATCCCCACTTTGCTCCTCTTCTCCCGCACTCCAGTCCGGATCATCCTTCTTGTTGTCTATGCTGCTGCCAGGATCGCTGCTGCTTTCGCTAAAGCCAGAATCGGTGTTGCTTTTGCTACAACCATAGTCACTACTTCTTTGGCTGTAGCCAGTGTCACTGCTGTTGCTCCCATTACCTGTCCAAATGCAACAATGACCGTTAACAATCGATGTGAGACAAAGCCAAATGTAGAGGAATAAGAAGAGGCAAAACGTACCGGCATCATCATCGTCAGCGTAGCGCATGTGACACATAGTCGCGTTGAACACCTTCATGATGAGCATGGTGGCATCATCATCGTACCTGAAGAGAAGGAAGTACCCCAGCCGCAGGTCGTAGGCACGGTAGAACTTCTCCCACCCACGAGACAAGTACATGTGGCCCTCCTTAATCACCAACTCCACATCCCATTGCCTGCGAAACCTGCTGCCGGCCTATCGCAGCTTCACATTATTTGGAGGATCTTCACCCAACATGTTCATAAAACTATCAGGTAGCCTCTGCAGTTTGGGACAATGAGTGGTGTAGCAAACAACAAATATCATAATGAGATGGGTGAAGGGGAGATCTCTCGTTTTATATACCTGCGTCATGCATGATACTGAAGTCCCAAGTATGATACTGAAGAACTCGGAAGCATCCAACTCGTACTGCGGTGTCGCAGAGCGGCGGTGGCTGCTTCCCCCCATCTTTGATAAGCAGCAGAAGAGATCAATTAGTACCCTTACAACAGATCATAAAACATGCATTAGTCGCAAGTACCCCATATGTCCTATTTTTAGCAAAGTCATGCTAAAATTCACGGAAAATTTCAGCATGACCTTCTGCTGAAAATAGGACATATGGAGTGCCGGAATTTGCCGGAACGGAAGTTAATCGACATTCCGGCAAACTCAAGGGCCTCTCGGGGTACAACAACAGCATCACAAGTTGACAAAATTCCCAAGTAGTACAGCAGCAGCATCACAAAATTCCCAAGTAGTACATCAGCAGCATCACAAGTTGATTTACTGGTCTTGAAGAAAGAGATACTTGTATGCCAAAACATATGCTTAAGAATTTACATTTGCAAATGGGCCTCTTTTGCTGCTAAGATTCAGCAGTGCTAGCTGCTCAACGCCAAGTACTGCAAATTAAATTATACTGGTCCATAAGTAAATGATGGGTTCGATTTGTAGAAGTGACAAGTCATACTTCCTAGAACAGAATTCCGTCCCTGCACTTTGCACCATGATTCGTGCATTATCTGTGACAAAATCGAGCTCGAACAGAATTGTCCAATCAACTTGAAACTTTAACTGTCAATCTTCCTAGAAAGTCCAATCAAATTGGTTGCGGTTTGAATTAATTCTTAATCAAAGGAAAAAAAATGTTCAGTAAGTATGCTCGGGCTCTCAGTCACATTTAGACACAGATTCTGCGGCACAAACTGAAGGTACAACAAACATTTGCCGCAGTAGTAGTTTAAACACATGCTGATTGCGACGGAGAACAAGATGGTTCTCATCATCCTCATTTAAGCCCAGTCATCTCATTCATGTCAAGGGTACTGTAAAACATGATTGTTAAAATTCAGAAACATCAAACTATATAACCTCCTGATTATCACCAAAAAAAAGAAGTGAATCCCTGCCACCGAAGATCTTGGCACAACAAAATCGAAGCCGCTCACATGGGCACGCTCCTTAATCTCCACATACCTGTTGCACACCTCAGGGTCTAGCTTACCAGAACTGATCTCTTCGCATCCACTAAACACAATCTGATACAAATAGACCATTCTACCATGGAGCTCGGGGAGAAACATGGCGGCAGCTCCTCACCCTTTCACAATGAGCATGTTTGAGCCAATCAAGAAGGGAAAAAGGAAATGAACAAAACAATTGCAACTGAAGAAATCAGGATGCTCCCTGCAAATAACATTTCTCAAGAACCCATAAAAATGAAACTGCAGTCCATAGGGTAGGCCGCGAAGTATGTGCGGCAGCAAACAAGAACTGCATGATCGGATCATCCTCGATGGCCGGCATGATGTCCTAATCACATAGCGGTGGTGCTACTAATTAAATTGATAACTGTGATGCTTTTATATAAATCTTAAGACAACAAATGGTGTCATGAGACCGAGTTTAACTATGTGCGGAGGCAAACAAATATGGTTTTAGAATGGCTACAACCAAAACTACTTTTGTATTGACTAACAATAAAAAATAATTAGAATGATAACATGAGAATGAGGTTTGTAGAATCATGTCTTGGAAATTATGCATTTTTTGTATTTTCTGCCTTTCGTGTCAATATCAAACAGCATACACCTTGTACAATACACTAACCGGTAATTGTCAGACAAACAGGAAAATGACACCACTGAATATGACCTAAACATGAAAAGGTTAATTCATGGAAATTTAACAGACTATCTACAAGAAGCAATGTTCTCTTTCCATCTTTTGTATCTCCGTCAAGCAAGCCATGAGTAACAAAGATGACAAGTTGGAACAGTACAGGAGCATCTGAATATTTCAGAACTAAGTCTTAGGGGTTCAGGGATGTGAAACTGCGCACACGCGCGCGCACAAACAGAGTGAACCAGTGAGTGCCTGGTTGATTCTTGGAGGGAGAGAGAGAGAGGCTTAAAAACCTCGTCCTCCGGCGACACCGGTGACGCAGACGAGGAGGCGGCGGCGGTGGCGGAGCTGGGCGCGTGTGGCTGCCTGGCTCATCGGCGGAGGCGGCCGTCGGAAGCAACGGACGGATCCCGTCCTCCTCCTCGTACTGCACCCCGTGAGGTCGTCGGTGGTGGGATGGGAGGGAGGCAAGGGAGGCGGCGCTCGCGCGGGAGGCGG
>NC_041391.1:626896334-626979666 GCF_002162155.2 Triticum dicoccoides
GACACCGTATGCAAATGCGCCATTAGTGACCCTGGTTACTAACAGTGCACCTGCTTCTTGTGCACCATTAGAAGTTTTGCAAAAAAATAAAAAAATATATTCTAATGGCGCACCGTGGCACAGTGTGCCATTACTAGTTTAAACTAGTAATGGCGCACTGTGTCACGGTGCGCCATTAGTAGTTTTGCAAAAAAAAGAAAAAAAATAAACAACAGTAGTGGCGCACCATGTCCCTGGTGCGCCATTAGTGTCTTCCACACTAATGGCGCACCTAAACATGGTGCGCCATTAGTATATACTAATGGCGCACCACATGGCAGGTGCGCCATTAGTGTCCATCCCATCTATAGCCCTTTTCCTAGTAGTGCTTGATCCAACGTCTTGGTCCGTTAAGGAGGTGATAGCGCGGCGAACAAGGCAATCGGACTATATAGCTTTAACACTTTCACTTAGCCATAGGAGTTTGATGGTGGGGCTACTATATAGCCCCTGGTATGTCCGCACTCATCCGAATATGGCGTGTGTACATACATGACCGGGAAACCGGTCCTTCGTTAATGCGGAGGAATCGCGAAGATTCCGCTGGGTCATCGAGTGGTTGACCAGTCTCTCGCTTTATCATGAAAGTCAATTTTTGACTTTCTCTACTGAGGTGCTCATCCAGATGAACCAGGGCACAACCGCAGTAGTTCTCTCGGTGCCACATTAGCCGATAGAGCAGAACGTAAGGTAGCAAAACACGGGAGCCGGGAAACCCAACTATTGACCGAAGACATGATTCGGAGCTTATGCATATAAGGCCAAACTCGCGACGCTGAACACTCCCGAAGGTATTCGGAATTTACAACATATACTGGGCTGAGTACCGCCCTCGATAATGATCACTGAATTTTCCGGGTACGTCCATAAATTTGGCGTGACGAAAGAGCAGTTGTGGTAAGGGCATAAATCCCAAAAACACATTGGATGCTGCCCTTGTGACGTCCATTGTAGATCAGCGGATCATAAGCTTGCCAATAACGCCGGTATCCCTCTTGGTTATTTTAAGTACCAGGAGGGCATGAGCCAACAAGAGACAATAAAAACGGTTTACACAGGGTCTTAATCTAAAAAGAAACCTTTGAACAGGGCCCTGCTGCATGTCTGTGCCTTTGTCTCCATTGTGCCGTATCCTGGAAGGGTATAGCACGACGGTAATCTGTAAAAAGAAAAAAAAACCCAGGTGAAAGAATCTAGTGTGACCGTGCGTAAAGTCAGTCAATCTTAATGAACCGTGAAAATTTGATATCTTGAGTGTAAATCGGATCCAACCGAACTATGGATCTTTTTCGTGCGGGCAGCCCCCAGCACCACATATGGGGGCATAGCCGTTAATCAAGCTCAGGTTTATCTAGGCTGCTACAAATAGTGGTGCGCCGAAATCGTCTAGCCGTGTCCATTGTCTCGACGATCAATTAGTTACTTGGGTTGGAGGAGCCGTTCAGTGGTTCGGCTGCTAGAGCCGCCACATATTCCTCCGCACGCATGGAATGCTCTGTATTTCTACTAATTGTGATGACGCCACGTGGACCGGGCATCTTAAGTTTAAGATAAGCGTAATGCGGTACTGCATTGAAATGAGTGAATGTCGTTCTTCCGAGTAGTGCATGATAGCCACTTCGAAACGGAGCAATGTCGAAGATTAGTTCTTCGCTTAGGAAGTTGTCGGGAGAACCGAATACAATCTCTAATGTTAGAGAGCCCGTGCAGCGGGCCTCTACACCTGGTATTACTCCTTTAAAGGTAGTATTGCTTTGGCTGATTCTTGACGGGTCTATCCCCATCTTGCGGACAGTGTCCTGATATATCAGATTAAGACTACTGCCGCCATCCATGAGGACTCAGTGAGATGGTTGTCGGTGTCAAAACCGGTGGATCTCGGGTAGGGGGTCCCGAACTATGTGTCTAAGGCTAATGGTAACAGGAGGCGGGGGACACGATGTTTACCCAAGTTCGGGCCCTCTCGATGTAGGTAATACCCTACTTCCTGCTTGATTGATCTTGATGATATGAGTATTACAAGAGTTTGTCTACCACGAGATCGTAGAGGCTAAACCCTAGAAGCTAGCCTATGATTATGATTGTTGTTGTCCTACGGACTAAACCCTTCGGTTTATATAGACACCAGAGGGGGCTAGGGTTACATAGAGTTGGTTATAGAGAAGGAGATCTACATATCCGAATTGCCAAGCTTGCCTTCCACGCAAAGGAGAGTCCCATCTAGACACGGGACGAGGTTTTCAATCTTGTATCTTCATAGTCCAACAGTCCGGCCAAAGTATATAGTCCGGCTGTCCGAGGACCCCCTAATCCTGGACTCCCTCAGTAGCCCCTAAACCAGGCTTCAATGACGATGAGTACGGCGCGCAGATCATCTTCGAGATTGCAAGGCGGGTTCCATCTCCGAATACTCCATAGAAGATTTTGAACACGAGGATCGTGTCCGGCCCTGCAAAATAATTTCCACATACCGCTGTAGAGAGCACAATATTCCACAAATCTAATCTGCTGACAACTTTTCATAGCGTGACATCACGCCACAGCCCGATCATTATTCGAACCGTTTTTCTCAACCAGCTACTGCACATATTGCGAGGCGGTTTCCTTGGCATGTCTTGTAGAAGCAGAGATCATGTCCCTTTATCACGGGATTCTCATCAATGCGGGTGTGGGTAACCCAAGCGTGCCATCAATCGTGGCGCTTGGGGAATAAGCGATTTTAACGGGCAAGTGGGGAGGTAGACAGTTTCTACCGCCTTTATGAAGAGATAGGGATTCCCCTTTATCACCCATGCCTTCTTCTTCCTTCGCTCATCCATTCTCGCACGCTTGAGCTCTAGCGCCCAAGCTATCACCTTCTCCGTAGAGCCATTCCAAACATGTCCGGAGCGGGAGGCAAGTGGATAGCCTCCTCTGTTACAGAGGAGGACATTACGAAGCTCCGGGAGGCCGGATACTTGGCCGCAGACATCACGCACCGGCTCCCGGACGCAGGGCAGATCTTCCCTACTCCGGAACCCCATGAGAGGGTTGTGTTACTTGCCCACTTCTTTCGCGGACTAGGATTTCCTCTCCACCCATTTTTCCGCGGGCTCATATTTTATTATGGGCTAGATTTCCATGATCTGGCCCCCAATTTCATCCTCAACATCTCGGCATTTATCGTCGTATGCGAGGCCTTCCTTCGCATCAAGCCCCACTTCGGCTTGTGGCTGAAGATCTTCAACATGAAGCCGAAGATAGTGGTCGGCCAGCAAGCAGAGTGCGGAGGCGCTATGGTGGGCAAGATGCCCAACGTCACCTGGCTCGAAGGCTCCTATGTGGAGACTGCGAAGGGGTGACAATCGGGGTGGTTCTATATCACCGAGCCGCGTGACTCCAACTGGGCGGCGGCCCCCCAATTTCGATCTGGCATCCCCATGCGGCTTACCTCCTGGAAAAGGAAGGGTTTAGCCTGGGGTGAGCCAGCGGAGCTGACCGGACTCCAGATCTGCGTCAAGAATATGATAAGCAAGAAAATCAAGCTTGTCAATGTGGTCCAGGTCATGCTCTTCCGCCGGATCCTCCCGTGTCAAAGACGGACATTCAATATGTGGGAGTTCGACCTGGCCAAACTCCAGACACTGCGCGAGCTCTTTGACACGACTCACAAAGACATCTGGAAGGTGTTGTTCAAGGCCTCTGAGGTGCCTCCTCCCCTTACAAAGGATCGCGGACTCAGTGCAAAGCGCCGCGCCAATCCGGTAAGCTACCTGTATTTCACAAGATGCACTTTTCCCAGTAAGTTCGTGGGAGGAATCTAAGCCTCCATGCTGATTTAACAGGACTGGGTAGCGACAGTGGAGCGGATCGATTGTCTAGCTCCACTACCTGAAGATCCAACAACAACTCTCTTAATGGAGATGTTGTTTCCGGCACCCTACGAGGTGCCGGAGAAGAAGGCTAAGAAAAAGGCCACGGGGACCAGGAAAGGTCTCCGGCGCAAGGTGGTGTCGGACTCATCGTCCGAAAACACTGAGGCGCACTCCTTCAATGAAAATGAGGAGGAGGAAGAGGAAAACCCTCCCCCCAAACCTAGAGGGAGAAGAAAAGGAAGGCCGCCCCGCATGGGGAGGCCGAAGGGTCCAAGAAGGGAAGGACCCTCCCTCTGGACCACTCCACAATAGCCGCCTATAGCGACGAGGAGTGGGGTCCCAGGGACAAGCCCCTGGCAAAGTCGTAAGTATCCAGATACCATAATACTTCCGGCATGTTTTTCTTTATTGCTTCTTATCATGCTGATTATGATCGTGCATTCCGTCCAAAGCCCGTATCGACTTATCCTCCTTGGATGGGTCTTTGAGTGCATCGGCGATGAACATCGGCTCGCTCCCGATGGCCACCACCCCCCGGCCCGTGGACGACACCGAGGTGTTGTATTAGGGGATACCGGGCCAGGGGGAGACAGTTCTGGAGGCGCCCCAAGGCGAAATCCCCAACATCAGGCACATGGGGGGAAGACCCCCATGGACTGTGATGAGTGGGCCGCAGCAAGTTTGGTCCCCAGTCGGATACTGCGCTGGAACCTCCAGTGGTTCCGGATTCAGGCAGGCAGCCCCTCGCTAAGGGGGACGAGCCGCTTGTGCCGATGACCTCTGTCCATCCAGAGGCATCAGACAACTTGCTAGAAGCGCTTCAGGGCGCTTCCCTTGATGAAGAACACCGTACTCTTATGAGTACGGTGATTGCGAAGGTTCGGTCCGCCAAAAGCGGATTGACCGAAGCCTGCGCCAGCCTCCTGACAGGCTTTGAGGTAAGTAATTCAATTATGAGAAAATGTCACAGTATAGACAGTAGCCCCTGATGCTCTGTTTGGTGTTCAGAAAGAAAGGCTGAACAGAGGATCAAATAACATCCCCAGGAGTCTAATCATATTATGTCTATGTGAATAAGCAGGCATCGCTGCTGGCCGCCGCTGCCCTCACTACGGAGGTCTCCAGACTGAAGCAGAACCTGGGGCAGGACGAGGAAGAGCTCGGCCTCGTGAAGAGGTAGCTCGAGGAGAACAAAGGTAAGCGATACCCTGTTCGTGTGTTATATAAAGGAAAAATCATTGATGCTAATAGAAGCATCATGAATTTTAATAGGGGCCACGACCGAAGTGGCGTCCCTTAAGAAGGCGTTGTCCGAGGCTGAAGACAAGGCGGCCAAAGAGCGCACCGAGCACGAGAAACAGGAGGCTCGGGTTAATGAGGTCCAGCAAGAGCTCCAGGACTTCGTCAAAAAATTCGAGTGCTTGGAGTGTGACTCCAAGACGCAAGAGTCCGAGCTTGCGAAGGCCCTGTCGGTGTCAAAACCGGCGGATCTCAGGTAGGGGGTCCCGATCTATGCGTCTTAGGCCGATGGTAACAGGAAGCAAGGGACACAATGTTTACCCAGGTTCAGGCCCTCTCAATGGAGGTAAAACCCTACTTCCTGCTTGATTAATATTTAAGATATGAGTAGTACAAGAGTAGATATACCACGAGATCGTAGAGGCTAAGCCCTAGGAGCTAGCTTATGATGGTATGATTGTAATTGTGATCGGCCTTCTAAGGACCATCCTCTCCGGTTTATATAGACATCGGAGAGGGCTAGGGTTTACATGGAGTCGATTACAAGGAAGAAAATATAATATCCGGATCGCCAAGCTTGTCTTCCACGCAAAGGAGAGTCCCATCCGGACACGGGACGGAGTATTGAGTCTTATATCTTCATGCTTCAATAGTCCAGACGATGTATATAGTCCGGCTATCCGGATACCCCCTAATCTAGGACTCCCTCCGTAGCCCCTGAACCAGGCTTCAATGACGATGAGTCTGACACGCAGTCTTGTCTTCGGCATTGCAAGGCGGGTTCCTCCTTCCGAATACTCCAAGGTCATTATCAAACACGTAGACCATGTACGGATCTGCAAAATGATCTTTCACATACCACCGTAGCGAGAATGATACTCCAGCTGACAAATTTTTTAGACGACGTGATACGTCATTACGGTCGGGTCATTATTCGAACCGTTTTCCTTCGACCGGCCACAAAGCATATTGTGAGGCGGTTTCCTTGACACTTTTTGTCAAAGCAAAGATCGTGTCCCCTTATTACGGGATTCTCGTCAATACGGGTATGGGTAATCCAACCGCACCGCTAATCGCGGCGAGCGGGAGGTGAGCGGGTTCCACCAGGGAAGTGGGGAGGCACAAAAGCCTTTACCATCTCTATAAAGAGACAAGGTCTCTTCCTCTTTACCCACGCCTTCTCCTTCCGCTAGCTCATTCCCCTCTGTTCGAGCCCTAACACCCAAACACTCTTCTTTCCCATCGAAGAGAGATTTTTCGAAGATGTCCGGATCCGGAGCAGGAGGCAGATGGATGGCCTCTACCGTCCGGGAGAAGGATATTAAGAAGCTCGAGGAAGCCGGGTATCTGGCCAAGAAGATTGGCCACCGTCTCCCACCAGCGGGACAGATTGCCCCTACCCCGTAGCCCTTCGAGAGAGTCGTGTTCCTTCCCCATTTTGTCCACGGGCTCGGGTTTCCCCTTCACCCCTTCGTTCGCAGAGTCATGTATTACTATGGGATTGACTTTCATGATCTTTCCCCTAACTCTTTCCTCAATATCTCGACATTCATCATCGTGTGCGAGGCCTTTCTTCAGATTACGCCTCACTTCGGCCTGTGGCTGAAGATTTTCAATGTGAAGCCCAAGGTGGAGAGAGGCGAACACTCCGAGTGCGGCAGCGCCATGGTGAGCAAGATGCCCAAGGTCGCTTGGCCTAAGGGCGCCCTTAACGACTCCATCAAGGCGTGGCAGCAGCAGTGGTTCTATATCACCAAACCTCGTGGTAAAAAGTGGGCTGCAGCTCCTGAATTCAGATCCGGAGCCCCACTGCAGCTCACGTCCTGGCCCAAGAAGGGCCCAAACTGGTCCTCGTTCGATGAGCTGTCACTGCTCCATACGCGTGTTTAGAGCATGGTCGACAAGGACGTCAAACTCGTCGACGTAGTCCAGGTGATGCTAGTCCGCCTGGTTCTCCCTTGCCAGCGCCAAGCCTGCACTTTGTGGGAGTTCGAGCCAACCGAGCACCAAACCCTTCGGGAGCTCTACGATTCCTCCCATGAGAATATCTGGAAGGTGCTCTTTAAGCCTGGCAAATCATGGCCGGGTCCCGCCGAAGACCGCGGGTACCAATTATCCCATTCTGCAAGCCCGGTAAGTTACAGCCATGCTCTGTCCCTCCATGCTTTAATTGGCATGTTGCGAGGGAGACATTTTAATCGTGTTTTGTGACTTTAGGGGTGGATAAAGAAGGTGGAGTGGACGCATTGTCCGGATCCGCTACCGGAGGAACCGGCCGGACCTCTTCTGATGAAGATGCTGGTCCCCACGCATTATGAGGCGCCAAAAAAGGAGGCCTCCAAGAAGGTCAAGAAGACCTGGAGTGGCCTCTGTGACCGCGATGATTCAGACGCAAAATCCGAAGACTCCGACGATGCTCCTTCTTCCAAAGACGAAGAGGAGGAAGCAGAGGAGGACAAGCCTCCCTCTGAAGGTGGGAAGAAGTGGGCTGCTTCCCTGTCCCTGGAGGCCGAATCCCCCCAAAGGGGGAGAGGTTCTCACCCAGAGGCGTCCACCACAGCTACCGATAACAGCCCGGAGTGGAATCCCAGGGCCCAACCCCTGGAAAAATCGTAAGTGACCGTAATCCGAATGCGCCTATGCATCCAGGGCCGTCTGGGTACAGTAGTTTTAATTGCCGCCATATCTCGTACAGCCCGGCAAGATCTTCTGCCGGACCGTCCTCGTCGGAGGATTCGCTAAGCTCGGACGCTGTGGCGAGCGAGACGCCTCCATAGGCTCCTTCCCCGAATCCTAGCTGCGACACCGAGGTGTCGTATCAAAGTGTCCTAGAGCGGGGGGGGGGGCATGTCCTTGGAGCCGGACACGTGGGAGCAGCGGCCCCACGGCATGTTGTCGATGGGGGCGATCTCGAGTTCGGCCCTCAGCCGGATAAGGTCCCGGATACCTCTAAGGCTCCGGGATCGGGCGAGCGGCCACATTCGACGGAGGGAGACTTGCCTACTCCGCCGGTAGCCTTTGTCCATGCAGAGCTTCCAGGAGGTCTATCGACGGTGTTGAAGAACGCGTCTATCATTGAGGAACATCGGACCCTCATGGGTACGGTGGTTGGAAAGATTCAGTCTGCCAAAAGCAGGCTGAATGAGTCCTGTCTTGGCCTTATAAAGGATTTTGAGGTATGGCTCCTAAGGAACCTTTAAAGAATCATCATGATATGAGTAGTAGCCCCTGATACACTGTCCGACGAAATAGATAGAGTCGGGTGGGGGATCAAACCTCCTTGTGTCGTGGGAACCTTTGTTAATGATGTATACCCCTTGTGTTTGAAAACAGGCGTCTGCGGAGAAGACGGCCGCTCATAATGCAGAAGTGTCTGAACTGAAGCAGAGCCTGGAACGGGCCGAGGAAGAACTTGGCCGTGTGAAGAAGCAATTGGAGGATAAGCAAGGTATGTTTAAACATTGTCTTGCGTTAGGCACGAATGAGTAATTGTGCCTATTGAAAAGTATTTGTGTTGTATGCCCTAGGAGCGAGTGCCGAATATGAGGCACTGAAGAAGGCTGTGGCTGATGCCAACGAGAAGGCTGCCACCGAATAGGCGCTTCGTGAAAAATACGAGGCTAGGGTCATGACAGCTGAACGGGAGCTCCAAGAGGCTATGACAAAAAACGAGAGCTTGGAGCAGAGTCTAGTAGGGAAAGAATCCGAACTTGCCCAAGCTCTCCAAGCCACGGAGGATGCTCGGGAAGAAGCCTGAGGTGCTGTATGGGACATTCAGGAGGCCCGGAAAGTTGCGGCTGGTAAGGCCTGTTGTATTTATGGCCATTATTACATGATACTATGGAGAACTCTAAGCGACAAGCTGAATTATTGATTTTACAGGGGTGTTTGCGGATCTGCCTCGCAGCATATCAGACGCCGCCCAATTCAATCGGACCGAGGAGAGGAAGTCTGCGTAGAGGAGCTTCTGGTCGCAGTATTTGGTGCCAAACTATCCGGTGCCTTTTGTCGATCAGCTGAAGCAGCTGGTCGAACTGCACGAGGGGGCCGAACTAGCCATGAAGGACTTGGTTGTCCGGCTGTGGCCTGCGGAGCCAATTCCAAGCAGTTACTTCGGACTCGTGAAGCGGATTGTGGGCGCCTGTCCTCGGCTTGATGGTATCAAGCGATCAGTCTGTATAGAACATGCATGAATGGCGTTCGCCCGTTCAAAAGTGCATTGGGGGAAGCTTGACACGGAGAAGCTGATGACTGTGGGGCCACCAGAGTGTACTGAAGGTGGCCCGCCTTGCGGCGGATGAGTGCACCAAAGATATCATATTTCCTTGAGGGCTTTCATGCCGATATTTGTAATATGGGATACTAGCACTTTTTATTATGGATTGCCTATTTTGTTTGAACATATGTTCTTCCTGTGCGGCTGTTTATTGTATGTAAATCCTGAGAGTTGGCCACTCGTCGGCTTCTGTCCCCACGTAAAAAATACGGGGATGTTCGGGATATATCTGAACACTCTTTATCCCATGGCTGGGTCCTTTTAAGGAGGTGTTTCTCACCACGAACCAGGCAATCGGACTATAGGGCTTTACTACTCTCACTTAGCCATAGGAGTTCGAGTATGGTCGGCGCAGCCCCTAGTGTTCGGAAGGCTGAACTAGGGGATCTATTGGCGCCTGATCAGAAGACTGATCCGTCGCAATCTGCATTTATGATGGTGTTATGTGGAATAAATCTTTAAGGATTTTACAACCTCTCGAACAGCTGACTAGTTTACAACCTCTCAAACCGCTGACTAGCTCTCGCTGCATCATGACAGTCGGTTTTTGGCTTTCTCTACTAAGGTGCTCGTCCGGCAAAACCGGGACACAATCGCAGTAGTTCTCCCAGCGCTACCTTAGCCGATGGAACGAAACGTAAGGTACCAAAACATGGGAGCCGGGCAAACCCAACCAATGACCCAAGACATGATTCGGAGCTGATGAATATAGTGCTATAAGTTCGGGGTGCCAAGCGACCGAGAAGGTGGTCGGACTTTATTGCTGTATTATGAAGCCCCTGGCATAACCGGCGTAACACGAATCGCGGCTGCCGTTTTGTGGCAAAGAGGCGTCGATGATAGGCGATAGCCGGTACGTGTTATTTAAGTCTACGCATTGTAGCAGGATAATATGGCTATGCATATGACATTTATGATTATGAAAAGAGATGGTTTTTGGCGGAACCTGTGATGGCTGGACTGTAGGGGGCTGTGAGTGGATCGAAAGTGTATCTGAACTGCCTTCTACCTGCATGGTCCTGTCCTTGTGTGTCCGGGCCGGTTCCACGCGCCGGTACTGTTCTGCATCAAAGTTAGTTTGTGAAAGCAAATGCTTGGAGGCAGCCGAACGTCCTCTTGTGGTTGGTCTAAGGGTCCCTGATTGGATCCCGGTGACCCCAGCCGCTATACCATGACGCAGCGCGAACTCCTCAGTTGGTGTCCGGATAGTTGGCTGTCATATCAAAATTTTGATAGGCATGCACGACTCGCTACTCCGGCAGCTGTATGATTTCCGCTCTAGGGCGGGGTTCGGCCTTGCACGTAGGCGTGAGTATATCACCGGTGTTGGCCTAATGGTTTACCATGTGGAATCTAGTCAGCGTGGTTCATCCCGTTAGCATACGATGGGTTGCCGTATGGGGGGAATGCGCCGATGGCGTGGTATTGTTTGGTTATCTAAAAACAACCGTTAGAGCGGTGGGCCAATGAACTTGGTGTTTGCACCTGCATCTTGTAGAAGGTGTTATTTATAGTTTCATACCCGCGGGGGCTTTATGTGTGATGGAGCCCTCGGACTACTAGGTCTAGGGGTATGGCAATTGAATTGTTGTGGTTGGTGTGATAGGAGGCGATCGGCCGTACTGTTATGCTCTGGGGGGGGTGGTGTCTCTTGACCAGACGCCTTCCTTTATTATATCCGGCACACGACCAATCACTTTGTTTTGAGGATCCGACATTCTCTATTGGTATGCTTTTCCGCCCTTCTATGAGTAACGTGTATTTCACACGGTTGATCAAGTAGGTGGCTCGGGCCGGATAGGCTTGAGCTGCTTTTTGTCCGTCGACTGGACTGGGAGTTACTGGATTTGGCACCAGCTTCCTTGACTTGATGTTTATGACCACTGTGCCGAGGCTTTAGGATGCCTCGTCGTGCATCCTTCTTACCGCCTTGGACCATGGTGATGTGTGGACGTCGGGGTGTGCCTTGGGTTATCCTGCTTAGGTTGGGGTGGCCAGTTGTGCCGCGTGTACCCTTTGTCGGGGTGGTCGAGCCCATATTTTTTTGTGGCCAGGATCTTGGTCCACCTATCCACGAGCAAATCATGTTCAGCCTTAAGCTGTTCTTGCTTCCTTTGTAGGCTCCTTGCCGTGGCCATGAGCCGTCGCTTGAAGCAAACTTGTTCCACTAGATCTTCGGGCACACCGAATTCGTCACTCCCGAGGCTTACCTCGTCTTCGGAGGAGGATGTATAGTTGTCTCTCTCCGAGTATCTCATTGTGCCGGTCCGGCCTGCTTGAAGGTAGGCTGATTAGGGTTGTATTCCTCTTCGGCACCATCCAGATTGCTTTCATCTTCGGGGCCGGTATTGCTGTGGCGGGGCTTGGAGTGGCGCTGACGGTGCCCATGCTTTGCTTTTCTCCCTGAGGGGTTATCCTCCATTGCCTCGTCGCCGTTGGTTTCCTTCAGCGTGTCCACCATATATATATCATATGAAGGGGTGGCTGTCCACCGCCCTGTGAGCGGTGACTCCTGTACGTCTCCTGCATAGTCGTCCATACCGTCGATGTCTTCGGAGTCAAAGTTAAGCACGTCGGTTAAATCATCGACCGTGGCGATAAAGTGGGTGGTGGGTGGGCAGCGAATTCCTTCGTCACCTGCTTCCCACTCAAGCCAGACATAGTTCGGCCTTGAGCCACCTGACAAAGAGAGAGACTTTAATGAGTTCAACATGTCGCCAAAGGGCGAGTGCTAAAAGATGTCCACCGCGGTAAACTCCATTATCGGATCCCAACCTGGCTTGGCTGGCTCGAGGATGTGCGGACCGGAGCCAACACCCGGATACGAGTCCGGGGGCTCGGGGTTACAGGCCTCCACAGAGGTGAGACCTATGTCCGGCTCCACCGGCGATAAGTATGCGGCCTGCGGGGTGGGGTCCACCCCTCCGTCCTAGGGCAACACAACCTTCTCCGGATTTAGATCCGGGGCTACTGCAGGGGTGATATCCTGAGCTTTGTTCGATAGCAGGTCTAGGCCGTGCTCGTCGTGACTATCCGACGCTCCTGGCACAGGCCCGAATCCGTCGAAGATCAAGTCTCCACGAATATCTGTCGTGTAGTTTAAGTCTCAGAAACTGACCTGGTGGCCAGGGGCGTAGTTGTCGATCTGCTCCAGATGACCAAGCGAATTGGCCCGCAGCGCGAAGCCGCCAAACACAAAGATCTGTCTGGGCAGAAAAATCTCGCCCTGGACCGTGTTGTTGGCGATTGAAGACGCCATCAAGCCTCAAAGCAACAACACAGAGGAACTCTCAATGAAAGCACCAATGTCAGTGTCAAAACCGACGGATCTCGGGTAGGGGGTCCTGATATATGCGTCTTAGGCTGATGGTAACGGGAAGCAAGGGACACAATGTTTACCCAGGTTCGGGCCCTCTCGATGGAGGTAAAACCCTACTTCCTGCTTGATTAATATTGAAGATATGAGTAGTACAAGAGTAGATCTACCACGAGATCGTAGAGGCTAAACCCTAGGAGCTAGCCTATGATGGTATGATTGTAATTGTAATCGGCCTTCTAAGGACCATCCTCTCCGGTTTATATAGACACCGGAGAGGGCTAGGGTTTACATGGAGTCAGTTACAAGGAAGGAAATATAATATCCGGATCGTCAAGCTTGTCTTCCACGCAAAGGAGAGTCCCATCCGGACACGGGCCGGAGTCTTGAGTCTTATATCTTCATGCTTCAATAGTCCGGACGATGTATATAGTCCGGCTGTCCAAATACCCCCTAATCCAGGACTCCCTCAGGCCCTCCAGAGCGTGCAAGGCGCCAAGGCCAAAGCCGAGAAGCCCTTCAGGAGATTCAGGCAACCAATAAGATAGCGGAGGGTAAGGCATTCATTATGCAAAGCAAGCATGTGAAGGAAACTTTCCTTTTACTTACCCGAATTCGGAGCTTTCCAGGAGCATTCGTAGATCTGTCGCACAGCGTCTCTGATGCCGCAAAGTTCTAGCGAGCTGAGGAAGGGAGCTCGACAGAGAAGTTTTTCTGGTCCCAATATATTGGGGCCGAACATTCGATGCCTTTTTGCGACCAGCTGAAGCAACTGGTCGAACTTCACAAGGCAGCAGAACTGGTGATGAAGGATCTCATAGTCCGGATGTGGCCCGTCGAGCCCCTGCCCAGCAGCTACTTCGGCCTGGTAAAACGGCTTCTGAATGCCTGTCTGTGGCTTGAAGCCATTAAGCGGCCAGTCTGCATTGAAGGTGCCCGCAAAGCCTTCGCTTGTGCGAAAGTGCATTGGGCGAAGATGGATGCCGAGAAGCTGGTGACAGAGGGGCTGCCGGAGGGCAAGGAGCATCGTCACCCCGAAAAGTATTATGACGGTGTCCTGAAGGGTGCTCGCCTTGTGGCGGATGAATGTGCTAAGGATGTAATGTTTGAATACATGTACTCATGTGATTTTGTAATATGAAAACGAGTTCATCTACGCTATATAACGCTTGTTGATTTAAAATATTACCTTCTATGCGGCCATTTATAAAATTTGAGAGTTGGCCAGTCGTCGGCTTCATCCCCCATGTAACTAGTACTGGGGTGTTCGGGATAAATCTAAACACTCTTCCAAATTTTTGGTCCTTTAAGGAGCTGTTTAGCGCAACGAACAAGGCAATCAGACTATACAGCTTTATCACTCTCACTTAGCCATAGAAATCTACAATTTTAAATTTTGGCGAAGCCCCTATTATTCGGAAGGCTGAACTTGGGGTGCTATGCACGCCTAAATCGGACAAGGCCGATTCCTCGCCTGAAGCGGAAAATATCTTTACGGATTTGAGACCTCTCAAACAGCGACCAGCTCTCACCGCATCATGACAGTCATTTTTCGGCTTTCTCTACTAAGGTGCTCGTCCGGAAGAACCGGGACACAATCGCAGTAGTTGTCCCTATGCTATCTTAGCCGGTATAGCGGAACGTAAGGTACCAAAACATGGGAGCCTGGCAAACCCAACTATTGACCCAAGACATGATTCAGAGCTGATGCATATAATGCTATAAGTTCGGGGTGCCGCACTTTCAAAAGTGTTCGGACTTTTCTTGTCGTGTTATGGGGTACACTAAAGCCCCTGGCGAACTGAACGTACCAAAATGTACAGGTGCAATTTGTAATAAATAAATGGTAAAGGAAAAACATAGAGAAATGTAATAGTAAGTTGACACTATACATTATTTTCCATTGTTATTTGAATAATATGCCAAGGCGTATGCGTACAAGTAGTGCGATAAGCGGAATAGGATTGTTTGACACATCCTGACCAAGAGCGAGCTGTGTGCGGGTATGTAAAACAGGTATAACGATCGTTATCAGAGACTACCTGAGGATTCCCTTGTATGTCAAAGCTTCTTGTCTCCTTGGTGTGTCCGTCCCGCTATGGGTCCGATAATCGGGCTATCGTAAGAGCCTCCCGAAGATAGGGACCTAAAAGGAAAAAAGGTTTAAAGATGCACGGATCCTGGGGCGATCGAACCGCATTGTGGACCGTGTCATAGCCGTGCCTCCGCCTATGCCCATGGTATTTTGAGTGCGTAATTATGTGCGCGCGGCACAAATTTTTCCACTTGACTGGGACTAGGACGGAGGCCGAATTGCTAGTCGAGCTCTAGACGTGCCGGACGATCCTGTTGCAGGGTACTACGGACTCGCTTTATGGTGTCCAAGAGTTTTATCGCCGAATTTGCGGCCTGCCTAAGAAGGCTGCTTTGTACTTCTGCTGCGAGGGCCGCAGTGTGCTCCTCCATACGTAGCGAGCGCTCTGTGTTTCCATTTACTGTTATAACCCCGCGAGGTCCTGACATTTTAAGCTTTAAGTATGCGTAATGCGGTACCGCATTGAATTTGGCAAATGCGATTCGTCCGAGCAGTGCGTGATAGACACTGCGGAAGGGGATGATATCGAAGATTAACTCCTTGCTTCGGAAGTTGTCTGGAGATCCTAAGACCACTTCCAATGTGATTGAGCCCGTGCAACAGGCCTCTACAAATGATATGACACCTTTAAAGGTGGTTTTTGTAGGTTTGATCCTTGAGGGGTCGATGCCCATTTTGCGTACTATATCCTGATAGAGCAGGTTCAGGCTGCTGCCACCATCCATAAGGACTCGTGTGAGATGGAAGCCGTCAATGATGTGATCGAGGACCAATGCGGCCGAACCGCCATGATGGATACTGGTAGGATGGTCCCTGCGATCGAAAGTGATCGGACAAGAGGAACATGAGTTGAACTTTGGGGCAACTGGCTCTATCGCATAGACGTCCCTTAGTGCACGCTTCCGTTCCCGCTTGGGAATATGGGATGCGTATATCATGTTCACCGTTTTCACTTGGGGAGAGAATTTCTTCTGTCCTACTGTGTTCGGCGGCTGGGGATCTTCATCGTCGTTGCTATGCAGCCCCTTTTCCTTGTTTTTGGCATTCAACTTGCCGGCCTGTTTGAACACCCAACATTCTCTGTTGGTGTGGTTGGCTGGTTTCTTGGGGGTGCCGTGAATTTGACACGAGCGATCAAGTATGCGGTCCAAACTGGACGTGCCCGGATTGTTTCTTTTGAATGGCTTTTTCCGCTGACCGGACTTATAGCCACTGAATCCGGCATTGACTGTCTTGTCTTCGGCGTTGTCGCCATTGTTGCGATGCTTGTGTCTATTGCGTCGTGGTTTGCCGTTGCTATCTCTGGCATCTGAATTGTCAGAGTTTCTTGGTGTGATGTTGCTACGAGCCAGCCAGCTATCCTCGCCCGCGCAAAAGCAGGTCATGAGTACCGTGAGGGCTGCCATGGACTTCGGTTTCTCTTGGACGAGGTGTCGGGCAAGCCATTCGTCGCGGATGTTATGCTTAAAGGCCGCTAAGGCTTCGGCATCCGGATAGTCGACAATTTGGTTCTTTTTAGTTAGGAACCGAGTCCAGAATTTCCTGGCTGACTCTCTGGGCTGTTGGGTTATGTGACTTAAGTCATAAGCATCCGGTGGTCGCACGTAAGCGCCCTGGAAGTTGTCAAGGAATGCGTCTTCCAGGTTCTCCCAACTGCCAATGGAGTTTGCTGGCAGGCTATTCAGCCAATGCCGAGCCGGTCCTTTGAGCTTAAGTGGGAGGTACTTCATGGCATGTAGATCATCACGCGGGCCATGTGAATGTGGAGAAGATAATCTTCAATCCATACCGCAGGGTCCGTTGTGCCATGATATGATTCAATGTTCACGGGTTTAAACCCTTCTGGGAATTCATGATCCATTACTTCATCAGTGAAGCATAGGGGGTGTGCGGCGCCTCTATGTCGGGCTACATCACGACGCAGTTCAAATGAGTCTGTCTGTTGTATTTGGCCCGGCCGGACTTGTGTTTAGTGTATCTGGCGTGACGGTCATCATCACGCGTTGTGGCGCGCCCCCGTGATCCGTAGATCGATCTTGACTGTCCAGCTTTGTTTTCCAATACGTCTCGCAGGTCCTTCGTGTAGCCCCGTGCCTTAGTGTTATTGTTTGATTGGCGACGGGGTGCGGGCTTTACTCCGGGCTGATACGCCGCTTTGTCCCGGCCACGAGGTGGCCGATCAGCCGCATCATGCGCTGGTAGTGTGGGCTTTATTGCCTCCTCCTCGAGTTGAGGTAGCAACTTGCGCTTCGGGTAACTTTTGGTTGGACGCTTGAGTCCGTATTCCTCGTCTGCCAGGACATCGGTCCATCTATCAGTTAGCAGATCTTGATCAGCTTGAAGCTGCTACTGCTTCTTCTTCAGGCTTTTTGCAGTGGCTATAAGCCGGTGCTTGAAGCGCTCCTACTCGACGGGGTCCTCAGGCATGATGAATTCTTCGTCGCCAAGGCTCACTTCGTCTTCCGAGAGAGGCATGTAATTATCATCCTCTAATTCTCCATCTGTTGCCTGTTCCTTAGGGCTAGCTTGCCCATCTTCTTGCTCGGCCTGCTCGAAGCCTGGCTGGGCAGGATTGTTTTCGTCTTCGGCACCCTCCGGATTACTATCATCTCTTGTGTCGGTATCATTATTTTTGCTGTGGCGGGGCTTAGAGCGGCGCCTATGACGCCGGTGCCTAGATTTCTTCTCCATGGGATTATCCTCTGTTGCCTCATCGCCATTGCTTTCTTTCGGGGTATCCACCATATATATATATCATATGATGAGGTGGCTGTCCAGCGCCCTGTGGGTGGTGGTTGCCGTTCTTCTCCTGCATCGTCATCCATACCGTCGATGTCTTCAGAGTCAAAGTCAAGCACGTCGGTTAAGTCATCGACACTGGCTATTACGTGGGTGGTGGGTGGGGAACGAATTTCTTCGTCATCCACTTCCCACTCCAACAGGACATAGTTCGGCCAAGAGTCCCCTAACAGAGAGAGAGACCTTAATGAATTTAGCACGTCACCCAAGGGCCAGTGCTGAAAGATATCTGCGGAGGTAGACTCCATGATAGGTGCCCAATCAGATTCGATAGGCACGGACGTACGCGGTTCGGATCCTATGGCTGGAGACGAGTCCGAGGGTCCGATGACACATATATCTTTAGTGACGAAGTCTGTGTTCGGCTCCAGCACCGATGTCTGTGCGGCCTCTTTGGCGGGGTCCATCCACCCGTCCTCGGATGGCACGATCTGCTCCGAATTGATTCCTGGGGCCGCCGCAGGCGCGATCTCCCGAACACTGTCCGATGGCAGATCTAAGTCATGCTCGTCGTGACTGTTCAGCGCACCTGACATGGGCTCGAATCTGTCGAAGATCAAGTCTCCACGGATGTCGGGAGTGTAGTTTAAGCTTCCAAACCTCACCTGACGGCCAGGGGCGTAGCTCTCGATTTGCTTCTGTTGGCCAAGCGAATTTGCCCGCAGTACGAAGTCACCGAATGCAAAGATCTATCCGGGGAGGAAAACCTCACCCTAGACCGCGTCGTTGAAGACGTTTGAAGAAGCCATCAAGCCTTACCGTGACGACAGAGTGGAACTCTCAATGAAAGCACCAATGTCGGTGTCAAAAACTGGGGGATCTCGGGTAGGGAGTCCCGAACTGTGCGTCTAAGGCTAATGGTAACAGGAGGCGGGGAACATGATGTTTACCCAGGTTTGGGCCCTCTCGATGGAGGTAATACCCTACTTCCTGCTTGATTGATCTTGATGATATGAGTATTAGAAGAGTTGATCTACCACGAGATCGTAGAGGCTAAACCCTAGAAGCTAGCCTATGATTATGATTGTTGTTGTCCTACAGACTAAACCCTCCTATTTATATAGACATCGGAGGGGGCTAGGGTTACACAGAGTTGGTTACAGGGAAGGAGATCTACATATCCGAATTGCCAAGCTTGCCTTCCACGCAAAGGAGAGTCCCATCCGGACATGGGACAAAGTCTTCAATCTTGTATCTTCATAGTCCAACAGTTCGGCCAAAGTATATAGTCCGGCTGTCCAAGGACCCCCTAATCCTGGACTCCCTCAATGGTATCCGTCAATTATTGGGTCGAGCACCAAGGTAGCCGAACCTCCATGCCAGATACTAGTCGGGTGATCCCTGCGATCGAAAGTGATCGGGCAGGCCGACCATGGGTTGAATTTGGGGGCGACAGGCTCTACAGTGTATTCATCTCGGAGTGCGCGCTTGCGCTTCCTCTTTGGTATGTGGGTTGCGTAAATCATGTTCACTATTTTGACCTCAGGTGGAAATTTTTTCTGTCCCCCAGTGTTCGGCTGGCGAGGTTCGTCCTCGTCTTCACTTGGCGGCTCCCTCCCCTTGTGTTCCACGCTTAGCTTGCCGGCCTGCTTGAAGACCCAGCATTCTCTGTTGGTGTGATTTGCAGGTTTCTCGGGGGTGCCATGAATCTGACATGATCTCTCTAGAATTTTGTTTAAGCTGGACAGTCCATCTCTGCTGCCTTTAAATGGCTTTTTCCGTTGACTGGGTCGAGAGCCCCTGAATTCGGCGTTTACCGCCGTGTTGTCTGGGTTGTCTTCATTATTTCGACATTTATTTTTATTGCGTCGCGGCTTCCCATTGTCGTCCCTAATTTCGGATGTGCCTGGGTCGCTGGTGCCGCTGCGGGCCAACCAACTATCCTCGCCCGCACAAAAGCGGGTCATAAGGGTTGTTAGGGCTGCCATTGTCCTCGGCTTTTCCTGGCCGAGGTGTCTGGCAAGCCATTCGTCCCGGACACTGTGTTTGAAAGCTGCTAGGGCTTCAGCGTCGGGACAGTAGACGATTTGGTTCTTCTTGGTGAGAAATCTGTTCCAAAGCTTACGGGATGACTCTCCGGGTTGTTGGATTATGTGACTTAAATCGTCTCAATCCGGAGGTCGGTCATATGTCCCTTGAAAATTTGCCCTAAAAGCGTCCTCGAGTTCCTCCCAACTTCCAATGGAATTTTCAGGGAGGCTTTTCAACCAGTGCCGAGCTGGTCCTTTCAACTTGAGGGGTAGGTATTTGATGGCATGGAGATCATCTCCACGAGCCATGTGGATGTGAAGAATAAAGTCCTCAATCCAGACTGCAGGGTCTGTCGTTCTGTCGTATGCCTTGATGTTCACGAGTTTGAATCCCTCTTGAAATTCATGATCCAGCACCTCATCAGTGAAGCACATGTGGTGTTTGGCACCCTATATTTGGATGTGTCGTGGCGTGGGTCCGACGGCTGTAGTGTTTGGTGTTGATGCTGAGCTGGTAGTTGATCAGTATAGACAGTTTGGTGGCCGTGATCTTGCGTAGGAACACGTTTCCTAGATCCATAGATGGACCTAGCCATACTAGCTGTTTTGTCCAGGTGCTCACGTAGATCGTGTGTTGACTTGTGTGCAACATCATTAGCCGCTCTGTCTCGGCCATGGGGTGGTCGGTCCGGCAGATCGGCTGTATTGTTTTTCGGCAGACTAGGCGCAATAGCCTCGTCGTCGAATTCGGGCAACAGCTTGCATTTCGGGTAGCTCTTTGTGTGGCGATCACCGCCATGTATTTCATCAGTGTCCAGCACTTTGTTCCATCTGTGGTTGAGCGTATCCTGCGCGGCATTAAGCCGTTGCTTCTGCTTCTTTAAGCTCCTCGCGGTACCAATAAGCCTTTTGCGGAGGTGCTCTTGTTCTAAGTGCTTTTTCCGGGATGATGCGTGCATCGTCGTCCGGACTGTTCTCCTCTCCGGAGACAGGTTTATAAGTTTTGTCTTCGGCATCGCTGTCGGTGTCAAAACCGGCGGATCTCAGGTAGGGGGTCCCGATCTGTGCGTCTTAGGCTGATGGTAACAGGAAGCAAGGGACACAATGTTTACCCAGGTTCGGGCCCTCTCGATGGAGGTAAAACCCTACTTCTTGCTTGACTAATATTGAAGATATGAGTAGTACAAGAGTAGATCTACCACGAGATCATAGAGGCTAAACCCTAGGAGCTAGCCTATGATGGTATGATTGTAATTGTGATCGGCCTTCTAAGGACCAACCTCTCCGGTTTATATAAACACCGGAGAGGGCTAGGGTTTACATGGAGTCGGTTACAAGGAAGGAAATATAATATCCGGATCACCAAGCTTGTCTTCCACGCAAAGGAGAGTCCCATCCGGACATGGGCCAGAGTCTTGAGTCTTGTATCTTCACGCTTCAATAGTCCGGACGATGTATATAGTCCGGCTGTCCGGATACCCCCTAATCCAGGACTCCCTCAGTAGCCCCTGAACCAGGCTTCAATGACGATGAGTCCGGCGTGCAGTCTTGTCTTCGGCATTGCAAGGCGGGTTCCTTCTTCCGAATACTCCAACGTTATTGTCGAACACGTAGACCGTGTCCAGATCTGCAAAATGATCTTCATATACCACTGTAGAGAGAATTATACTTCAGCTGACAACTTTTTAGACGACGTGATATGTCATTACGGTCGGGTCATTATCCGAACCGTTTTCCCATAACCAGCCACAACGCGTATTGCGAGGCGGTTTCCTTGACACATCTTGTCAAAGCAGAGATCATGTCCCCTTATCACGGGATTCTCATCAATATGGGTATGGGTAATCCCACCGTGCCATCAATCGTGGCGCTTGGGATGTAAGCGATTCTCAACAAGCAAGTGGGGAGGCACACCACTTTCGTTGCCTCTATAAAGGGATAAGAGTTCCTCATTTTTACCCATGCCTCCTTCCTCCTTTGCCCACTCTTGCCCCCTCGAGCTCCAGCGCCCTAGCCCAAGTCTTCTCCACACAGCTAAACATGTCCGGAGCAGGAGGCAAGTGGGTAGATTCCACTGTAAAGGAGAAGGATATCGCGAATCTTCGGGCGGGCGGATACTTGGCCGCAGACATAGCGCACCGGCTACCAGACGATAGGTAGGTCACTCCAACTCCGGGACCCCACGAGAGGGTCGTGTTCCTCGCCCACTTCGGTCATGGACTGGGGTTTCCACTCCACCCCTTCGTCCGCGGGCTCATGTTCTACTATGGGCTAGATTTCCATGATCTAGCCCCGAATTTCGTCCTCAACATCTCGACGTTCATCGTCGTATGTGAGGCCTTCCTCCGCATTAAGCCTCACTTCGGCTTGTGGCTGCAAATCTTCTACGTGAAGCCAAAGATCGTGAGCAGCCAGCAAGCGGAGTGTGGAGGAGCCATGGTGGGCAAGATGCCTAACGTCACCTGGCTTGATGGTTCCTTTGCGGAAACCGTGAAGGGGTGGCAATCGGGGTGGTTCTACTTCACCGAGCCGCGCGACACGATTCCGATCCGGAACCCCCACGTGGCTCACCTCCTGGGAAAAGAAGGGCCTGGCCTGGGGCGAATCTACAGAGCTGACCAGACTCAAAAACTGCATTAAGAGCATGAAGGACAAGAACATCAAGCTTGTCAACATGATCCAGGTCATGCTCGTTCGTCGGATTATGCCATGCCAAAGGCGGGCATTCAATCTGTGGGAGTTCGTCCCGGCCGAACACCAGACGCTTCAGAGGCTCTATGGCATGAAGCACAAAGACGCGTGGAAGGCGCTGTTCATGGCCTCTGAAGTACCTCCTCCCACATCCGAGGACCGTGGGCTCCACGCCCGCGGCCTCCTAGGCAGGTGAGTTTTCAGGCTACCACCGGATTCGGTACTCCCCAATATATTCATGGGGGGAGTCTTAAGTAATTGTGCATATTTGATCAGGATTACATGGAGAGAGCGGAGCGGATTGACTGTCCGGCTCCACTACCTGAAGGTCCAGCCAATGCTCTCCTGACCGAGATGCTGGTTCCAGCGCCCTACAAGGCATCGAAGAAAAATGCCGGGAAGAAGGCCCCAAGGACCAGGAAGGGTCTTCGGCATAAAGTCGTACCGGAGGCCTCGTTCGAAGATGACGAGGCACACTCCTCCCCTGAAGGGGAAGAAGAAGAAGAAGAAGAGGCCGCCCCATCCGGAGAGGACGGGGGGCCTGAGACGGCAGACCAGGGGGCCAGGAGAGGCCCCCGGCGCAAGGCCGTCATACCCTCATCGTCCGATGACGACGAGGCAGATTCCTCCCGCGGAGGCAGGGGAAAACAAGAAGAAACTCCACCTCCCCATATTGTGGGGAGAAAAAGAGGAAGGCCGCCCCGGAGGGGGAGGCTGGGGCATCCAAGAAGGGAAAGGCGTCCCTTCCGAACTACTCCACCACCGCTGCCGAAAGCGAGGAGGGTTGGCTGCCCAGGAAGAAACCCCTAGTGCGATCGTAAGTATCCGCACTCTATCGTAATTTTGCTTCATAGTTTTGTTATAACGTTGAACTTGTATGTAGTCCGGCCAGGGTCCACCCCGAGGTATCTTCTTTGGATGGATCCCTGAGCGATTCGGCGATGAACTCTCTCCCGACGGCCACTACTCCTCAGCCTGCAAATGACATGGAGGTGTTGTCCCAAAGGCTCCTAGAGCGGGGGGAGGTGGCTCTGGAGGCGCCCCAAGGCGGCATTCCAGACGTCAGATACGCGGGGTTCAAGATCCCTGCGGATCGTGTCGGTGAGAGCCACGGTAGGCCGGGCTCTCAACCGAACATTGTTCTGGAGCCTTCAATGGTTCCGGACTCAGGCGGGCAGCCCCTCGTTAGGGAGGGAGAGCCCTCTGTGTCGAGAACTTCCGTTGCGCCCGCGGCACCGGATTGTCTGCTGGAAGCGCTTCGCGGCACTTCCATGGATGAAGAGCACCGTACTCTTATGAGTGCGGTGATTCAGAAGGTTTTGTCCGCCAAGAGCGGACTAACCGAAGCTTGCACCAGCCTCCTAATAGACTTTGAGGTAAGTAATAAAAATGTGTGAAATTACCACCCGATAGGTTGTAGCCTCTGATACTCCGTTTGGTGCTCGGAAAGAAAGACCAAACGGAGGGTAAATTATAATCCGCAGGAGTCTAACAATAAGTTTGAATATGAATAAGTAGGCTGTGCTGCTTGCCGCTGCTGTCTGTACGGCCGAGATCGCCGGACTAAAACATGATCTGGAGCAGGCGCAAGGAGAGATCGACCTCACGAGGAGGCAGCTCGAAGAGAACAAAGGTGAGTGATTCCCCGCTCTCATAAAATGAAGGATAGATAAAATTGATTATTCTAACGACAAAGCGTCGTGATTTTGTAACAGGAGCCACCACTGAAGTGGCGTCTCTGAAGAATGCGCTGTCCAAGGCCGAACACAAGGCGGCCTTGGAACGCAAGGAGCACGAAAAGAAAGATGCTAGAGTGGGCGAGGTACAACAAGAGCTCCAGGAGCTCGGCAAAAAATTCGAATCCATGGAGCATGAGCTTAAGGCGAAAGAGGCCGATCTTGCGAAGGCCCTTGCAAGTATAAAAGATGCTAAGACCGAAGCCGAGAAGGCACAGCAGGAAATCCAGGAGGCCAAAAAGATAGCGGCGGGTAAGAAATTCTTTATGCAAAGCAAACATGTGGAGGAGGTGTTTATTTTACTTACCCGAGTTCGGAGCTCTCCAGGGGCATTCGCAGATCTACCATGCAGCGTATCAGATGCCGCAGAGTTCTACTGTGCCCAGGAGGGGAGCTCAACGGAGAAGCTGTTCTGGTCCTAGTATACTGGGGCCGAACATCCAACGCCTCTAAGTGACCAACTGAAGCGGTTGGTTGAACTCCATAGGGAGGCCGAAGTGGCTATGAAGGATTTCATAGTCCGGATGTGGTCCGGTGAGCCCCTGCCCACCAGCTACTTCGGTCTGATCAAGCGGATGGTGAATGCCTGTCCGTGGCTTGAAGTGATCAAACGATCCGTTTGCATTGAGGGTTGTCGGTGTCAAAACCGGCGGATCTCGGGTAGGGGGTCCCGAACTGTGCGTCTAGGCGGATGGTAACAGGAGACAAGGGACACGATGTTTTACCCAGGTTCGGGCCCTCTTGATGGAGGTAAAACCCTACGTCCTGCTTGATTGATATTAATATTGTGGATGTTTACAAGAGTGGATCTACCACGAGATCAAGGAGGCTAAACCCTAGAAGCTAGCCTATGGTATGATTGTTGTTGTCGTGTCCTACGGACTAGAGCCATCCGGTTTATATAGACACCGGAGAGGGCTAGGGTTACATAGAGTCGGTTACAATGGTAGGAGATCTACATATCCGTATCGCCAAGCTTGCCTTCCACGCTAAGGAAAGTCCCATCCGGACATGGGCCGAAGTCTTCAATCTTGTATCTTCATAGTCTTGGAGTCCGGTCGATGATGATAGTCCGGTCGATGATAGTTCGGCCGATGATGGTAGTCCGGCTATCCGGACACCCCCTAATCTGGGACTCCCTCAGTAGCCCCCGAACCAGGCTTCAATGACGATAAGTCCAGCATGTTTGTAGTATTCAGCGTTGCAAGGCGGGTTCTCCTTCAAGTTCCACGTACCTGCCGAACAGTGTCCGGCTTCCTCATCAATGTTGATCGTCTTGGCTTCCACGCCCAATAATGGCCTTCTTCCACGCGTCGCGAGAATGTGAAAAGCCAGGGTGTCTTTTATGTTTTACCCCCTAGTTGTGCAAATAATCTGCCTATAAGGGAGGCAAGAATCCAGATCCAAATCACCATCTTCCTCCTGCAAATACTCATCGGAGCGCTTTCGACCAAGAATCCATTCCATCATGAACCATCAACGCGGCTCCTCTTCTCGCGCTTCCAGCCCTTTCCCAGGAGATTGGAGGAGATGCTCTGTTCCGCAGAACGAGCTGGTGAAGCTCCAAGCGGGGGGATATCTCCCTCTGGCCTTCATGGTTCCGGTTCGAGCCGTGCTGGCCACCTACAAAGGTGGAAAGCAAGCGGAGGCTACCCCAAATCCCAACAAAGGGGAGCGGGTATGCTTCGTCCCCTATCTGATAAGGGGGCTCGGATTTCCTGTACATCCATTCCTCCGCGGGCTCCTGGAGTTCTATGGACTACAGCTTCATCACCTCACGCCCGCCTCAATCCTGCATATTGCGGGTTACATAGCTCTTTGCAAGCTATTCCTGGGTGTCGAGCCCCATTTCATGCTGTGGAAGAGGTTGTTCTATCTTGTACCCCGCTCTCATGAGGGGTCCATATATCAAGTGGGCGGCGCCGAAATATGGCGCATTGCCGGGACCGGATATCCATCCGGAACCCCTAAGAAGGCGTCCGAAGACTGGCCTTCGGAATGGTTTTATATAGAAGACGCTCCGCTGCCGGACCCTGTTCGGATCGGCCTCCCGGAGTTCAGCGATGCTCCTATGAAGAAACGCCTTAGTTGGCGTCCGCGGAGCCCCCAACTGGAGGAAAACAAGAGCGTCCATTATTTGATGGGCCGAATAAGGTTACTGGCCCATGCCGGGTTGACCATGATTGGAGTCATGGCAGCATGCATTATGCGGGGGGTGCAGCCACTACAATACAGGGGCCACCCCATGTGGGATTTCAACGGGGAGGACGATGCCACCCGTCATGGCCGCAAAGGGCCGGATTCGGTCGAAGATCTGGTGACAATCATGTCCGGCCTGTACAAGGGGGAGAAGGAGGATTTCCTTCAGACGAACCCGTTGAATGGGTTCTCCATGAACAATCCCCGGCCTTGGGTAAGCGAACACTCTGCGTGCCCGACCCATGCTTTTCAAAACTTAAGTTTCTTATATTGTGTTCTTCTTTCGACGCAGGAGCTGCGCCGGATCGTGGAGGACATGCTAAGTCCAGCTCCGCAACCCGAGGATCCAGAGAGATCCCGGGATCCGGCCTCCGAAGAGGATCCGGACACAATGGTGGAGCTAATCGATGGGGTGTTCCACCAGCTCAGCATGGACAATGCTTTAGTCGCCATCACGGCCGACTATCCCAGACTATATCCGGCTTCCCAAGTGATTGCGACCGAAGTCCTGACACCGTCATTCCTTCCTTGCTTATTTCTGACCACCGTATACGATGGCGCTGTGCAGGAGGCGCCCCTAGGGCGAGAAGCCGAGCCCGCGGTGGCTGGCCAACAAAGGCCAGTCCGGACCAGTAGGCGGAAGACGAGCGCGGCGCGGACTGACACGTCGCCGCAAAGGTGTAGCTCACAATTCATTATTTAGAGCAACGTTCCCAGGAAGCGTTTGAGTGCTCATGAGTTTTGTAGGGAAAAAAGCGTCCGCCGGACTGCGGGCGTGGAGGTTGCCAATCCAACCTCTACCAGCCAGGCTCCAGCACCTGGTCTGGAGGGGGAGGCGACCGCAAGGCGTGAGCCGGATGTTCCTTCGATGGAGGATGCTGACAGACTGTCCGCCACCAAGTCTGAGGTGGAGAGTGCCCTGAATCACAGGCGCCGCGGGACAGTATTTCGTGACGCGAGCTTCTCCCCTGAGGCGTTGAATGCCTTTAACGCGGGGGACGCGCACCTTCGTGCTGCTCAAGATGGTTTTACCAGAGCCACGGAGCAGTATGTAAAAGACATACGGGTAAGAGAATTTAATAGTTGTATATGCCAGTAGCCCCCGAGACTTAAAGTAGTTATATTAACTGATTTAAGGATCATATGAAATGTAGGATCTTACCAAGAAGAATACCCAACTGTCTCAGGAGCTGCAAGAGTGCAAGGCCCAACTTGAGGCCGCACTCTCTGGCACAGGAGGAAACACAGGGACCTCTCCTGGTAACGCATTATTGTAGAAAGATAAGTAGCGTTTGGCCTGTGCGTAAGTCTAAAAAATGACGTTGCAGGTGCTGCCGGACAAGATCCGGACATGCAAGAACTTCTGCGCCAACTAAAGGCCGGCGAGAGGGTGCTGCATAAAGTGCAGCATGAAAGGAACAAGCTACAGGATTCCCATGCCTAGCTTGGAGAAGAGCTGAAAGGCGTTCGGGCCGAGCTGTCAGGCTCCGTTAAGGAGAATCAGCGGCTTCGTCGCGGCATCTATAGTAAGTGCTTGAGTGAACTCCTTTGAAAAGAAGAGTTCGGCGAGGAAGCCAATTTAACAGAATATGTCTGCAGGTATGCTCACAGGTCGCCCTGCGGAGGAGATGCCCGTATCAATGGGTGACCAACTTCCCGAATTGTTGCAACTGATCGAACGAGTTCGGCAGGCAATAAGCGGCGTCATCCGGGCTTTATGGCCAGCCTTCTCCTTACCCAAGGGTCTCGGGGAGCTTGCGGAGAAGCTTCAGGGAGTGCGGCGGCGCTTCCATTTATGGAAGATTTCGGCCTGCCGCCAAGGTGCCAGGGAGGCCTGGGCCATGGTAAAGACGCGGTACAAGAAGGCGGATCCAAACCACATGGCCAAAGTCGGACCTGTGGGGCCCGATGGGAAGGAGATCCATGTGAGTTTAGTATACGGCCAAGTAGAGTTGGCCGCTAAATTTTCCCAACAGGACTGTAAATTAGACAGCCTGTTAGACGGCATTGAGGAAGAATACAATCAGTCAATTTGACAATCTATTATAAAATGACATGTAAAATGCCTTCTAGCCGGATTGTAGATCGTTTGTCTTTGGCGACCTTTTCGCTTCGACCTTGGGACCCTAGAGTCCGGTGTGTGTCCGAATACCTTCTCGGTTATGAAACAACCAGGGTATGCATGCAGACCAGGCGTAGGGGTCATTAGTGCTTTATCAGACAAGTGCCCAACTAGTTATGTTATATTACATGGGTAGTAAGAAACATCTTCCAGGGAGAATAGTTCCGTTAAGGGTTCCTTTCCTCTGGGGGTGGCATGCCCTAAAGTGCATGTCCGGACTGCGAAAAAAGCAGAAAAACATCTAGGGGCAGATAAATAAGTAGATAAGAAATCATCTTTTAAGTCACCGACCGAATATTCCCTTCAGAACGCTAGCTTTCGGCTTCACCCAGTCTGAGGTACACATCCGGCTGACCCGGCAGTAACAATCGCAGAGGTGCTCCCTTTACCTCCTAGCCAAACAATCGGGAACGTAGGGGTAAGCACAGGAGCCAGGCAACCCAGCTTGGCCAAAACTTAAGTCATATCGATGCATATAATGGTGAATAAAAGGTACATGTGGAGGCTTGACACATGTGCTGGGCATGAAGCCCTTATAATTAAGCTTCTGGTAAAGAAGCCCCCAGGTATAATGAGTGCGGATAGCACATCAATTGCGTGCGAACGTTGCGCAAGTAGGCCCTTTAAGGCTTGGATGAATAGGGTTCAGAAGAAAAAGATAAACAAAAGGCAGCTGAAGTAAAAAAATTTGGACGGGGCGAAAGGGATGAACTCTTAGTCCGGCGCTAGGCATAGAATCTTCGGAGGCGGGCTGCGTTCCATGGGTTCGGCTCGAGTCGGTTATCCGATGCATTTCGTAGACGGTACGCTCCGCCGGTCAGGACTTGATCAATGATGAAGGGGCCTTCCCATTTGGGCCTGAGCTTGTCCTTTTTCTTGTCCGGCAGGCGTAGAACCAGTTCGCAAACGTTGTAAGTCTTGGCCCGTACTTCTCTGCTTTGGTAACTTCGAGCCTGCTGCTGATAGAATGCGGAACGAGCCTTGGCGACGTCGCGTTCTTCCTCCAATGCGTCCAAGCTGTCCTGCCGATCCAACTCGGCTTCTCTTTCTTCGTACATGCGCACTCGAGGTGAGTCATGAATTATGTCGCAGGGCAAAACTGCTTCTGCGCCGTATACCATAAAAAATGGTGTGAATCCGGTAGTATGGTTAGGCGTTGTCCGCAGCCCCCATTGCACGGAGTCGAGCTCCTCTACCCAGTGCATGTCAGATTTCGTAAGGGACCGCACTAGTCTGGGTTTGATGCCGCTCATTATTAGACCATTTGCTCGTTCCACTTGACCGTTGGTTTGAGGATGATAGACTGAAGCGTAATCGAGCTTGATGCCCATATTTTTGCACCATGATTTAACCTCATCAGCTGTGAAGTTCGTGCTATTATCGGTGATGATGCTGTGGGGGACACCATAACGGTGTACTACCCCGGATATAAAGTCTATCACTGATCCGGACTCTGCCGTTTTAACTGGCTTGGCCTCTATCCATTTGGTGAATTTATCCACCATGACCAATAGGTACCTTTGCTTGTGGGTGCCCCCTTTAAGTGGTCCAACCATGTCAAGCCCCCAGACCGCGAATGGCCAGGTAATGGGTATAGTGTTGAGGGTGGTGGGTGGCATGTGGCTCTGATTAGTAAAGAGCTGACAACCGACGCATCTTTGGACTAAGTCCTGAGCATCTGCTCGGGCCGTCGGCCAATAAAATCCTGTACGGAATGCCTTTCCTACAAGGGCCCAAGTTGCGGCGTGGTGTCCGCCTAGTCCCGCATGAATTTCAGCCAGGAGGTTTCGCCCTTCCTCTTCGGAGATACACCTTTGAAGGACTCCGGTTGTGCTTTTCTTATAAAGTTCTCCCTCATAGACCTTGTAGGCTTTAGATCGCCGGACAATGCAGCGGGCCTCATTTTGGTCTTCGGGAAGCTCCTGCCTAAGCAAGTAGGCGAGGAATGGTTCTGTCCACGGGGCTAATACTGCCATTATGTCGTGGGCTAAAGGTGTTATGTCATCGGCTGAATCGCCGGTTGGTGCGGCTTTTTCCGGTTTGTTATTTCCGGACTCCTCTTCCCATAGTACGGATGGCTTGAACAGCCGTTCCAGGAAGATGTTAGGAGGGACAACGTCGCGTTTTGCGCCGATGCGTGCCAGTACGTCGGCTGCTTGGTTATTATCCCGGGCTATGTGGTGAAATTCAAGTCCTTCAAACTGGGCTGACATTTTTAGGACAGCGTTGCGATATGCTGCCATTTTCGGATCTTTGGCGTCAAAGTCTCCGTTTATTTGGGATATTGTGAGGTTTGAATCCCCGCGCACCTCTAGGCGTTGAATGCCCATGGAGATTGCCATCCGAAGACCATGTAAAAGGGCCTCGTATTCGTCTGCGTTGTTGGAGTCCGTGAACATTATCTGAAGTACGAATTGGACTGTGTCCCCGGTCGGGGACGTCAATACGACACCATCCCCCAATCCGGCTAACATTTTAGAGCCGTCGAAGTGCACAGTCCAATTGGAGTATGCGCCGTACTCTTTAGGGAGTTCGGCTTCGGTCCATTCAGCGACAAAATCAGCCAAAACTTGTGACTTTATAGCTCGCCGAGGTTTGTAAGTTATATCAAATGGTAAGAGCTCGATGGCCCATTTTGCAATCCTGCCCGTCGCATCGCGGTTGTTTATAATGTCGTTAAGTGGTACTTCAGAGGCCACTGTAATCGAACACTCTTGAAAGTAGTGTCGAAGCTTCCGGGATGCCATGAACACCGCGTATGCTATCTTCTGATAGTGCGGGTAGCGGGACTTACAGGGGGTTAACACTGTGGATACCTAGTATACTGGTTTTTGAAGAGGGAATTTATGCCCTTCTGTCTCTCGTTCGACGACGAGTACCGCGCTTACGACTTGATGCGTTGCTGCGATGTATAACAACATTGGTTCGCCCAGGTTGGGCGCAGCCAGGACCGGATTTGTTGCCAGTATGGCCTTTATTTATTCGAGTCCGGTGGTGGCAGCATCCGTCCACTCGAAGTGTTCGGTGCGCCTAAGGAGGCGATAGAGGGGCAATGCCTTTTCTCCTAGACGGGAGATAAAGCGGCTTAGAGCCGCTACGCATCCGGTCAATTTTTGTATTTGCTTGAGGTTTTTTGGGATATCTAGCTGTGACAGAGCTCGGATCTTGGCTGGGTTTGCTTCAATTCCTCTACCGGATACGATGAGGCCCAGCAGCTTTCCAGCTGGTATGCCGAAAACGCATTTTTTCGGATTCAGCTTGATGTCATATGTTCTGAGGTTGTCGAATGTGAGCCTCAAGTCGTCTACTAGAGTTTCGACGTGTTTAGTTTTGACGACTATGTCGTCTATGTATGCCTCTACTGTTTTGCCGATCTGGGTAGCCAGACATGTCTGAATCATGCGCTGATATGTTGCGCCGGCGTTTTTAAGTCCGAAGGGCATCATGTTGAAGCAGAATGGTCCATATGGAGTAATGAATGCCGTTGCGGCTTGATCTGCTTCTGCCATCTTGATTTGATGATAGCCGGAGTATGCGTCCAGGAAGCACAATGAATCGTGCCCTGCCGTGGCATCGATGATTTGGTCGATGCGGGGGAGGGGGAAGGGATCCTTTGGGCAGGCTTTATTTAGGTCTTTGAAATCGACACACAGGCGCCAGGATTTGTCCTTCTTTGGTACCATTACCAGGTTTGCTAGCCAATCCGGATGTTTGATGTCTCTGATGAGGCTTCCAATAGTTTGGCTAGCTCTTCTCCCATTGCCTGTCTTTTGGGTTCGGAAAATCGTCGAAGAGCCTGTTTGACTGGCTTGAATCCTTTTAGGATGTTTAGGTCGTGTTCTACCAATCTGCGTGGGATTCCGGGCATGTCCGAGGGATGCCAGGCAAAGATGTCCCAATTTTCCCGAAGGAATTCTCGCAGTGCGGCGTCTACATCAGGGTTCAATTGTGCCCCGATGGAGGCCGTCTTTGTCGGGTCCGTTGGGTGGACCTGGAATTTTACTTTTTCATCTGCTGGTTTAAAGGAGGTGGACTTGGATCTCTTATCGAGTACCACATCGTCCCTATTCACCGTCGAGCGCAGCGCGGTGAGTTCCTCTGCCGCTAGGGCTTCGGATAGTGCCTCTAAGGCTAATGCGGCTGTCATATTTTCGGCGCGGAGTGCTATGTCCGGATCACTAACGAGAGTGATTATTCCGCCGGGCCCAGGCATTTTGAGCTTCATGTACCCGTAATGGGGTACGGCTTGAAAAATTGTGAATGCCTCTCGTCCTAATATAGCGTGATATCCGCTGTTGAACGGGGCCACTTGGAACGTGACTTCTTCGGATCTATAATTGTCCGGCGAGCCGAATACCACATCGAGTGTGATTTTTCCTGTGCAGCGCGCCTCCCGGCTAGGGATTATTCCTCTAAAGGTTGTGCTGCTTTGCTCAATGCGGCTCCAGTCTATTTCCATTTTTTGAAGGGTTTCCTCGTAGATGAGGTTTAATCCGCTGCCGCCATCCATGAGGACTTTTGTAAGTCGAAAGCCGTCCACTATTGGACTAAGTACCAGTGCGGCTGGAGCTCGGGCTGTTCGGAATTTAGGTTCGTCGCTGGCGTTGAAGGTGATGGTTGTGTCGCTCCATGGATTGGTTGTTGCTACTTGGTAGACTTCGGCGAAGCTGCGGATTGTTCTTTTCCGCATATTATTTGATGCGAAAGTCTCGAAGACTGTTGATACCGTACCGATGTTGTTGGAGTGGTTTTCCGGGGCTAGAAGCTCCTCTCCACTTTTGGCCACCTGCCGTAGTATCCAACATGCTCGAAGGCTATGTGTTGGGACGGTGCCTTCTGTACTGTGAATTTTACAGGGTCCGCTGAGCCATCCCTCCAGTACAGTTCCGTGCCCTTTATGGGGTTTTTGCTTTTTGGTTTTTGTATCTGGTGCCTGAGTGTAATGCACCATTTTGTTGCGGACTAGGGTTGTATTCGGGGCCGGATTGTCCCAAAACTTATTTTCGGTTGTCCGGAAACTCTCCATCGCACAGTACTTTCGTACTATGGACGCCAGGTCGGCGAAGCGTGTAATTTCACGACGGCTAAAGGCGTTCAAGATTCCCTCGTCCGTGCAATTACTGCAAAAAATTGAGATTGTGTTTTCCTCTCGGCAGTCCTTTATCCTGTCCATAACCAGGAGGAATCTGGCCCAGTAGTGATGTACTGTCTCAGCGGGCTCTTGCCGGATTAGAGAGAGATCGCATATGTCTGGGTTGGTGGGTGGAATTAAGTCCGGAACCCCACCCATCTCAAGGCTCGAGGGCCGAGAAGTTTCCAAATTTGAAAGCTTGGATTGCTGGACGTTGTCCAACGAGTCTGGTCCGATGCCTGACTTTAAGTTCAGTGCTTGATCGAAGTCCGTCCCTCCGCGGGAATCCGGCATGGGGGGTTTGGGAGCCCGGACATGACTAGTTTTCAATACAAGAGAAGGGTTGCCGCATTGTTCCTCTACCACTACAACATGGTGGGTGACCTGGGGAGAGTTAATCTCTCTCAGATCGGTTTTAAGCCCAATCTGATTGTAGTCTGTAGCGACTCCCAGGGCGGCGATGCGATCCAAGAGCTCGTTTACGGACGAGAGCTCTATTGGATCCAGCCGCTCGGCGAATTTCGAGCTGACGCAAAGATTGCCTTTGACGACTTGAGAGGTCATTGTCGAAGCGGTGGCCGGACAGGCGGTCATAAGAAAACCACCTAGCCGGATAGTTTGCCCGGCGGCCATGGCTTCTTTGGCGAAAATACCGTCCTTAAAGACGGGAGGAGGCATCCTTCCTATCGGTGACGGCACAGAGGAACTCTCAATGAAAGCACCAATGTCGGTGTCAAAACCGGCGGATCTCGGGTAGGGGGTCCCGAACTGTGCGTCTAGGCGGATGGTAACAGGAGACAAGGGACACGATGTTTTACCTAGGTTCGGGCCCTCTTGATGGATGTAAAACCCTACGTCCTGCTTGATTGATATTGATATTGTGGAAGTTTCCAAGAGTGGATCTACCACGAGATCAAGGAGGCTAAACCCTAGAAGCTAGCCTATGGTATGATTGTTGTTGTCGTGTCCTACGGACTAGAGCCATCCGGTTTATATAGACACCAGAGAGGGCTAGGGTTACATAGAGTCGGTTACAATGGTAGGAGATCTACATATCCGTATCGCCAAGCTTGCCTTCCACGCCAAGGAAAGTCCCATCCGGACACGGGGCGAAGTCTTCAATCTTGTATCTTCATAGTCTTGGAGTCCGGTCGATGATGATAGTCCAGCCGATGATAGTTCGGCCGATGATGGTAGTCCGGCTATCCGGACACCCCCTAATCCGGGACACCCTCAAGGGTGCCCGCCGGGCCTTTGCCCATGCGAAGGTGCATTGGGGCAAGCTGGATGCGGAGAAGCTGGTGAAGGACGGGCCACCGGAGGGCAAGGCACATCGCTATCCCGAGAAATATTATGAAGGTGTTATGAAGGGCGCTCGTCTCGTGACTGATGAATGTACCAAGGACACAATTTTAGAGTGAATTCACTTCTGTCATGTTTGTAATATAAGGACGAAGTTACTTGCGCTATATAGCGCTTTTTGATTTAAAATATCACCTTATGTGCGGCTGTTTATAAAATTCTGAAAGTAGGCCACTCGTCGGCTTCCGCCCCCATGCAACTAGTACTGGGGTGTTCGTGGAAAACCCAGAAACTCTTTATCCAAATGTTTGGTCCCTTAAGGAGGTGTCCGGCGCAGCGAACAAGGCAATCAGACTATGCGGCTTTATAACTTTCACTTAGCCATGGAAGTCTACAATTTTAAATTTCGGCGAAGCCCCTAGAATCCGGAAGGCCGAATTGGGGCGCTATATACGCCTATGTCGGACGAAGCCGATTTATCGCCTAAAGTGAAAAAATATTTAAGGATTTTAATACCTCTCGAACAGCGACCAGCCCTCACCACATCATGCCGGTCAGTTTTCGGCTTTCTCTACTGAGGTGCTCGTCTGGAAGAACCGGGACACAATCGCAATAGTTCTCCCTGTGCTACCTTAGCCGATATAACGGAACGTAAGGTACCAAAACAAGGGATCCGGGATAACCCAACTGTAGACCCAAGACATGATTCGGAGCTGATGCATATAGTGTTATAAGTTTGGGGTGCCGCACTATTGAAAGTGTTCGGACTTGTCTTGCCATACTATGGGGCGCCATAAGAAGCCCCTGGCAAACTGAACGTACCAAGGTGTACGGATGCAATATCAAATAAACATTTGTAAGAAAAAATGCTCAAATAAGAATAATAAGCTGACGCTATATATGATCTCGCATTGATGAATAATACGTTTAAGCGTATGTTTACAATGAATGCATTAAGCGGAGATAAATAGGACTATTTGACATATCCTATCCAGGGGCAATCTACGTACATATAGATAAAACAGGTATAAAGATCGTAAATAGATTCCACCTGGGTATTTCCTTTTGTGTGCAAAGCCTGTTGCCTCCTTGGTTTTCTCTCCTATGTAAGTCGGACAATCCGGCTCTTCTGAAGAAGCTGCACTAAAGCAATGTCCTGAAAGGTGAAAGGGAAGGTTATGAAGGTATGTTGCGGTGATACCGCACTGTTGACTGAGCCAGTGCTGCGCCTCTGCCTGTGCCCATGGTATCTTGAGTGCGTAATATTGTACGCATGGCACGAATGCTGCTTTGATGCGATTTGAGCGGAGGCCAGACTGCTAGTCGCGCTCTTAGCGTTCCTAGTGATCCTGTTATGGGGTGCTCCGGACTCGCTTGACGGTGCTTGACGTTGTCGTCGCCGGATTGTTGGTTTGTCAGAGGAGGCCGCATTATACTTCTGGCGGGAGGGCTGCAGTATGCTCTTCTGTACGGAGAGAGCCGTCCATGTTTCTGTTGACTGTTATGACCCCACGCGGGCCTGGCATCTTGAGCTTGAGGTATGCATAGTGTGGTACCGCATTGAATCTAGCGAATGCGGTTCGTCCGAGTCGTGCGTGGTAACCACTACAGAAAGGGACGATATCGAAGATTAACTCTTTGCTTCAGAAGTTGTTCGGAGATCCGAAGACCACTTCCAATGTTATGGAGCCCGTACAACGGGCCTCTACTCCAGGAATTACACCTTTAAAGGTGGTTTTTGTGGGCTTGATCCTTGAAGGATCGACGCCCATATTGCACACTGTGTCCTGCTAAAGCAGGTTCAGGCTGCTGCCGCCGTCCATAAGGACTCGCGTGAGGTGGAATCCGTTGATGATTGGGTCTAAGACCAATGCGCCTGAGCCGCCATGACGGATGCTAGTAGGATGATCCCTACGATCAAAGGTGATCGGACAAGCAGACCATGGGTTGAATTTAGGGACGACTGGCTCCATCGTGTAGACATCCCGTAGTGCTCGCTTCCGTTCCCACTTGGGGATGTGAGCGTCGTAGATCATGTTGACCATTTTCACCTGGGGGGAATTTCTTCTGTCCCCCCGTGTTCGGACGCCGGGGCTCCTCGTCATCGTCGCTGTGCAGCCCCTTGTCCTTATTTTGGGCGTTTATTTTGTCGGCCTGTTTAAATACCCAGCAGTCTCGGTTGGTGTGGTTGGCTGGCTTGTCCGGGGTGCCATGAATTTGGCAGGAGCGCTCCAGTATACGGTCCAGACTGGACGGTCCCTAATTGTTTCTTTTGAACGGCTTCTTCCGCTGACCGGACTTGGATCCGCTAAATCCAGCGTTTACTACCGTTTCTTCAGTGTTGTTGCCATTGTTCCGTCGCTTATGTCTGTTGCGTTGTAGCTTGCCATTGTTTTCACGGACGTCTGAAGTGCCAGAATGTGGCGTAGTGCTGCTGCGAGCCAACCAGCTATCCTCGCCCGCGCAAAAGCGGGTCATTAGTGTTGTGAGGGCTGCCATGGACTTGGGTTTTTCCTGGCCGAGGTGTCGAGCGAGCCACTCGTCGCGGATATTATGTTTGAAAGCCGCCAGGGCTTCGGCGTCCGGACAGTCAACTATTTGGTTCTTTTTAGTTAGGAACCTAGTCCAGAATTTCCTGGCTGACTCTCCAGGCCGTTGAGTAATGTGACACAAATCATCTGCATCCGCTGGTCGCAAATATGTGCCCTGGAAGTTGTCGAGGAATGCGTCTTCCAGGTTTTCCCAACTTCCAATGGAATTAGTTGGCAGGCTATTTAGCCAGTGTCGGGCTGGTCCTTTGAGCTTAAGGGGAAGATACTTGATGGCGTCTAGATCACAACCGCGGGCCATGTGAATGTGGAGAAGGAAATCTTCAATCCATACTGCGGGGTCTGTTGTGCCATCATATGATTCCATGTTTACGGGTTTGAACCCTTTTGGGAATTCATGATCCATCACTTCGTCAGTGAAGTAGAGGGGGTGTGCGGCGCCTCTGTGTCGGGCTATGTGGCTATGCAGTTCGAATTGGTCTGGGTTGCTGTATTCGGCTCGGCCGGACTTGTTAATAATGTGTCCGGCGTGACGGTCATCGTCACGCGTTGGGGCGCGCCCCCACGATCCGTAGATCGATCTTGGCTGTCCTGCTTTGTTTTCCAGTATGTCTTGCAGGTCTTGCCTATTGCCCTAGGCCGTAGTGTATTGGCGTGGGGGTGCGGGCTGGTATTCGGGCTGCTATCCCGTTTTATCCCGGCCACGAGGTGGCCGGTCAGCCGTTTGGCGCTCGAGTCCGTATTCCTCGGCTGCCAGGACTTCAGTCCATCTATCTGTGAGCAGGTCTTGATCAGCCTGGGGTTGTTGTTGCTTCTTCTTCAGGCTCCTCGCGGTGGCAATAAGCCGGCGCTTGAAGCGCTCCTGCTCCACAGGATCCTAGGGTACCCCGAACTCGTCGTCGCCGAGGCTAATATAGTCTTTAGAGGGGGGCATGTAGTTGTCCTCCTCCGGATACCCGTCCGTCGCCTGTTCATCTGGGCTGTCCTGCCCATCTTCTTGCTCGGCCTGCTCGAAGGCGGGCTGATCGGGGTTGTATTCATCTTCGGCACTATTCGGATTGTTTTCTCCGGTGCCGGTATTGCCATGGCGGGCCTTGGAGTGGCGCCGACGGCGCCCATGCTTTGCTTTTCTCCCTGAGGGGTTATCCTCCGTTGCCTCGTCGCCATTGGTTTCCTTCGGAGTGTCCACCATATATATATCGTATGAAGAGGTGGCTGTCCACCGCCCACCTGTACTTCTCCTGCATCATCATCCATACCGTCGATGTCTTCGGAGTCGAAGTCAAGCACGTCGGTTAAATCATCGACCGTGGCAATGAGGTGGGTGGTGGGTGGGCAGCGAATTCCTTCGTCGCCTTCTTCCCACTCAAGACGGACATAGTTCGGTTCCGAGCCTCCTGCCAAAGAGAGAGACTTAAATGAGTTCAGCATGTCGCCAAAGAGCGAGTGCTGGAAGATATCCACAGCGGTAAACTCCTTTACCGGAGCCCAACCTGGCTCGACTGGCTCGAGGGTGTGCGGACCGAAACCAACAGTCGGATACGAGTCCGGGGGTCCGGAGTTACAGGATTCCTCAGAAGTGAGGCCTGTGTTCGGCTCTACCACCGATGAGTGTGCAGCCTGCAGGGCGGGGTCCATCCACCCATCCTTGGGCCACGCTGATAACCCACAAGTGTAGGGGATCGCAACAGCTATCGAGGGTAAAGTATTCAACCCAAATTTATCGATTCGACACAAGGGGAGCCAAAGAATATTCTTGAGTATTAGCAGTTGAGTTGTCAATTCAACCACACTTAGATAACTTGGTATCTGCAGCAAAGTGTTTATTAGCAAAAGTGGTATGATAATAAAGGTAAGGGTAGCAAAAGTAAAGATAAATGTTTTTGGGTTTTTGTAGTAGTTGTAACAGTAGCAACGGAAAAGTAAATAAGCGAAGAACAATATATGAAAAGCTCGTAGGCAATGGATCAGTAATGGATAATTATGTCGGATGCGATTCCTCATGCAATAATTATAACATAGGGTGATATAGAACTAGCTCCAATTCATCAATGTAATGTAGGCATGTATTCCATAAATAGTCATACGTGCTTATCGAAAAGAACTTGCATGACGTCTTTTGTCCTACCCTCCCATTGCAGCGGGGTCCTTACGGAAACTAAGGGATATTAAGGCCTCCTTTTAATAGAGAAACGGAACAAAGCATTAGCGCATAGTGAATACATGAACTCCTCAAACTACGGTCATCACCGAGAAGTATCCCGATTATTGTCACTTCGGGGTTGTCGGATCATAACACATAATAGGTGACTATAGACTTGCAAGATAGGATCAACAACACACATATATTCATGAAAACATAATAGGTTCAGATCTGAAATCATGGCACTCGGGCCCTAGTGTAAAGCATTAAGCATAGCAAAGTCATAGCAACATCAATCTCAGAACATAATGGATACTAGGGATCAAACCCTAACAAAACTAACTTGATTACATGGTAAATCTCATCCAACCCATCACCGTCCAGCAAGCCTGCGATGGAATTACTCACACACGGCGGTGAGCATCATGAAATTGGTGATGGAAGATGGTTGATGATGACGACGGCGATGAATCCCCCTCTCCGGAGCCCCGAACAGACTCCAGATCAGCCCTCCCGAGAGAGATTAGGGCTTGGCGGCGGCTCCGTGTCGTAAAATGCGTTGAAACTTTCTCTTTGATTTTTTCTCCCCGAGACGGAATATCTGGAGTTGGAGTTGAGGTCGGACGAGGTCCAGGGGGCCCACGAGATAGGAGGCCGCGCCCTAGGGTAGGCTGTGGGCCCCCTGGCATTAATTCTTTCGCCAGAAATTCTTATTAGTTCCAAAAAGTCCCTCCATGGATTTCCAGGACATTCCGAGAACTTTTCTTTTCTACACATAAAACAACATCATGGTAGTTCTGCTGAAAACAGCATCAGTCCGGGTTAGTTTCATTCAAATCATGCAAGTTAGAGTCCAAAACAAGGGCAAAAGTGTTTGGGAAAGTAGATACTTTGGAGATGTATCAACTCCCCCAAGCTTAAACCTTTGCTTATCCTCAAGCAATTCAGTTGATAAACTGAAAGTGGTAAAGAACAACTTTTACAAACTCTGTTTTCTCTTGTTGTTGTAACATGAAAAGCCAGCATTCCAGTTTCAGCAAATATTACGAACTAACCATACTCACAATAACACATAGGTCTCACAATTACTCACATCAATAGCATAATCAGCTAGCGAGCCATAATAATAAAACTCGGATGACAACACTTTCTCAAAATAATCATAACATGATATAACAAAATGGTATCTCGCTAGCCCTTTCTGAGACCGCAAAACATAAATGCAGAGCACCTTTAAAGGTCAAGGACTGACTAAACATTGTAATTCATGGTAAAAGAGATCCAGTCAAGTCATACCCAATATAAACCAGTAATAATGAATGCAAATGACAGTGTGCTCTCCAGCGGGTGCTTTTAATAAGAAGGGTGATGACTCAACATAAAAGTAAATAGATAGGCCCTTTGCAGAGGGAAGCAGGGATTTGTAGAGGTGCCAGAGCTCGTTTTAAAATAGAGATTGAATAACATTTTGGGCGGCATACTTTTGCTGTCAATGCAACAACTATGAGATGGCTGTATCTTCCATACTACATGCATTATAGGCAGTTCCCAAACAGAATGGTAAAGGTTTATACTCCCCCAACCACCAACAAGCGTCAATCCATGGCTTGCTCGAAACAACGAGTGCCTCCAACATACAACAGCCCTGGGGGAGTTTTGTTTAATTATTTTGATTTGCTTTGATCTTTTTGGATCATGGGACTGGGCATCCCGGTTACCGGCCCTTTCTCGTGAATGAGGAGCGGAGTCCACTCCTCGTGAGAATAACCCACCTAGCATGGAAGATATAGGTAGCCCTAGTTGTAACATGAGCTACTCGAGCATACAAAACATAATTTCATTTGAGGGTTTGGAGTTTGGCACATACAAATTTACATGGAATGGCGGGTAAATACCGCATATAGGAAGATATGGTGAATTCATATGGAACAACTTTGGGGTTTAAGGAGTTTGGATGTACAAGCAGTATTCCCACTTAGTACAGGTGAAGGCTAGCAAAAGACTGGGAAGCGACCAACTGAGAGAGCGACAACAGTCATAAACATGCATCAAAATTCATTTACACCGAGTACAAGCATGAGTAGGATATAATCTACCATGAACATAAATATCGTGAAGGCTATGTTGATTTGATTCAACTACATGCGTGAACATGTGCCAAGTCGAGTCACTCAATTCATTCAAAGGAGGATACCATCCCATCATATCACATCATAATCATTCTAATAGCATGTTGGCACGCAAGGTAAACCACTATAACTCATAGCTAATCAAGCATGGCACAAGTAACTATAATCTCTAAATGTCATTGCAAATATGTTTACTTCATAATAGCTGACTCAGGAATGATGAACTCATCATATTTACGAAAACAAGAGAGGTCGAGTTCATACCAGCTTTTCTCATCCCAATAAGTCCATCATATATCGTCATTATTGCCTTTCACTTGCACGACCGAATGATGTGTATAATAATAAGAGTGCATGTGCACTGGACTAAGCTGGAATCTGCAAGCATTCAACTCAAGAGAGAAGACACGTAATATGGGCTCTAAATTATATAAACAATCATGCATATAAGAGCCACTAAGCATTTTCAATATGGTCTTCTCGACCCCCAAAGGAAAGAAAAGAAAATATTACATGGGAAAGCTACCAACAAGTAAGAAGAAGAACTAGAAATATTTTTTGGGTTTTCATTTTAGTTCCTACTACAGGCAAGGAAATTAAACTAACTATTTGTTTTGGTTTTTCTCGAAGTTTTTCAAACAAACAAGAAGAAAACTAGAAAAAGAAATTTAAACTAGCATGGATAATACAATGGAAGAGTATGGGCACCGATGACTAGTGTGTGAACATGAATGTAAAGTCGGTGAGAAATACGTACTGCCCCAAGCTTAGGCTTTTGGCCTAAGTTGGTTTAATACCAAGGACCGTCTGGCTGATATCCATAAGTGAAACTGGGGTAGTTTTGAGATGCAGAGGCGACCGCCTCCTGAGCAGTAGCGTGTTGGCGAGATGCCTCCATTCCCCTCACATATTCAGTTGCTTCTTCCCTGGTGACAACATATCTTCTTTTGCCTGATAATCAAAAAGGTAGGGAGCAGGAAGAGTAACAGGGACGACGTTGCGTCTATCATAGATTAGTCGATAATGGAGGAATTGTTCATTCCTCTCAAGAAAATGATGATCAAATATAGCTTCTTTATCCAAATAAATAGGAGGTACAATCATATCCCCCTCTCGTGGAGCTATATTAAGAAAATTAGCCACACGGGTTGCATAAATTCCTCCAAAGAAATCTCCCCTTCTACTATTATTCTGCAACCTACGTGCAACTATTGCCCCCAAGTTATAACCTTTATAACCTGACACAGCACTCTTGAGGACACAAAGATCAGGGGCACACATGTGACATACCTCGTCCTTACCGTTAATGCATCTACCAATAAAGAGAGCAAAGTAATGTATAGCAGGAAAATGAATGCTCCCTATGGTAGCTTGTGCTACGTCCCTAGATTCTCCCACAGTAATATTAGTAAGAAAATCTCTAAATTCAGATTTGGGAGGATCATTAATATTACCCCACTGCGGGAGTTTGCAAGCAGTTGTGAAATCCTCTAAATCCATGGTAGAAGATGTATCATAAATATCAAACATGACACTAGGAGAATTGCGCGCAGAAATATATTCGAACCTCCGCACAAAGGAATCGGTCAATTGATAATATTGAGGACACTTATCTTGTAAGAAGTCCTCCAGCTCTGCATTACGCACATATGTGTCAAATTCCTCCTTGAAGCCTGCTTCGACCATAAAATCATCGGATGGACACTCACAAGCCCATACATTTGCGTCCCTTGGCAAATTAATATCTTGTTCACGTATAGCAATTATTGGCCCTTTCTTTGCTGAGGAACCTCCTTGGTACATTCTTCTAAGCATATTTCTTTTTCGGAAAATTTCTGAAATTTTAGTAACTTCAAAATAGAAGTGAATAAAACTAAACAGTATTGATAGCAACTACTCCTACAAGTGCCTAGAGCCTATATCATGCATTGGAATTGCTTGGGACCTCAAAAATTTAATATGCAAGCTCAAGAACATGGTCACCTATGCAGCAAAAATTTGCAATGAATAAAGCACTAGAATAAAAACTAATTGGACCAATGGAGGAGTCACATACCAAGCAACAACCTCCCAAAGCAGTTTTGCGAATGGAGTTTTGAGCTAAGAGATCGAAAATCACAGCAAAACGAGCTAAAACTCGTGCTTGAGCTGGCTGGGGTTTTTTTGGGCAGAAGATGAAGTGTGTGGGTGCTGGCATAAGTGGAGGGGAGCCACCAGGGGCCCACGAGATAGGGGGCGCGCCCTACAGGGGGGAGCCCTCCTCTCTCGTGGCCTGGTGCTTGCCCCTCCTGCAGTGTTTTCAGTGCCTAAAATCCTCAAATATTCCAGAAAAAGTCATACTAAAATTGCAGGGCATTTGGAGCACTTTTTTTTCGGACTATTTTTTTAATGCACAGATAATTCAGGAAACAGATGGATAATACTATTTTTGTTTTATTTATTCTAAATAACAGAAAGTAAAAGGAGGGTACTGAGGGTTGTGCCTTCTAGTTTCATCCATCTCGTGATCATCAAAATGAACCCGCTAACAAGGTTGATCAAGTCTTGTTAACAAACTCATTACGAATAACACGGAACCGGAGAAATTTCGAATAACACTAAGTTACCTCAATGGGGATATGAAAATCCCCAACAATAAGAATGTCATATTTTTTCTTGACAGTAGGAAGAGGAAATTCAAAACCTCCAAAAATGATAGTTGGAACTTTTTCAATAGAATTGATGCTATGAACTTGAGATTGTTTCCTCACAAAGTGTACCATATGCTCATTACCATTAACATGAAAAGTGACATTGCCTTTGTTGCAATCAATAACAGCCCCTGCAGTATTAAGAAAAGGTCTACCAAGGATAATAGACATACTATCGTCCTCGGGAATATCACGAATAACAAAGTCCGTTAAGATAGTGACATTTGCAACCACAACAGGCACATCCTCACAAATACCGACAGGTATAGCAGTTGATTTATTAGCCATTTGCAATGATATTTCAGTAGGTGTCAACTTATTCAATTCAAGTCTATGATATAAAGAGAGAGGCATAACACTAACACCGGCTCCAAGATCACATAAAGTAGTTCTGACATAATTTCTTTTAATGGAGCATGGTATAGTTGGCACACCCGGATCTCCAAGTTTCTTTGGTATTCCACCCTTAAAAGTGTAATTAGCAAGCATGGTGGAAATTTCAGCTTCCGGTATCTTTCTTTTATTTGTGATGATATCCTTCATATACTTAGCATAAGGATTTACTTTAAGCATATCAGTTAAGCGCATACGTAAGAAAATAGGTCTAATCATTTTAGCAAAGCGCTCAAAATCCTCATCATCCTTTGACTTGGATGGTTTAGGCGGAAAGATCATGGGTTTCTGAACCCATGGTTCTCTTTCTTTACAGTGCTTCCTAGAAACAAAACCTTTCTTATCATAACGTTGATTCTTTGATTGTGGGTTATCAAGATCAACAACAGGTTCAATCTCTACATCATTATCTTTGCTAGGTTGAGCATCAACATGAACATTATCATTAACATTATCACTAGGTTCATGTTCATCACCTGATTGTGTTTCAGCATCAGAAATAGAAACATCATTGGGATTCTCAGGTGTGTCTACAGTAGGTTCACTAGAAGCATGTAAGGTTCTATCATCTTTATTTTTCTTCTTCTTAGAAGAACTAGGTGCCTCTAAATTATTTCTCTGAGAATCTTGCTCGATTCTCTTAGGGTGGCCTTTAGGATACAAAGGTTCCTGAGTCATTCTACCAGTTCTAGTAGCCACTCTAACGAAAAAGTCATTTTTATTATTCAATTCATCAAGCAAATCATTTTGAGCCTTGAGTACTTGCTCAGCTTGAGTAGCAACCATAGAAGCATATCTGCTAACGCGGTGAAGTTCATCTTTAACTCTAGCCAGATTATCACCTACGCATCCTATCTTGAACTCTATACCAACATAAGCATTAAAACTTTCTTGTCTAGCCATAAAGTCATCAAATTCATCTAAGCATGGGCTATGAAATTTAGTAGAGGGTATTTCAACTTTATCATATCTATAGAGAGAATTTACCTTTACTACCTGTGTCGGGTTATCAAGACAATGTGGTTCTTCAGGCGGTAAATTAAGACCATGTATTTCTTCAATAGGAGGTAAATTCTTACATCTTCAGCTTTAATACCTTTTTCTTTCATTGATTTCTTTGCCTCTTGCATATCTTCAGGACTGAGAAATAAAACACCTCTCTTCTTCAGAGTGGGTTTAGGAATAGGCTCAGGAGTTGGCTCAATTGGTTCAGGAATTACTTCAGGAATTGGCTCAGGAAGAGTCCAATTATTTTCATTAGTCAACATATTATTCAATAATATTTCAACTTCGTCGACTGTTCTTTCCCTGAAAACACAACCAACACAACTATCCAAGTAGTCCTTGGAAGCATCGGTTAGTCCATTATAAAAGATATCAAGTATTTCATTTTTCTTAAGAGGATGATCAGGCAAAGCATTAAGTAACCGGAGAAGCCTCCCCCAAGCTTGTGGGAGACTCTCTTCTTTGATTTGCACAAAATTATATATTTCCCGCAAAGCAGCTTGTTTCTTATGAGCAGGGAAATATTTAGTAGAGAAGTAACAAATCATATCCTGGGGACTATGCACACAACCAGGAGCAAGAAAATTATACCAAGTCTTAGCATCACCCTTTAATGAGAACGGAAATATCTTAAGGATGTATAAATAGCGAGACTTCTCATCATGAGTGATCAGGGTGGCTATATCATTCAACTTGGTAAGATGTGCCACAACAGATTCAGATTCAAGGCCATAAAAAGGATCAGATTCAACTAAAGTAATAATATCAGGATAAACAGAGAATTCATAATCCTTATCAGTAACACAGATAGGTGACGTAGCAAAGGCAGGATCGGGTTTCATTCTAGCATTAAGAGATTGCTGCTTCCATTTAGCTAATAATTTCTTAAGATCATTTCTATCATTGCAAGCAAGAATTTCCATAGCAGCTGCTTCATTCATAACATAACCCTTAGGAACAACAGGTAATACATAATCATTGGGGGAACCTTCATCATCACTATCATCAATAATAGGTTCTTCAATATTTTCATTCCCCCTAACCCTAGCAAGTTGTTCATCAAGAAATTCACCTAATGGCAAAGTAGTATCATGCATAGAAGTAGTTTCATCATGCATAGCAGAAGTGGCATCATCAATAACATATGACATATCAGAACTCATAGCAGTAGCAGGTTTAGGTGTCGCAAGCCTACTAATAACGGAAGGAGAATCTAGTGCAGAGCTAGATGGAAGTTCCTTACCTCCCCTCGTAGTTGAGGGCAAAATCTTGGTCTTAGCGTCATTCAAGTTCTTCATAGTGATCAGAAGATACAAATCCCAAGTGACTGAGAGAATAGAGCTATGCTCCTCGGCAACGGCGCCAGAAATTAGTCTTGATAACCCACAAGTGTAGGGGATCGCAACATCTTTCGAGGGTAAAGTATTCAACCCAAATTTATTGATTCGACACGAGGGGAGCCAAAGAATATTCTTGAGTATTAGCAGTTGAGTTGTCAATTCAACTACACCTGGATAACTTAGTATCTGCAGAAAAGTGTTTAGTAGCAAAAGTGGTATGATAATAAAGGTAACGGTAGCAAAAGTAAAGATAAATGTTTTTGGGTTTTTGTAGTAGTTTTAACAGTAGCAGCAGAAAAGTAAATAAGCGAAGAACAATATATGAAAAGCTCGTAGGCATTGGATCAGTGATCGATAATTATGTCGAATGCGACTCCTCATGCAATAGTTATAACATAGGGTGATATAGAACTAGCTCCAATTCATCAATGTAATATAGGCATGTATTCCGTAAATAGTCATACGTGCTTATGGAAAAGAACTTGCATGACGTCTTTTGTCCTACCCTCCCGTTGCAGCGGGGTCCTTACGGAAACTAAGGGATATTAAGGCCTCCTTTTAATAGAGAACAGGAACAAAGCATTAGCACATAGTGAATACATGAACTCCTCAAACTATGGTCATCACCGAGAAGTATCCCGATTATTGTCACTTCGGGGTTGTCGGATCATAACACATAATAGGTGACTATAGACTTGCAAGATAGGATCAAGAACACACATATATTCATGAAAACATAATAGGTTTAGATCTGAAATCATGGCACTCGGGCCCTAGTGTAAAGCATTAAGCATAGCAAAGTCATAGCAACATCAATCTCAGAACATAGTGGATACTAGGGATCAAACCCTAACAAAACTAACTTGATTACATGGTAAATCTCATCCAACCCATCGCCGTCCAGCAAGCCTACGATGGAATTACTCCCACACGGCAGTGAGCATCATGAAATTGGTGATGGAGGATGGTTGATGATGACGACGGCGACGAACCCCCCTCTCCGGAGCCCCGAACGGACTCCAGATCAGCCCTCCCGAGAGAGATTAGGGATTGGTGGCGGCTCCGTGTTGTAAAACGCGATGAAACTTTCTCTTTGATTTTTTCTCCCTGAGACGGAATATATGGAGTTGGAGTTGAGGTCGGAGGAGGTCCAGGGGGCCCACGAGATAGGAGGTCGTGCCCTAGGGGGCGCCCTGTTGTCTCGTGGACAGGCTGTGGGCCCCCTAGCATTAATTCTTTCGCCAAAAATTCTTATTAATTCCAAAAAGTGCCTCCGTGGATTTCCAGGACATTCCAAGAACTTTTCTTTTCTACACATAAAACAACATCATGGCAGTTCTACTGAAAACAGCGTCAGTTCGGGTTAGTTTCATTCAAATCATGCAAGTTAGAGTCCAAAACAAGGGCAAAAGTGTTTGGAAAAGTAGATACGTTGGAGGCGTATCACATGCAGTCTGCTCCGGATTTAGGTCCGCGGCCAATGCAGGGGTGATATACCGAGCATTGTCCGACAGCAGGTCTAGGCCGTGCTCATCGTGACTGTTCGGCGCTCCTGGCACAGGCCAAATTCCATCGAAGATCAAGTCTCCGCGGATATCGGCCATGTAATTCAGGTTTCCTAACCTGACCTGCTGGCCGGTGGCCTAGCTATCGATCTACTCCAGATGGCCAAGCAAATTGGCCCGCAGTGCGAAGCCACCGAACACAAAGATCTGTCCGGGGAGAAAAGTCTCGCCCTGGACCATGTTGTTGACGATTGAAGGCGCCATCAAGCCTCAAAGTGACGATATAGAGGAACTCTCAATGAAAGCACCAATGTCGGTGTCAAAACCGGCGGATCTCGGGTAGGGGGTCCCGATCTGTGTGTCTTAGGCTGATGGTAACAGGAAGCAAGGGACACAATGTTTACCGAGGTTCGGGCCCTCTCGATGGAGGTAAAACCCTACTTCCTGCTTGATTAATATTGAAGATATGAGTAGTACAAGAGTAGATCTACCACGAGATCATAGAGGCTAAACCCTAGTAGCTAGCCTATGATGGTATGATTGTAATTGTGATCGACCAACCTCTCCGGTTTATATAGACACCGGAGAGGGCTAGGGTTTACATGGAGTCAGTTACAAGGAAGGAAATATAATATCCAGATCGCCAAGCTTGTCTTCCATGCAAAGGAGAGTCCCATCCGGACACGGTCCGGAGTCTTGAGTCTTGTAGCTTAATGCTTCACTAGTCCGGACGATGTATATAGTCCGGCTGTCCGAATACCCCCTAATGCAGGACTCCCTCAATCGCTGTTATCGGTCAGCGGCCCTGGACTGTGTTTGCTGTCCCCCGGCTCATCCTGCTCCATCGCTGGGTCTACGGGGTCATCGTTGTTTTTAGTGTCGTCTGGGGTATTATTCTTTCTTGTGCCGGTATCACTGTTTTCGCTATGGCGGGCTTTAGAGCGGCGCCGCTGACGTCGGCGCTTTGTTTGATTCTCAAGGGGGTTATCCTCCGCTGCATCATCGCCAATGCTTTCCTTGGGTGTGTCCACCATATATATATCGTATGATGAAGTGGTTGTCCAGCGCCCTAGGGGAGGTGGTTCCCATTTTTCTCCGGCATCATCATCGTCCATACCGTCGATGTCTTTGGAATCCAAATCGAGCATGTCGGTTGAGTCGTCGATAGTGGCTATTAAGTAGGTGGTGGGTGGGTAACGAATTCCTTCGTCATCCGCTTCCCACTCAAGCCGGACATAGTTCGGCCAAGAGTTTCCTAACAGGGAGAGAGATTTTATTGAATTCAGCACATCCCCCAAGGGCGAGTGCTGAAAAACATCCGCGAAGCTAAACTCAATGATCGGTGCCCAGTCAGGTTCGATGGGTACGGATGTACGCGGTTCGGATCCTATAGCCGGAGACGAGTCCGAGGGTCCGAAGACACAGACCTCCTTGGAAGTGAGATCTATGTTCGGCTCTATCGCCGCTAAGTATGCGGCCTCCTTGGCGGGGTCCATTCGCCCGTCCTCGGATGGCACGATCTGCTCTAGATTTAAAGCCAGGGAGGTTGCAGGTGCGAACTCCCGAACACTGTCCAACGGCCGATCTAGGTCATGCCCGTCGAGACTGTGGGGTGTACCTGTCATGGGCTCGAATCCGTCGAAGATCAAGTCTCCGCGGATGTCGGCCATGTAATTCAGGCTTCAGAACCTGACCTGATGGCCAGGGGGATATCTATCGATCTGCTCCAGACGGCCAAGTGAGTTGGCCCACAGTGCGAAGCCGCCGAATACAAAGATCTGTCCGGGGAGGAAAACCTCACCCTGGATCGCATTGCTATACATGATTGAAGGAGCCATCAAGCCTTATGGTGACGATACAGTGGAACTCTCAATGAAAGCACCAACATCGGTGTCAAAACAGGCGGATCTCGAGAAGGGGGTCCCGAACTGTGCGTCTAAGGCTAATGGTAACAGGAGGCGGGGGGAACAATGTTTACCCAGGTTCGGGCCCTCTCTATGGAGGTAATACCCTACTTCCTGCTTGGTTGATCTTGATGATATGAGTATTACAAGAGTTGATCTACCACGAGATCGTAGAGGCTAAACCCTAGAAGCTAGCCTATGATTATGATTGTTGTTGTCCTACGGACTAAACCCTCCGGTTCATACAGACACCGGAAGGGGCTAGGGTTACACAAAGTCGGTTACAGAGAAAGGAATCTACATATCCGAATTGCCAAGCTTGCCTTCCACGCAAAAGAGAGTCCCACCCGGACATGGGACGAAGTATTCAATCTTGTATCTTCATAGTCCAACAGTCCGACATAAGCATATAGTCCGGCTGTCCGTGGACCCCCTAATCTAGGACTCCCTCACCCATCTCTAGCCGCCATCGTCCGCCATGGCTGCCTTGGCCCCTTCCTGATTCCGGTAAGCCCGAGCCACCTCTCTCCATTCTGACCTCACCACTAGCTCCTCCTCTTGCCGATGATCCTCCCCATCTCCTCCGTTCATCACCGGAAGGCCACGCCAGCGGGTGCCCCCTGTCGCCATCGCTGTGACACCTCTTCCCGCACTCGCCGGTGCCCGCACATCAGCTGGAAGCGGCCAGGAGTAGCGGATCCAGCGCCGACCGCGCGCCCCTCCTCTGTTTCCTCTGCTCCACTCGGGGTCGATGGGAGGAAGGAGACGACAGGGCCAGGCGGGCCCCGCCTTCCACCCAACTCCAATCGTCAGCGACATAAGCCCCGAGCCCGCGCATTAAGTGGAAACACCTTTCTTCAAAAATATGTTTTTAGTATTATAAGGCGTATTTTGTTTAACTGCGGCTGAAAGTGTGCTTTCCATTACAAGAAGTGTATTCTGCCTGAAGGCGCCTTCTGTTTTAACTGCCAGGGGCCTGGCTATGAATAAAATATTTACAGGTCAGTCCCTGTGCTTCAAACCTCCGTATCTTTTTGTCCTAACTCCGATTTAGGTGAATTCAAGTCTCATGTTCTCGTCTCGTTGAGCCCGTCATGCTGGTACCATTTTCATAATGTTTCCACCTTGTGAAAATGACCACTTTGCCCTTGCCCCAAAACCCCCCTCCAGGGAGAACTATTTTCGGCGAATCTTTTCGAGAATGCTTCGCACTTCTCCCCGGTGATTTCTTCCACCCTACGCAAGCCATGACAGCCACTTGCATGATAACATTGCAATAGCAATGGTTTTCAACTTGAATCTTTAATTTGTTTGTGCATGATATTATTCCGAGAATGATTTACTCATGCTCGTGTTTGCATGCTTATGCTTGTGCTATGATCGTTTGCATCTAGTTGAGTAGATGTTTACTTGCTTATGATCTTGTTATACTTCAGTCAAATAATTATTTTGATGCTAGTGATCATGCTATGCTCTTATGTGCCCTTGTTATACAATTTTGTTCATGTCCATCACCATGTCATGCTCATCGGTGTAAATGCTTTACTATTGTTGATATGTTGAATGATTATGCTTTCCCGTCCTCGTTCATGTTGTTATCATGGTCAGTTTATCATGTTATATTGTATGACTCAACATCATTTGCATTCAAGATTAACCGGACTTTAATCAAACTTGCACAGATGTTGGCTGAGTCATAGTGCCATCGAGACAAGCTGACCAGTGCAACCACATTTGCCTTCATGGGAAGGCCCTAATGCGGTCTATTGTCATGCATCTCGCCGGTGCCTCCAACTAGGGAAGGTTAGGTGTGCGTGCTACCTTGGCCAGGTAGGCGGGAGTAACCTTGTGTGCACGAGCTGTGTTGTACCCGGGTTGTCCCCGTTTGGGACCATTTTTGCTTTGACAAGATGGTGGCCTTTGGATGTCCATAGTGGCATCGGGGCCACCGATGACTTAGCCCAAAGGGGAGTTTGTTGGAGTGGCCGGGAGAGTGTCATGCAGTAGATCGGTTTTGTCAGAACGCCGTTCATAAACACGAACGGGAGCACCAAGCCTTGGGTTCCATAGTGTGGGTACAGTGTACTAACCTCTGTAAAGTGTATAATCTGTCGATAGCCACGCCTGCAGATATGGGCCTAGTTCGTAGTAGATCACACTATGGGTCAACAGTAATAATTACCTGCTTAATAATAGCCCCAGTTCGATGAGGAAAGAAGTTGATTGATCTTTATTTGATCCTGAGAGGATCACAGTGGTATCATGGATACTGAAGTTGGTTGATGTTTATGGTGTCTGTTAGTGTCAAAACCGGCGGATCTCGGGTAGGGGGTCCCGAACTGTGCGTCTAAGGTCGATGGTAACAAGAGACGGGGGACATGATGTTTACCCAGGTTTGGGCCCTCTCTATGGAGGTAATACCCTACTTCCTGCTTGATTGATCTTGATGAATATGAGTATTACAAGAGTTGATCTACCACGAGATCGTAATGGCTAAACCCTAGAAGTCTAGCATATGAGATTATGATTGTTCCTTCTATACTAAACCCTCCGATTTATATAGACATCGGAGGGGACTAGGGTTACACAAAGTCGGTTACAGAGAAAGGAATCTACATATCCGAATCACCAAGCTTGCCATCAGTGCAAAGGAGAGTCACATCCGGACACGTGAAGAAGTCTTTTGTCTTGTATCTTAACCCAACTGTCCGGCCAAAGTATATAGTCCAGCTGTCCGAGGATCCCTTAATCCAGGACTCCCTCAGTAGCCCCTGAACCAGGCTTCAATGACGAGGTGTCTGGCGTGCAGATTGTCTTCGGCATTGCAAGGCGGGTTCCTTTTCCAAATACTCTGAAATAGTCTTCGAACACAAGAATCGTGTCTGGCTCTACAAAACAAGTTCCACACACAACCATAGAGTGTATAATATTTCACGAGTCCAATCCGCTGACAACTTTTTGTAGCGTGACATCACGTCACTTCCCGACCATTATTCGAACCGTTTTTAGCCTGCCACTCCATATTTCGAGGTGCGGTTTCATTGGCACGTCCTGTCAAACCAGAGATCGTGTCCCCTTATTGCGGGATTCTCATCAATACGGGTGTTGGTAACCCAACCATTCCGTTGGCATGATTCCTTGGGAATAGGCATGTTTTAAGGCCTAGGAGGGACGTTTGATATTCATTGCCCTTATGAAGGAGCGGAAACTCATCCTTCTTCCTTTACGCCAAGTCCTTTCAACCTTTCCCGCATCAAGTTCTAGCACCCAAAGCATAATCTGATCGCTTCGCGCTTCTTGATCATGTTCGGCCCCAGGCGTCAAGGCCGATCGGCGGCTTCCTTTGTCATAGAGGAGGATATCACGAAGCTCCGGGAGGCAAGATACCTGACTGCGGAAATCCTCCACAGGCTCCCTGCTCAAGGGTAGGTTATCCCCACTCCCAGGTCTAATGAGAGGGTTGTATTCATCTCCCACTTCCTCTTAGGGCTAGGATTTGCTCTTCACCCCTTCGTCCAAGGGCTCATGTTCTATTACGGATTAGATTTTCATGATCTAGCCACGGATTCTTTCCTTCATATATCGTCATTCATTATCGTATGCGAAGCCCTCCTCCGTATTACCCCACACTTCGGCTTGTGGTTCAAGACCTTTAATGTGAAGCCGAAGGTAATCAATGGGAAGCAGGCGGAGTGCGGTGGTGCTGCGGTGAGCAAGCTCACCAATACTACTTGGCCAAAGGGCTCCTTCATGGAAACTTCCGACCTGTGGCAGCGGGAGTGGTTCTACATCACCGAACCCCGTGGTACCAGGTGGGCAGCTACTCATGCATTCCGACCTGGCCCTCTTTACAGCTTGCGTCATGGATTAATAAGGGGCTAGACCGGGGATCCATCGATGAAGTGCAGACGCAACAAAGTCGCATTCGGAGCCTTATTGAGAAGGACACCGGTCTCATCAACATAATCCAAGTAATGCTAGTCCGGTGAGTCCTACCGTGCCAGTGACGGCCTCTCCGCATGTGGGAGTTTAATACAGAAGGACCACGAACCCTTCAGCACCTCTCCGGCACGTTGCTCAGAGGAATGTGGAAATCATTCTTTGGGACGCGAAAAAAGTGGCCGGGTACTATAGGGGACATCAGCCTTGACTGCAACCATCCAGATATGTCGGTAAGTACTCAACTTCCGAACACTTTTTAGTCAAATTCCTGATGACAACATATTGAGAAAATAGTATGCGGCCAGGGCTAGATAAAGAAGGCGGAGAGGATTAGGTGTTCGGCACCTCTTCCCGAAGACTCAGCCGATCCGGTGTTAGCAAGGATGCTGGCTCCGGTGCCCTACCAAGTACCGGTGAGGGGAGACGAAGAGGAGAGCGAGGAGGCACAAGGCGGCCTTCATTCTAAAGGCTTGCCAGGCCCTTTGTCCAGGGAGATTGGAACTTCCACCTCCGAAGGTGGAAAAGAAGGGCTAACTGACCTCCCTTCTCCTCACGGGAAGGAAAGGATCGCCTCCGAAGACTTGAAGAGAGAGGCTTCTAAGCGGGAGAAGATATCTCGGTCAGGGGGTTCTGGTTCAGGAGGTGACGTTGACACAAAATCTTTCCATAAGGATAGGCCCTTAGTTGAATCGTAAGTGAACAAGGGTGTTTTAAACATACCCCGTTTATTTTCCTGGATGTAAGGGTAACATTTAAAATGTATGTTTACAGTCCGGCACGCCGCTTTCCTCAACAGTCCTCCTCTTCGGGGGATCTTCTTCCGGAGATGATGGAGAGCAAGACGCCTCCAAAGATCTCTCCGCCTGATAATGCGGACGACGTCGAGGTGTCGTCCCGGAGGATCTCTGCCGATCAACAAGCAGTGCGAGGGATAGTGAAGAACGGGACCGAAGGTGGCACTTCGGCCGCCCGGGATTCGGGGTATACGGCCCTCACGAGGACCAACAACAAAAGTCTCGGACTATCAAAGTTCCGAGGGATGACACGAACTATTCCGGATCCGGAGGCACTAGATACATTGATGGACATATTGCAACATGCGTCCGTCTCAGAGGAACATCGTACCTTGATGGGTACGGTGGTTGAGAGAGTTCGGTCCGCGAAAAGTGGATTGAATGAAGCCTTTACGAGCCTACTAAGAGGTTTCGAGGTACGTAGTGTTGGGTATTTAATAATTGCAAAAATGCACCTGTGTATAAATAGTAGCCCCTGAGACTCTGGTTGGCGTCCGAAGGGAGGCAATTAGAGGATCAAGATATATTTGCCCAGGAAATGATCTAACTAATTGGAACACAGGCTGTTACATCCGTGGCAACTGTACAAACTTCAGAGATTGATCATATGAAGCAGAAAGTTGATGTGGCGGATGATGACATCACGCTTGTTTACAGGCGGCTTGATGAAGCACAAGGTATGTTTTTTTTGAGGGGCACTCAGTGTATGCAATTACTATAGTATGAGAATGATGCCGAAAATTGAACACTGAGATATGCATTACTGCAGACAGTGCCACCATAGTTGAGACTCTTCGAGCTGAGCTTGCCTGGGCCAAAGAACCGGCCAGGATGAATAATGCGGCTGCTGAAAAGGCAGCTACTGAATTAAAGGCCGAGCAGGGTGTTCGGCGCCAGTGTGAGGAAAAAATTTCTACTATGGCGCTTGAGCTAAAGGATGCCGCTAGTCGATGCCAATTTCTTGAGAAAGATAACAAACCCAAGGCGGTCGATCTTGACAAGGCCTTACAAGAGGCGCGGGAAGCCCGACCTGAGTCTAGAGTAGCTCGGGAGGAGATTCGACAAGCTAGGGAGATCGTGGCTGGTAAGCCCTTTTTATTACAAACTAAGTTTGGCGATCCAAAGTATGCCCCGCTTAATCAAATGTGGAGTTCTCCAGACGCATTTTTGGATGTGCCGAAGAGTGTTGTCGATGCAACTCAGTTTTTCCACACGCAAGAAGGACATGCGATGGAAAAGCTATTCTGGTCGCAATTCAGCATGCCAAAGCGTCCGCTGTTGAATGAACAGATGGCCCAATGGGCCAAGCTCCACAAGATGTCCGGATCTGCCATGAAGGACGTCATAGACGACTGTGGCCGACTGAGCCAATTCCGAATAATTATTTTGGTTTGGTGTGGCGGCTTATTGATGCGGTGTCGTGTATCAACGCTGTTAAGCAGTCAACGTGCATAGAAGGTGCATGGATGGCCCTTGCCCGTGTCAAGACGTATTGGGAGAAGATGAAGGCCGCCGATATTGCAGTGCAGAGTCCACCCGATGGCAAGGACCCTACCGTGCCAGAACATTACTTTGAAGATGTCCTAGAAGGTGTCCGCTTGATATAGGGTCAGTGCTCGAAAGATATTATGTCTGAGTGAAGTGTACAGAAATTGTAAAAACAATGTTATGATATGCTTTAAGGCTATGTTTTTATACCTTTGCCCGAAAAGTTTTGGTGCCTCCTTTGCGGCCGTTTTTTATATATGTAATCTGAAAGTTTGCCAGTCGTCGGCTTCAGCCCCCTCGCGTATAACACGGGGTTGTTTGAAAAAGCACTTGATCACACTTGACCCAACGTCTTGGTCCGTTAAGGAGGTTTCAGTGCGGCAAACCAGGCAATCGGACTATAGGGCTTTAACACTTTCACTTAGCCATAGGAGTTTGATGGTGGATCTATGATATAGCCCTTGGTATGTACGCGTTTATCCGAATACGGTGCGCTTGCATACGTGACCAGAAGAATGGTCCTTCATTTAATACGGAGGGAATCGCGAAGATTCCAACGAGTCATCGAGTGGTTGACCAGCTCTCGCCGCATCATGGCAGTCAATTTATGGCTTTCTCTACTAAGGTGCTCATCTGGACGAACCAGGACACAATCACAGTAGTTCTCCCTTTACTACCTTAGCCGATAGAGCGGAACGTAAGGCAGTAAGCACAGGAGCCGGGCAACCCAACTATTGACCAAAGACATGATTCGGACTGATGCATATAAGGCCAAACTCTTGACGCCGAGAACTCCCTGTAGGTGTTCGGACTTTTCAAAGTATACTGGGCCGAATACAGCCCCTTGTAAATGGACCTTGTTGTCAAGGCACGTGTGGCAATCTGACATGGGGAGAGAGCACAGGTGGTGAGAGAATAAAACTCCAAACAAAATATGGACCAAGCTGCTTCTGCAATATCCCTTTCTAGTACGGCAAGCCGTGTACTTACAGATAGTGCCGATAACTTCCTAGGACATTGTACATGCCAGAAAAATTTGAAACAAAAAGAGATAAAAAGGTTTACACAGGGTCTTAATCTAGAAAGAAACCTTTGGTGTGGGGCCCTGCTGCACGTTTGCGTCGTTTTCTCCTTTGTAATGTGTCCTTGAAGGGGGTAGTGTGATGGCCATCTGTAAAACAAAGAAAAACCCTAGAGAAGAAAATCCAGTGTGGTCGTGAATAAAGTTGTTTCATTTAGAGGATCTTTGAAAGATAACCGTAGAGTCCGAATAGGGTCGAGCCGAACTATGGACTATTTGTGTGCAGTGTGCCCCCAGCACTGCCCAAGGGATTTTAAGGATGTACTTGTGTATGCGAGGTACATATGTTGTCACCTTATGGGGAAGTCAATGGGGGTGTAACTGCTAATCAAGCTCAGGTTTATCTGAGCTTCCGCATTGAGGCATACTCCGGACATGTTTAGCCATGTCCGCGGTCTTGATGACCGATGATCTGTTCGGCTTAAATAAGCCCTTTTGTACTTTGGCATCTAAGGCTGCAGTATCCTTCTCCGTACAGAGAGAGCGCTCCATATTTCCACCGACTATGATGACGCCATGTGGTCCAGGCATTTTGAGCTTTAGATAGGCATAATGTGGGACTGCATTAAAGCGGCCAAAGGCCATTCTTTCGAGTAGTGCATGATAGCCACTTCGGAATGGAGCTATGTCGAAGATTAGCTCTTCGCTTTGAAAGTTATTGGGAGAGCCGAATACGACTTCCAATGTTAAAGAGCCCATGCAGCGGGCTTCTACGCCCGGTATAACTCCTTTAAAGGTTGTGCTGCTTGGCTTGATTCTTGATGGGTCTATCCCCATTTTGCGGATAGTGTCCCAATATATCAGATTTAGACTACTGCCGCCGTCCATAAGGACTCGAGTGAGATGGTATCCATTGATTATTGGGTCGAGCACTAGGGCAGCCAAACCCCCATGGCGATACTAGTCGTATGGTCCCTGCGATCAAAGGTGATCGGACAGGCCACACATGGGTTGAATTTAGGGGCAACGGGCTCAACGGCATAGACGTCTTGGAGTGCATGTTTGTGCTCCCTCTTTGGGGTATGAGTGACATAGATTATGTTCACTGTTTTGATCTTCGATGGAAATTTCTTCTGCCCCCCTGTGTTCGGCTGGCGAGGTTCATCCGGGTCTTCGCTCTGAGGTGCCTTCCCCTTACGTTCGGCGGTGAGCTTGCCGGCCTGCTTGAAGACCCAACAACTATGGTTGGTATGGTTCGCAGGTTTGGTGGGGGTGCCATGGATCTGGCAATTCCTGTCAATATTTTGTCTAGGCTTGATGGACCATCTTTGTTGCTTTTAAATGGTTTCTTCCATTGATCGGTGTCGGTGTCAAAACCGGTGGATCTTGGGTAGGAGGTCCCGATCTGTGCGTCTAGGCGTATGGTAACAGGAGAAAAGGGACACGATGTTTTTACCCAGGTTCGGGCCCTCTCGGTGGAGGTAAAACCCTACTCCTGCTTGATTGATATTGATGGTATGGGTATTACAAGAGTTGATCTACCACGAGATCAGAGAGGCTAAACCCTAGAAGCTAGCCTATGGTATCATTATTGTTCATATATCTCTATCGACTAGCCTAGCCCCAGTTTATATAATGCACCAGAGGCCTAGGATAACAAGAGTCCTAGCCGAATACGCCGGTGGGGGAGGAGTCCTTGTCTTGATCGCCAAGTCTTGTGGATTCTTCCTTGTATGCGGCAGCTGTCCGGACTGGCCCATGAGTATACGGCCATGGGGGTCCTCAGCCCAATCCAACTGATCGGGAGACGACGCGTCGACTACCCCCTAGTCCAGGACACCGTCAGTAGCCCCCTGAACTAGTCTTCAAGTTAGGGACGCTCCTTGATTCTTCCGAACTGTTCTTCATCTTTGGTTGCCGGTCTGAAAACTGGTTCAACAAATCTTCTCATCTTCTATCTTGAGGATCGCCGAAATGCATTCGACGAGTTTACACATCGGGTATCCGAGGAGCCCCTTTAAGTTTCCGGCCTTTATCAATGCCTTGTTATTTTTATGCCACACCTCGGGTTCGGAGTTGTTCCCGGGAGGCAGTGTCCTCTTGCGTCTGAGCTCTAACGCCAGACTGCACTCAAGGTATCTCTTGCAGCTGAGCACCAATGCCGGACTGCTTCCCGGCTCTAACGCCGGAATGTATCCGAGTTCCAACGCCAAACTGTATCCAAGCTCCAACGCCGGACTATATCCAAGATGTCGTAGATCATATTGGTCAAAAAAGTTGAAGGAGTTTAGCCAAGCTTAATGCGGAAATGCCCTCTAAGGAGCCAGCCACTTGCATCCGAGCTATATGCCGAACTGCTTCCGAGGTGGTTCAGCACCTCGGTCATGGGCTGATTTTTGGTCAATATTTTTAATTGATGCAATTTATTCTCTGACGAGATATATAGCTAGTAGCCCTCAAAGTGTGTATCGGTCTAAAACCCGAGATGCACCTGAAGGATGACATAAGACCGCTGATCCCAGTAACCGCGGAGACTCAGGTTGATTTTCAAAATCGGCTCGAGGATCAAGTCCTAGCTCGGCAGAATACTCCGAGACACTAAAAGCAGCGTGCTCAGTCCTCGAGACTCGGGTTGGGTGCGGCCGACCAACCTGAGGATCAAAATCTCCTCGGAGACTGTATTACACTTAAAATTTTCTGCATTGGACAAGCAATGCAATAGCCCCCGAGACACTGGTTGGGTGGCAACACTAGATCAGGGGATCGATGTGCCCCTTTAATATTTGTAAATAATAAGCCCGAAGCCCAGTAACCCCCGAGCCTTAATGCGGGCACGGGAGGCCGAATTAAGGATCGATATCCATAGTAAAATCACAAATTATGTGTAATGACTCTATGTATCCAAGTACTTTACGTCATTAATGCTCGGATCCGCATTGTATAAAACTTTGTTGACCGACCATCGGCTTCCACCTCCTCGGCCAATAGCCGAGGAGTGTTTGTCCTACTTTATAAAGCCTTTATGAGGGCAAAGATTTACAACAAACAAGGCAATCTGGCCATACGGTTTTTACAAACAAAGGTACGCGGAGAGACATGTTATATTACTGTTTAACAGAAGAAATGTCTTCCAAAGAAAATAGTCCCGCTATCGGTTCCTTTCTTTGGGTTGTCATGCTAAGCATGATCATGAAACCTCAGCTCCAATGTAAGAGAAAAATATCGAGGATTTAGTTTGGGAGGCCGGTTAATAGCCCCCGGTAGTGTTCGGCGACAGTCGAGGTCAAGCCGTAAACACTTCGGCCATTGTTATGAATGGCCTGTCATTTAACACCGTCATCGGATCGCCAACCAGTTTACGCTTATTGTGACAGTCAGTTTTCGGCTTTCTCCACTGAGATGCTTAACCATGTGAGCTGGAAGCACAATCGCAGTGGTTCTCCCTTTGCACACCTAGCCGAACAAAGCGGAATATAGGAGGCAAGCGCAGGAGCCGGGCAACCCAACTATTGACCGAAGACACAATTTGAAACCGATGCATATATAGCAATATCCGAGAATGTTTTTGCCAAATCTCTCTACGAGACTTGTGCTGAAAACTCACAAATAGTTTAAAAGTGCCATAGGATCGAAAAGCCAAAAAACTTATTCAAAAGTTTAATGTCCGAACTAGATCAAGTGTTCGGTGCCAATCCGAAAATTGGACTTTAGAAAAAAAAGGTGCTTCTCCCGTGCTTTAACATGACACATCCTATCTCAAAACTTCAAGCGGGTCAGCCTACGGCTTCAACCTCCTATCCCGAAGGCGGAGTACTTCTTACTAGGCCAGTTTAGCAAACTAAACTCTAGCGGCTTTGAGAGAGAAATTAGGCTCCCCGGCTAGTGACCGCACACTTGTGTCGAAAAAAGGAGTGATAAATAATAATAAAAACTTTGCAACGACTAAGAAGAAAAACACTTATCATAAAACGACTCATATAAATTTAAGAGCCCCCAAGTGACTTGGGTAAAAGAATGATTGCATGTACCGAATTACTTATATCATATCTATGTTCAACCGAACTTTAAACACGTCTTAACCAACCGTCGGCTTTTCCCTCTTCGGTCAAGGACCGAAAAGTGTTATGTACTCCATCTGTCGAGAATATCGACGGTGTTTCCAATAACCAAGCAATCAGGCCATAAGGCTGTAACAGACAAAGCGCGCTCAGGGAACTTATGCTATATTACTGCGAAGAGTAAGAAGCATCTTCGAAGAAAATAGTACCCCCACCGATACCTTTCTTCGGTGCTCATTGTTATTATGAGACTTGTGCAATAGATTTTTTGTACTCGTGAGTTCCGTTGTGTGCCGACCATGATTGAAAACAATAAGAGCGCTAGCTTTCGGCTTCACCCAGTCTGAGGTCCGGCTCGGGTGACCCAATCGTGACAATTGCAGAGGTGCTCCCTTTACTCCCTAGCCGAACAATCGGGAACATAGGGGTAAGCACAGGAGCCAGGCAACCCAGCTTGCAAATCTCTTAAGTCAATATGGTGCATATTGTGGCGTAATACACGAACAAGGAACGAAGCCGTACAAGTATAACCATATGCAAGAGGAAAAAGCTTCATGAAGGAAGCCCCCAAGTAAACGGGGGATTTGAATTTGCGCGTCACAAACAAAGTTTGGACAAGGAAATTTTTACAAGCAACTTTTTCCAATAAAGTATAATGCTTGCCCGAGCCGAACACAAGTTAAAAATTTAAAACTTTGAGCATGAACACAACTTAGCTGGTTAATGTGTTCGGTATTGATGACGCGGTCCGAGCTTGAAGCGGGACAAGGTTCCATCCCCGAGCCGGTCCCGAGGTGGCGGAGCAAAGAGCTCGGCACTACGAAGTGGTGACATAGCACGGTCAATGCAGGACGGCAGGGTGATGCCGAAGTCCCCGGCATGGGGTAATGAAGTGTTGACGAAGCCCCCTGTCTAGCCAAGGTGACGCCAAAGGATATAGTCCAGCTGGATCATTTTTCTGTGCACAAAAAATAGTGCAAAGTGAGTAATTTATGCAAAATTCGTTGGCGTGATGCAGTAATAATAATAATTTATGCAAAGTGAGTAATAAAAGAAATATGGCCTAGCGCCGAAGTCAATGTTGATACAGGGCAGAGGCGTGATGCAGTAAAGGCATGGACAGGCCTGAATTCACAGGTTGGTTCGAGTTCCGGATGCAGCGTTTGCCGGACTATGTACGGCAACTGACCGAACCACCATGCGACCGTCGTTAATGCGACCACCATTTGATAGACCTGCGTACATATGACGGACAAACCAGAGTAATAACTCATTGGGAAAAATGAACCCTAACAAGCAAAAAATACTAGGATTAATAGCACCTGGCTTATTTGTTGTAGCAATCCGAAGAAAGGTGATTCTCAAAATTGGGACTCGATCCGCACACCTATCGCCTGATGGGCGATAAAGCAACGGCATGGCGATGCTGGCAAAGGTTGGCTCGCTTAGGCAAAGCCCTCGGTCCAGCTAACGTGACGGAGTTGGTCGGCCAGTGACGCCAAAGTCTCCGGAGTAGGTTGATGAAGAGATGATGATGCCCCCGGTCCAGCGATGCAGGTCGTGACGTGGTCGATGTCGGCTTGATGAAGTGACCGTGTGGCGATGCAGGTGTGCCCGCTCCGTGTAATCCGTGGGGCGCCGATGTTGGTGACGATTTATCCTTTCCGATGCCGAATTATTGTTCGGCTGGCCGAGATGATGATCCGAAGAAATTGAGCTCGGCTCAACAAAGCGACGACGTGTGTAACGCAGGTCGGCCGCCGTGGAGTGATGTTGTTGGGCTGGCTTGACACCGGCGCGACGGTGAAGTTTGTATTGCAAGAATACTTTTAATACTACTGCGATGTGTTTGAGAATAAAACACAACACCCCACATGAAAACTTCCTTCAAAAAAGATGTCCAAGATCCCGTTCATAAAGAAGATGAATTCGGGTCGGATTCGTTCTCGCACAGAAAATAGATCCAAAAACTGATGCACTAATCGGAAGTTTCCCGGAGTTTGGACAGTCGGATCGAGCTGAATTTTTGGCAGGTGGTAGATATGGGAATTCTGCAGCAAATCAACGGTTGGATCCTCCAAAGGACATCCGAGCTAGATGCTGGATACCACGCCCTAAACTCGTCTGGATTCTCATCCAGGTTCAACAGGGCTCCGGTATATCGGAGATTGCCGGAGATTCCTCCATCGGAACTCGACGAAATTTTTGCAGGGTTGTTGTAGACTTAATTCCGCATAATTCCACCGAATTAATCGTTTAAGCGACACTCAAGGAGGCAGTGACGGCGGATACAAGTTTGTTGTCCAGAAAAACAGCACGGTCGCCTGAGGGCAATGTTGACGTTGAGCCCCCGAGCTCCATGGATGACTCCTCCATGATCTTGATAGAGATCGGAGTTGGTGTTGATGAAGGCGCTCATCCGAACATGACGATCGAAGGTAGGGCACAGTCTTTGGTCGAACCAAGGTGACCAGTCGAGCTGATGACGAAGATGCCGAAGTCGCAGTTGATCTACAGGCGAGCCATCGATCTTTTGTCGACCACACAGCGGAACTCTCAATGAAAGCACCAATGTCGGTGCCAAAACCGGCGGATCTCGGGTAGGGGGTCCCGATTTGTGCGTCTAGGCGGGTGGTAACAGGAGACAAGGGACACGATGTTTTTACCCAGATTTGGGCCCTCTCGGTGGAGGTAAAACCCTACTCCTGCTTGATTGATATTGATGGTATGGGTATAACAAGAGTTGATCTACCACGAGATTAGAGAGGCTAAACCCTAGAAGCTAGCCTATGGTATGATTGTTGTTTGTATATCTCTATCGACTAGCCTGGCCCCGGTTTATGTAATGCACCAGAGGCCTAGGATAACAAGAGTCCTAGCCGAATACGCCGGTGGGGGAGGAGTCCTTCTCTTGATCGCCAAGTCTTGTGGATTCTTCCTTGTATGCGGCAGCTGTCCGGACTGGCCCATGAGTATACGGCCATGGGGGTCCTCGGCCCAATCCAACTGATCGGGAGACGACGCGTTGAGTACCCCCTAGTCCAGGACACCGTTAACTGGGTCTGGAGCCACTGAATCCGGTATTTACTGCTGTATGATCTAGGCTTTCGGCGTTGTTTCGACATTTGTTTTTGTTATGTCGTGGCTTTCCATTGCCATCCCTGACTTCGGATGTGCTGGGCTTGCTGGTGCTACTGCGGGCGAACCAGCTGTCCTCGCCCGCGCAAAAGCGGGTCATGAGCGCAGTTAGGGCTGCCATTGTCCTTGGCTTTTCTTGGCCAAGGTGTCTAGCTAGTCATTCGTCCCGGACACTATGCTTGAAAGCTGCTAAGGCTTCGGCGTCCGGACAATTGACGATTTGGTTCTTCTTGGTGAGAAACCTATTCCAAAGCTTACGGGCTGATTCTCCGGGTTGTTGAATTATGTGACTTAGATCATCGGCATCCGGGGTCCGGACATAGGTCCCTTGGAAATTGGCCCGAAAAGCGTCCTCAAGTTCTTCCTAACTCCCAATGGAATTTTCTGGGAGGCTTTTAGTGTCGAGCTGGTCCTTTTAGCGTGAGGGGTAAGTATTTGATGGCGTGGAGATCATCTCCACGAGCCATGTGGATGTGAAGAATAAAGTCTTCTATCCAGACCACTGGATCCGTCGTTCCATCATATGCCTCGATGTTTATAGGTTTAAACCCTTCTAGAAATTCGTGATCCAGCACCTCATCGGTGAAGCACAGGGGATGAACATCACCCCTGTATTTGACTGTGTTGTCGCGTGGGTTCGACTGTTGTGATGCTCGATATTGACTCCGAACTGGTATATGACCGACATATTTGGTTTGATAGCCACAATCCCGTGTGGGGGCACGGTCCCTAGATCCATAGATGGATCTGGTTTAACCGGCCTTTTTGTCCAGGTCCTCACGTAGATCGTGTTTCTGGTCCTGAGCCGCAACCTCCCTTCCTTTACGGGGAGGGGGTGCGGGCTTGTGTACGGCATTGCTAGCCGCTCTGTCTCAACCACGAGGTGGTCGGTCCGGCTTGTTGGCCATATTATTTTTCGGTGGCATTGGCGCGATAGCCTCGTCGTCGAATTTGGGCAGCACTTTATGCTTAGGATAGCCCCTTGTTTGGCGATTGCAGCCATATTTTTCCTCGGCATCTAGCACTTCATTCCATCTGTTATTGAGCGTATCCTGAGCGGCTTTAAGCTACTGCTTCTGCTTTTTTAGACTCCTTGCGGTGGCGATAAGCCTGTGATGGAGGCATTCTTGTTCTAAGGGTTCTTCTGGGACGACGAATTCGTCATCGCCCAGGCTAATCTCCTCTTCGGAGACAGGTTGGTAGTTGCTACCTTCGGCATCGCTGCGGTTAGACAACATCGTCGGACTGTGTTCGCCGTCCTCTCGCGCGTCCTGCTCCAACGATAGGTCTGCGGGGTCCTTAGTTTGGTTCGGATTATCATCGTCGTCTGTGACAATGTTGCTGTTTTTCCTTTTGCCGGACCGAGGTCGGCGCTTCTGACGCCGACACTTGGGAGGTTCATCGACAGGCATACCGTTATCGCCGTACGCCTCCTTCTCTTTAGGTGTATCTACCATGTATATATAGTATGAGGATGTAGCCGTCCACCACAATATGGGTGGTGGTTTTTGTGCCTGCTCCTCTTCGGCATCGTCGTCCATACCGTCGATGTCCTCGGAGCCGTAATCGAGCGTGTCAGTTAAGTCTTCGACAGTGGCAATGAAGTGAGCGGTGGGTGGGAAGCGAAACTCTCTGTCATCTTATTCCCATTCAAGTCGGACATAGTTCAGCTGAGATTCGCCTGATAAGGAGAGGGCTCTCAATGAGCTCAGCACATCGCCAAGAGGCGAGTGCCGAAAGATGTCCGCGGAGCTGAACTCAACGATCGGCACTCGATCAGGTTTGATGGGCATGGACGTGCGCGGTTCAGGACCTATGGTCGGAGACGAATCCGAGGTTCCGATGACACAGGGCCCACTCGAGTTTGGATATGTGTGCGGCTCTATCGCCGCTGAGTCTGTGGCTTCCATAGCGGGGTTGAGCATCCTGTCCTCGGATGGCGCAATCTTCTCCGAATCTAGGGCCTGAGCAATAGTAGGTGTTATCTCCTGAACACGGTCCGATGACAGATTTAGGTTATGTTTATCATGGTGACAGGGAGTGGCCGCCGTGGGCTCGAATCCGTGGAAGATCAAGTCTCCGCGGATATCGGCCATGTAATTCAGGCTTCCAAATCTGACCCGATGGCCAGGGGCGTAGCTGTCGATCTGCTCCATATGGCCAAGCGAGTTGGCCCGTAGTGCGGAGCCGCCGAATACGAAGATCTATCCAGGGAGGAAAATCTCCCCCTGGACCACATTGTCGTAGATGATTGATGGGGCCATCAAACCTTTTGGTGACGACGCAGCGGAACTCTCAATGAAAGCACCAATGTCGGTGTCAAAACCGGCGGATCTCAGGTAGGGGGTCCCGAACTGTGCGTCTAAGGTCGATGGTAACAGGAGACGGGGGACACAATGTTTACCCAGGTTCGGGCCCTCTCTATGGAGGTAATACCCTACTTCCTGCTTGATTGATCTTGATGAATATGAGTACTACAAGAGTTGATCTACCACGAGATCGTAATGGCTAAACCCTAGAAGTCTAGCCTATGAGATTATGATTGTTCCCTATGTACTAAACCCTTCGGTTTATGTAGACACTTGAGGGGACTAGGGTTACACAAAGTCAGTCACAGAGAAAGGAATCTACATATCTGAATCGCGAAGCTTGCCATCCACGCAAAGGAGAGTCCCATCCGGACACGAGAAGAAGTCTTCTGTCTTGTATCTTCATAGCCTAATAGTCCGGCCAAAGTATATAGTCCGGTTGTCCGAGGACCCCTTAATCCAGGACTCCCTCAGTGTCATGTGATGATCCCGGGTAAAGACCAAGCTCCTGGTGGTCTTGTGGTCACTGCGGTATTGTTAATACCAAGCTTGGTTAAACTTGAGATTGTTGTGTGATGTCTGCGATGGTAAGTTGATGCATGTGGTGGTTACAAGGTAACCTCCGATCAGAGTAAGTTGGTTCATGGTATGTTAAATCTGCTGCATGTTAATATCATTCTGTGCATATCATGAGTAGCATTGTCATACTCATTTCATATGATGCTAGATGTGTTATGGTCAACATGTTCATGCAATGCTCATCTGATGTTGTTCTAGTGATATCATGCTCATCATTGTTTAACATATAAATGACATGCTGTTGTTTGTCTTGATTGCTTTTGGTTGCTGTGAGCTTGCAAGTACATTCAATGTACTAACTTGGCGTGTCATGCCAGTTTGCAGGTCATGCCTTGTCTGCTTGCTTGTTTGCCGTGGATCCCTTGTTGGCGAGCTAGGATAAACGTTCCAGCCAGAGTCCCTGCGGAGTGGAGTCCATCATCGTCGTCGTTCAATGTTCCGCTGCTAGTAGTTATTCCGCTGCTTCGATTGTTCTACTGCTTGTATAGAGCAACCGTGGCAAGCGTAGCGTCGCCGTGCCGATGTAATTCCCTACTATATCGGAACTCTTGTATCCATATCCATGTTGTAATAAAGAGCTGATCTGTTCTATGCCAAGCAGTGTCGTATTCCAGAAGACTTCTCCTCGATCTTTGGGCTGGGATATGGGGCGCTCCGTTCTCTCTAAGCCGGGGTGCCACATCATTGCCTTGGATATCGTCATAACTTTTCGCTTTTCTATCAATTGCTCGACAGTAATTTGTTCACCCACCGTATGTTTTCTTTCAAGAGAGAAGCCTGTAGTGAAACATATGGCCCTCGGGTCTATTTTCCATCATATATTTTCGTATCTATAGAAAAACCAAAAAATACCTTGCTGAGTTTCATTTTCTTTTAAAAAAATAGTAATCTTTTATATCTATATCTATCAGATCTCATCCCTGCTAGTGATCGTGAAGGGATTTGTGCAAGTGTTGGGTGCAAGTGGTTGATCGTTTGTGCAAGTGCATAGATTGGAGACTTTCTTGTACCACCTACTGGATTGATACCTTGGTTCTCAAACTGAAGGCAATACTTATATCTACTTTGCTGCATCACCATTTTCTCTTCAAGGGGAAAACTAACACAAGCTCAAGAAGTAGCACATGCCCGAGCGGAGCCCTCAAGCATCAGCGACAAGTGTTTCATGGCCACGTTGTCGTTGTCGCCTCCGATCTGGACTGCCACCTGGTAATAATCTTCTAGCCAGATCTCCGGCTTGGGACTTGCTAGTGAACTTGCTAATCCCTGTGACCAACTTGAAGTTGTTGGGGATCTCCGCCGCTCGTATGCACCGGCTGAAACATTCGGGACCCGAGGGTGCAGAACCACTCGGAACATAGGCATCTTGTCCTTCTTGCAAGGCCTGACCCACGTCGACCAGGTTCTGAGCGAGAACGGATCTCGCATTGAGCTGCGGGTCTTGGGTGTCTCTCATGTGATGAGTAGGACTCAGCATACGATCACTGCTGTGTGTCCGTCTGTCTTTGTAGGGTTATCGCCCGTATGCGCCATCTCGCGGTGGAGGCATCAGGGCGCGGTCACGATCATCGTGGCGCCAAGGCGACAATCTGATCGCGCCTCTAATCTTCATAGTGATCTCTCGAGGAGGATGTGACTCGGCACCTATCAGAGTCGAGTGGGCTTTGAGCCAACTGTATGGTCTCTGCGCGCACCGACGCGCTATGGATGCGATCCCTAGACTGGGACATGCCGCATTTTGAGACAACACCGTCTTCAAGAGCGCTTGCATCTGCCAAATCCCCTCTCCGGCCATGGAACCAGAGGGCTATAAGGAATCCGCGATCCGAGTGGTGATACGTCCATTTTGCATCATGCTTTTATATCGACAGTTATTGCATTGTAGGCTATTATTACACGTTATGTCACAATACTTATGCCTATTCTCTCTTATTTTACAAGGTTTACATGAAGTGGGAGAATGCCGACAGCTGGGATTCCGGGCTGGAAAAGGAGCAAATATTAGAGACCTATTCTGCACAACTCCAAAAGTCCTAAAACTCCATGAAAGTCATTTTTGGAATTAATAAAAAATACTGAGCGGAAGAAATACCAGAGGGGGGCCACCCACCGTCCACGAGGGTGGGGGCGCCCCCTACCTCGTGGGCCCCTGGCACCCTTCTGGTGACCATCTTCTGCTATATGAAGGCTTTTACCCTGGAAAAAATCATAAGCAAGCTTTCGGGATGAAACACCGCTGCCACGAGGCGGAACCTTGGCGGAACCAATCTAGGGCTCCGGTGGAGTTGTTCTGCTGGGGAAACATCTCTCCGGGAGGGGGAAATGATCACCATCGTCATCACCAATGATCCTCTCATCGAAGGGGGTCAATCTTCATCAACATCTTCACAAGCACCATCTCCTCTCAAACCCTAGTTCATCTCTTGTATCCAATCTTTGTACCAAAACCTCAGATTGGTACCTGTGGGTTGCTAGTAGTGTTGATTACTCCTTGTAGTTGATGCTAGTCGGTTTATTTGGTGGAAGATCATATGTTCAGATTCTTAATGCATATTATTACTCCTCTGATTATGAACATGAATATGCTTTGTGAGTAGTTACGTTTGTTCCTGAGGATATTGGTGAAGTCTTGCTATTAGTAGTTTTCATTTGTCGAGCATTCATAGCTCTATTGCATCCGTTGCATGGCAATCCCTACTCCTCATGTTGACATCAATTGATGGGCATCTCCATAGCTCGTTGATTATCCTCGTCAATGTGAGACTTTCTCCTTTTTTGTCTTCTACACACAATCCCCATCATCATATTCTATTCCACCCATAGTGCTATATCCATGGCTCACGCTCATGTATTGCGTGAAGGTTGAAAAAGTTTGAGATTATTTAAGTATGAAACAATTGCTTGGCTTGTCATCGGGGGTATAGAAGTTGGGAACATCTTTGTGTGACGGAAATGAAGCATAGCCTAACTATATGATTTTGTAGGGATGAACTTTCTTTTGCCATGTTATTTTGAGAAGACATGATTGCTTTGATTAGTATGCTTGAAGTATTATTATTTTTTGTGTCAATATGAACTTTTGTCTTGAATCTTTCGGATCTGAATATTCATATCACAATCAAGAAGATTTACATTGAAATTATGCCAAAGTATCACTCCGCATTAAAAATTCTTTTTTTATCATTTACCTACTCGAGGACGAGCAGGAATTAAGCTTGGGGATGCCTGATACGTCTCCAATGTATCTATATTTTTTTATTGCTCCATATGCTACTTTATTTACTGGTTTGGACTATATTGGGCTTTATTTTCCACTTCTATATTATTTTTGGGACTAATCTATTAACTGGAGGCCCAGCCCAGAATTGTTGTTTTTTGCCTGTTTCAATGTTTCGAAGAAACGGAATATCAAACGGAGTCCAAACGGAATGAAACCTTCGGTAACGTGATTTTCTCACCGAACGTGATCCAGGAGACTTGGACCCTACTCCAAGAAGTGCCAGAGGCGGTAACAAGAGTGGAGGGCGCCCCCCCTAGGCGCGCCCCCTACCTTGTGGGCCCCCTGTTGCTCCACCGATGTACTCCTTCCTCCTATATATAGCTACGTACCCCCGACAGATCAAAACGGGAGCCAAAAACCTAATTCCACCGCCGTAACCTTCTGTATCCACGAGATCTCATCTTGGGGCCTGTTCCGGAGCTCCGCCGGAGGGGGCATCTACCACAGAGGGCTTCTACATCAACACCATAGCCTCTCCGATGAAGTGTGAGTAGTTTACTTCAGACCTTCGGGTCCATCGCTAGTAGCTAGAAGGCTTCTTCTCTCTTTTTGGATCTCAATACAATGTTCTCCCCCTCTCTTGTGGAGATCTATTCGATGTAATCTTCTTTTTGCGGTGTGTTTGTTGAGACCGATGAATTGTGGGTTTATGATCCAGTATTATCTATGGAAAATATTTGAATCTTCTCTGAATTCTTTTATGTATGATTGAGTTATCTTTGCAAGTCTCTTCGAATTATCCTTTTTGGTCTGGCCAACTAGATTGCGTTCAATCTTGCGGTGTACTTACCCAGTGACAGAAAGGGTTGCAAGGCACGTATTGTATTGTTGCCATCGAGGATAACAAGATGGGTTTTTTATCATATTGCATGAATTTATCCCTCTACATCATGTCATCTTGCTTAAGACGTTACTCTGTTTTTAACTTAATACTCTAGATGCATGCTGGCTAGCGGTCGATGAGTGTAGTAATAGTAGTAGATGCAGAATCGTTTCGATCTACTTGTCTCGGACGTGATGCCTATATACATGATCATTACCTAGATATGCTCATAACTATGCTCAATTCTGTCAATTGCTCAACAGTAATTTGTTGACCCGCCATAGAATATTTATGCTCTCGAGAGAAGCCACTAGTGAAAGCTATGGCCCCCGGGTATATTCTCATCATATAAATCTCTATCGCTTTATTTACTTCCTTTGTTTTTACTTTGCCTTTTACTTTTCACTTTGCATCTATCTATCAAAAATACCAAAAATATTATTTATCATCTCTATCAGATCTCACTCTCGTAAGTGACCGTGAAGGGATTGACAATCCCTAATCGCGTTGGTTGCGAGTAGCTATTCTTTTGTGTAGGTACGAGGGACTTGTGCGTGGTTTCCTACTGGATTGATACCTTGGTTCTCAAAAACTGAGGGAAATACTTACGCTACTTTACTGCATCATCCTCTCCTCTTCGGGGAAAACCTACGCAGTGCTCAAGAGGTAGCAAGAAGAATTTCTGGCGTCGTTGCCGGGGAGGCTCACGCAAGCAAGTCAACCATACCAAGTACTCATCACAATCCCTATCTCTCGCATTACATTATTTGCCTCTCGTTTTCCTCTCCCCCACTTCACCCTTGCCGTTGTATTTGCCCTCTCTTTCCCAATCTCCTCCTCTCTTTCGCGTTTGCCCTTTTCCCGTTGCCTTTCTGTTTGCTCGTGTGCTATTTTTCTTGTCGTTATGACTAGTCTCTTATCTTCTCCGTTATCTCCCGAGAATGAAGTTCTAAATTTTAAGCAAAGGGAGGGAGAAAATCTGAAAGACGCTTGGTATAGAATTTGCAATGCTCAAAATAGATCTACAAGGAAGCAATCTATTTCAGTTCTTCTTCGTAATTTTTGCGTAGGTGCCAAACCTTGGTATAGATATATCCTTGATACCATTACCGGAGGTAATTTCTTGGGTAGCCATACTTTTGATTCTTATAATGCTTTAATAGATTCATTTGGCACACCACCTCTTTCGATTAATGGAACTACGTTAACTTTGGAGCATGTTATGCAAAGACTTGAAATTATTGAGAATAAAGTTGCTACCATTGAATCAATTGAAAATCTTGATAAAAAGATCCACAATAAAATTACCCAATACGGATCTAAGGTAGGAATGACTTTGAAAAATATTAAAGAAAAAGAACCCATAGTTAATGAGAAAATAAATCTAGATTACACAAGAATCGATAAACTTGAGGGTATCATTACCAACTTGGGAACCACTTTTTCTTCCGTTCAAAACACTCCAAGTTCTTCTACTAAAAATACTAAGATCATTTATGTTCTTAAGAATAAGGGTGAATTATCTAGTAAGGAAACTGCGGATCTTAAATCTATAAGTGTTCATCCCAATCTTTTTACCATCATTAAGGAACCTTTTGCTATGAATGAATTTTTCGATCTTTTGCCTGAAAATTTGACAATTACTAGAAAGAAAGAAAATTCTAAAGGAGGTAGATGCCTCATTGAAGAATTGCCTACCAAAGATGGCAATACCTAGATCTATCCTTACTTTTATGCCTAGCTAGGGGCGTTAAACGATAGCGCTTGTTGGGAGGCAACCCAATTTTATTTTGTGTTTTTTGTTTTTGCTTATGTTTAGGAATAACTAATCCATCTAGACTCTGTTTGGATGTGGTTTTATGTTTTAATTAGTGTTTGTGCCAAGTAGAACCTATAGGATAACCTACGATGATAGTTGATTTGATTCTGCTGAAAAACAGAAACTTTACGCGCACGAATATAATTTTGTTAAATCACAGGAACGTGGCTTTGCGTAGATTCTTTTTGATTCTGTTCAATAAACAAAATTTCCAGGACTTCCTATTTTGGTAGAATTTTTAGAGTTCCAGAAGTTTGCGCTAGTTATAGATTGCTACAGACTGTTCTGTTTTTGACAGATTCTGTTTTGCGAGTGTTGTTTGCTTATTTTGATGAATCTATGGCTAGTAAAATAGTTTATAATCCATAGAGAAGTTGGAATACAGTAGGTTTAACACCAATATAAATAAATAATGAGTTCATTACAGTACCTTGAAGTAGTCTTTTGTTTTCTTTCTCTAACAGAGCTCACGAGATTTCTGTTGAGTTTTGTGTTGTGAAGTTTTCAAGTTTTGGGTGAATTCTTTTGATGGATTATGGAACAAGGAGTGGCAAGAGCCTAAACTTGGGGATGCCCATGGCACCCCCAAGATAATCCAAGGACACCAAAAGTCAAAGCTTGGGGATGCAACGGAAGGCATCCCCTCTTTCATCCACTTCCATCGGTAATTTACTTGGAGCTATATTTTTATTCACCACATGATATGTGTTTTCCTTGAAGCGTCTTGTATTATTTGTGTCTTTGCTTGTTAGTCTACCACAATCATCCTTGCTGTACACACCTTTTGAGAGAGCCATACATGAATTGGAATTTGTTAGAATACCCCATGTGCTTCACTTATATCTTTTTGAGCTTGATAGTTTTTGCTCATAGTACTTCACTTATATCTTTTGAGCGTGATAATTTTTGCTCTAGTGCTTCACTTATATCTTTTAGAGCACGGTGGTGGATTTGTTTTAAAGAAACTATTGATCTCTCGTTGCTTCACTTAGATTATTTTGAGAGTCATTAATAGCATTGTAATTTGCTTAATGTTAATATACTTGGTATTCAAGATATGTGAAACTTTCTTTTGAGTGAATTGAATACTAAGATATGTTTGATGCTTGATAATTGTTTTGAGATATGGAGGTGATAATATCAAAGTCGTGCTAGTTGGGTGATTATGAATTTGAGAAATGCTTGTGTTGAAGTTTGCAAGTCCCGTAGCATGCACGTATGGTTAAAGTTGTGTAACAAGTTTGAAACATGAAGTGTACCTGGCTTGTGCATCCTTATGAGTGGTGGTCGGGGACGAGCGATGGTCTTTTCCTACCAATCTATCCCCCTAGGAGCATGTTCGTAGTACTTGATTTTTGATGACTTCTAAATCTTTGCAATAAGTATATGAGTTCTTTTGACTAATGTTGAGTCCATGGATTATACGCACTCTCACATTTCCGCCTTTGCTAGCCTCTTTGGTACCGTGCATTGCCCTTTCTCACCTTGAGAGTTGGTACAAACTTCGTCGGTGCATCCAAACCCCGTGATACGATACGCTCTATCACACATAAACCTCCTTATATCTTCCTCAAAACAGCCACCATACCTACCTATTATGGCATTTCCATAGCCATTCCGAGATATATTGCCATGCAACTTCCACCATCATCATCATGACATACATTACTTTTGTCATATTGCCATTGCATGATCATGTAGTTGACATCGTATTTGTGGCAAGGCCACCATGCATTATTTTTCATACGTGTCACTCTTGATTCATTGCACCATCCCAGTACACCGCCAGAGGCATTCATATAGAGTCATATCTTGTTCTAAGTTTTGAGTTGTAATCCTTATGTTGTAATCAATAGAAGTGTGATGATCATCATTATTAGAGCATTGCTCAAAAGAAAAAAAAAGGCCAAAAGAAAAAAAGGAAAGGCCCAGAAAAAAAGAAAAAAAAGAAAAGAAAAAAGGGCAATGCTACTATCTCTTTTTCCACACTTGTGCTTCAAAGTAGCACCTTGTTCTTCATGTAGTGAGTCTCATATATTGTGCTTCAAAGTAGCACCTTGTTCTTCATGTAGTGAGTCTCATAAGTTGTCTTTTTATACTAGTGGGAATCTTTCATTATAGAACTTGGCTTGTATATTCCTACGATGGGTTTCCTCAAATGCCCTAGGTCTTCATGAGCAAGCAAGTTGGATGCGCAGCCACTAGTTTTCTTTTGTTGAGCATTCATAGCTCTAGTGCATCCGTTGCATGGCAATCCCTACTCCTCATGTTGACATCAATTGATGGGCATCTCCATAGCTTGTTGATTATCCTCGTCAATGTGAGACTTTCTCCTTTTTTTGTCTTCTACACACAATCCCCATCATCATATTCCATTCCACCCATAGTGCTATATCCATGGCTCACGCTCATGTATTGCGTGAAGGTTGAAATTTTTTGAGATTATTTAAGTATGAAACAATTGCTTGGCTTGTCATCGGGGGTATAGAAGTTGGGAACATCTTTGTGTGACGGAAATGAAGCATAGCCTAACTATATGATTTTGTAGGGATGAACTTTCTTTTGCCATGTTATTTTGAGAAGACATGATTGCTTTGATTAGTATGCTTCAAGTATTATTATTTTTTGTGTCAACATGAACTTTTGTCTTGAATCTTTCGGATCTGAATATTCATATCACAATCAAGAAGATTTACATTAAAATTATGCCAAAGTATCACTCCGCATTAAAAATTCTTTTTTTATCATTTACCTACTCGAGGACGAGCAGGAATTAAGCTTGGGGATGCCTGATACGTCTCCAACGTATCTATAATTTTTGATTGCTCCATGCTACTTTATCTACTGTTTTGGACTATATTGGGCTTTATTTTCCACTTTTATATTATTTTTGGGACTAACCTATTATCCGGAGGCCCAGCCCAGAATTGTTGTTTTTGCCTATTTTAGTGTTTCGAAGAAACGGAATATCAAACGGAGTCCAAACAGAATGAAACCTTCGGGAACGTGATTTTCTCACCGAACGTGATCTAGGAGACTTGGACCCTACTCCAAGAAGTGCCAGAGGCGGTCACGAGGGTGGAGGGCGCACCCCTGGGCGCGCCCCCCTACCTCGTGGGCCCCCTGTTGCTCCACCGACGTACTCCTTCCTCCTATATATACCTAGGTACCCCCGACAGATCAGAACGGGAGCCAAAAACCTAATTCCACCGTCGTAACCTTCTGTATCCACGAGATCCCATCTTGGGGCCTGTTCCGGAGCTCCGCCGGAGGGGGCATCTACCACGGAGGGCTTCTACATCAACACCATAGCCTCTCCGATGAAGTGTGAATAGTTTACTTCAGACCTTTGGGTCCATAGCTAGTAGCTAGATGGCTTCTTCTCTGTTTTTGGATCTCAATACAATGTTCTCCCCCTCTCTTGTGGAGATCTATTCGATGTAATCTTCTTTTTGTAGTGTGTTTGTTGAGACCGATGAATTGTGGGTTTATGATCCAGTATTATCTATGGAAAATATTTGAATCTTCTCTGAATTCTTTTATGTATGATTGAGTTATCTTTGCAAGTCTCTTCGAATTATCCTTTTTGGTTTGGCTAACTAGATTGGTAGTTCTTGCAATGGGAGAAGTGCTTAGCTTTCGGTTCAATCTTGCGGTGTCCTTACCCAGTGACAGAAAGGGTTGCAAGGCACGTATTGTATTGTTGCCATCGAGGATAACAAGATGGGGTTTTTTTATCATATTGCATGAATTTATCCCTCTACATCATGTCATCTTGCTTAAGGCGTTACTCTCTTTTTAACTTAATACTCTAGATGCATGCTGGATAGCGGTCGATGAGTGGAGTAATAGTAGTAGCTGCAGAATCGTTTCAATCTACTTGTCTCGGACGTGATGCCTATATACATGATCATTACCTATATATGCTCATAACTATGCTCAATTCTATCAATTGCTCAACAGTAATTTGTTCACCCACCGTAGAATATCTATGCTCTCGAGAGAAGCCGCTGGTGAAACCTATGGCCCCCGGGTCTATTCTCATCATATCAATCTCTATCGCTTTATTTACTTGCTTTGTTTTTACTTTGCCTTTTACTTTTCACTTTGCATCTATCTATTAAAAATACCAAAAATATTATTTATCATCTCTATCAGATCTCACTCTCATAAGTGACCATGAAGGGATTGACAACCCCTAATCGCGTTGGTTGCGAGTAGCTATCGTTTTGTGTAGGTACGAGGGACTTGTGCGTGGTCTCCTACTGGATTGATACCTTGGTTCTCAAAAACTGAGGGAAATACTTACCCTACTTTACTGCATCATCCTCTCCTCTTCGGGGAAAACCAACACAGTGCTCAAGAGGTAGCATAGGCATGCCTGTTATTTCTGTTAAAATAGGAGATCATTGTTATCATGGCTTATGTGTTATGGGTGCTAGTGCAAGTGCAATACCTCATTCCTTATACAAAGAAATTATGCATGAATTGCACCTGCTGATATAGAAGAAATCGACGTTACAATTGAGCTTGCCAATAAAGATACTATTTCACCAGTTGGGGTTGTTAGAGATGTTGAAGTCTTGTGTGGGAAAGTTAAATATCCTGCTGATTTTCTTGTACTTGGTTCGCCACAAGATGACTTTTGTCCCATTATATTTAGTAGACCCTTATTGCATACTGTTAATGCTTGAATAGATTGCGAAAAGGATATTGTTACAATTGGTTTAGGGGATATGTCTCATGACATTAATTTTGCTAAATTTCGTAGACAACCCCATGATAAAGAATTGCCTACTAAGGATGAAATTATTGGTCTTGCTTCTATTGTCGTGCCTCCTAATGATCCTTTAGAGCAATATTTGCTAGACCATGAAAATGACATTATGAATGAAAGAAGGGAAATAGATGATGTATTCTTTAAACAGGGACCTATTTTGAAACACAACTTGCCTGTTGAAATTCTAGGGGATCCTCCACCACCCAAGGGTGATCACGTGTTTGAGCTTAAACCATTACTTGATACTCTTAAATATGCTTATCTTGATGAAAACAAGATATATCCTGTTATTAGTAGTGCTAACCTTTTAGAGCGGGAATAGGAAAGATTATTGAAAACTCTGAAGAAGCACCATGCTGCTATTGAATATACTCTTGATGATCTTAAGGGCATTAGTCCCACTCTATGCCAACACAAAATAAAATTGGAGAAAGACGCCAAACCAGTTATTGATCACCAACAACGGTTAAATCCTAAGATGAAAGAAGTGGTAAGAAAGTAAATACTAAAGCTCCTAGAGGCAGGTATAATTTATCCCGTTGCTGATATTCAGTGGGTAAGTCATGTCCATTGTGTCCCTAAGAAGGGAGGTATTACTGTCGTTCCTAATGATAAAGATGAATTGATCCCACAAAGAATTGTTACAGGTTATAGGATGGTAAATTGATTTCCGTAAATTAAATAAAGATACTAAAAAGGATCATTACCTTCTGCCTTTTATTGATCAAATGCTAGAAAGATTATCTAAATATACACATTTTTTCTTTCTAGATGGTTACTCTGGTTTCTCTCAAATACCTGTGTCAGCAGAGGATCGAGAAAAGACCACTTTTACTTGCCCTTTCGGTACTTTTGCTTATAGACATATGCCTTTTGGTTTATGTAATGCACCTGCTACCTTTCAAGATGCATGATGGATATATTCTCTGACTTTTGTGAAAAGATTGTTGTGGTTTTCATGGATGATTTCTCCGTTTATGGATCTTCTTTTGATGATTGCTTGAGCAACCTTGATCGAGTTTTGCAGAGATGCGAAGATACTAGTCTTGTCTTGAATTGCGAAAAGAGCCACTTTATGGTTAATGAAGGCATTGTCTTGGGGCATAAGATTTCTGAAAGGGGTATCGAAGTTGATAAAGCTAAAGTTAATGCTATTGAAAAGAAGCCATGTCCCAAGGGCATTAAAGGTATAAGAAGTTTCCTTGATCATGTCGGTGTTTATAGGAGGTTCATTAAGGACTTCTCTAAAATTTCTAGGCCTCTAACTAATCTCTTACAAAAAGATATTCCTTTTGTCTTCGATGATGATTGTGTAGAAGCATTTGAAATACTTAACAAAGCTTTGATTTCTGCACCTATTGTTCAGCCACCTGATTGGAATTTACCCTTTGAAATCATGTGCGATGCTAGCGATTATGCTGTAGGTGCTGTTCTAGGACAAAGAGTTGATAAGAAACTAAATGTTATTCAATATGCTAGTAAAACTCTAGACAGTGCCTAGAGAAATTATGCTACTACTGAAAAAGAATTTTTAGCAGATGTATTTCCTTGTGATAAGTTTAGACCTTATATTGTTGATTCTAAAGTAACTGTTCACACTGATCATGCTGCTATTAAATATCTTATGGAAAAGAAAGATGCTAAACCTAGACTTATTAGATGGGTTCTCCTACTACAAGAATTTGATTTGCATATTATTGATAGAAAGGGAGCTGAGAACCCCGTTGCAGACAACTTGTCTAGGTTAGAGAATGTTCTTGATGACCCACTACCTATTGATGATAGCTTTCCTGATGAACAATTAGCTGTCATAAATGCTTCTCGTACTGCTCCATGGTATGCTAATTATGCTAATTACATTGTTGCTATATTTATACCACCTAGTTTCACATAATAGCAAAAGAAAAAGTTTTTCTATGATTTAAGACATTACTTCTAGGATGACCCACACCTTTATAAAGAAGGAGTAGATGGTGTTATTATACGTTGTGTACCTGAGCAATAACAGGAACAGATTCTACGTAAGTGTCACTCCGAGGCTTATGGAGGACACCGCGCTGGAGATAGAACTGCACATAAGGTATTGCAATCCGGTTTTTATTGGCCTACTATCTTCAAAGATGCATGTAAGTTTGTCTTGTCTTGTGATGAATGTCAAAGAATTGGTAATATAAGTAGACGTCAAGAAATGCCTATGGATTATTATCTTGTTATTGAACCACTTGATGTTTGGGGCTTTGATTATATCGGACCGTTTCCTTCCTCTAATGGGTATACACATATTTTAGTTGTTGTTGATTACGTTACTAAGTGGGTAGAAGCTATTCCAACTAGTAGTGTTGATCATAACACCTCTATTAAGATGCTTAGAGAAGTTATTTTTCTGAGGTTTGGAGTCCCTAGATACCTAATGACTGATGGTCGTTCACATTTTATTCATGGTGCTTTTCATAAAATGCTTGCTAAGTATGATGTTAACATAGAATTGCATCTCCATATCACCCACAGTCTAGTGGCCAGGTAGAACTGAGTAACAGAGAGATCAAATTAATTTGCAAAAGATTGTTAATAGATCTAGAGACAATTTTTCCAAGAAACTTGATGATGCATTGTGGGCTTATAGAACTGCATATAAAAATCCTATGGGTATGTCTCCATATAAAATGGTTTATGGAAAAGCATGTCACTTACCTCTCGAACTTGAACATAAGGCATATTTGGCCATTAAAGAGCTCAATTATGATTTCAAACTTGCTGGTGAGAAGAGGTTATTTAACATTAGCTCACTTGATGAATGGAGAACCCAAGCCTATGAGAATGCCAAACTCTTTAAAGAAAGAGTTAAAAGATGGCATGACATAAGGATACAAAAGTGTGAGTTTAATGTAGGTGATTAGGTGTTGCTTTTCAACTCTCGTTTAAGATTTTTTGCAAGAAAACTTCTCTCTAAATGGGAAGGCCCTTACGTTATTGAGGAGGTCTATCGTTCCGGTGCCATAAAAATCAACAACTTCGAAGGCACAAGTCCGAAGGTGGTGAACGGTCAAAGAATTAAACATTATATCTCAGGTAATCCCATAAATGTTGAAACTAATGTTATTGAAACCGTAACACCAGAGGAATACATAAGGGACACTTTCTAGAATGTTTCAGACCCCGAAAAGGAATAGGTATGTGGTACGGTAAGTAAACCGACTCCAAAACAGTTCTAATAGCAATTTTTCTCCGTTTTCGAATATTTAAGAAAATGGGAAAATAAGAAGTAGTCTGGGAAGGACACGAGGCGTCCACGAGGGTGGAGGGTGCACCCTACTCCCCCTAGGCACGCCCCCTACCTCGTGTGCTATCCGGACTCCGTTTTCTTCCACGATACTTCTTTTTCTCGGTAAAAATTCATTATATATTCTCTCGAAGGTTTTGACCACCGTATCACGCAAAAATCCTCTGTTTTTGTCTTGAGTTGTTTCTACCGCAGATTAGAGCAATATGTCGTCCCAGGATTCAGAGGGAGAAAGCTATATGGCTAATTACCTTGCAGACCCTAAGGTCTACGGGGACTTGGAGCATTATGGTTGGACCACTGAGGAAGAAGAAGACTATGAGCCTAAGGGAAAGGAGGAGATGACCTCAGATGAAGATGAAGTCCCATTACCTCAACCTGGGGACATGAAAACAAACAGGAACTATGCAAAAGGATATTAAGCCTTGAGCAGGAGATCGATGATCTAAGGGAGCAAAAGTTCCACCCTCAAGCATAAATTTAGGAAGAAGCCTACATCATCAACAACTCCATCATCACCACCTCTGGAGAAGGAGACATAAAACACATGGGTATGGGCACTCCCCTTGGCAACTGCCAAGCTTGGGGGAGGTGCCCCGGTATCGTATCACCATCACACTCCTATCTTTACCGTTTTTCTTAGTTCGGTCCTTTTAGTAATATCTTGATCTAGTAGAATAAAGTTTTGGTATGATTTAGTTTGAGTTTTTCTTTATGACCCCTCTATGTAATTGAGTCCGTGAGCTATATATAATAAAGATTAGTGTTGAGTCAAGGGCTTTGCTATCTTGCTATGATCTTGAGGGAACAAAAGAAAGTATAAAAAGAAATAAAATAGATCATATTGATCTTATGGAGAGTAATGACTTCACATAAAGAGTATGATGAATAAAAGTTGTTGAGAGTTGGCAAACATAGTTTTGGTCATCGTTGCAATTAATAGGAAGTAATGAAGAAAGAGAGGCATATAAATATACTATCTTGGACATCTTTTATGATTGTGAGCACTCATTAAAATATGACATGCTAAAGAGTTGATGTTGGACAAGGAAGACAACGTACTAGGTTATGTTTTCTTATATCTGAAATAAAGTATATTGTCATGGATCATCCAACATGTTGAGCTTGCCTTTACCCCTCATGCTAGCCAAATTCTTTGCACCAAGTAGAGATACTACTTGTGCTTCCAAATATCCTTAAACCCAGTTTTGCCACGAGAGTCCACCATATCTACCTATGGATTGAGTGATCCTTCAAGTAAGTTGTCATGTTGCATGCAATAAAAATTGCTTTCTAAATATGTATACTTATTAGTGTGGAGAAAATAAGCTTTATACGATCTTGTGATATGGAAGTAATAAAAGCGACGGACTGCATAATAAAGGTCTGTATCACAAGTGGCAATATAAAGTGACGTTCTTTTGCATTAAGATTTAGTCCATCCAACCATAAAAGCACATGACAACCTCTGCTTCCCTCTGTGAAGGGCCTATCTTTTACTTCTGTCTTATACATTATGCAAGAGTCATGGTGATCTTCACCTTTCCTTTTACATTTTATACTTTGGCAAGCACCTCATGTTGGAAAGATCCTT
>NC_041391.1:626980346-627080479 GCF_002162155.2 Triticum dicoccoides
TCTGTGTCCGATTAAAACTCCATACCCATAAGTATTGCGTGAGTGTTAGCAATTGTGAAAGACTAAATGATAGTTGAGTATGTGGACTTCCTGAAAAGCTCTTATATTGACTCTTTCCGATGTTATGATAAATTGCAATTGCTTCAATGACTGAGATTATAGTTTGTTAGTTTTCAATGAAGTTTTGGTTCATACTTGACATTGGATAGATTTTTACTTGAGCATAAGAAATCATATGATAATATATATATATATATATATATATATATATATATATATATATATATATATATATATATATATATATGTTGTTGTTATAAGAATGATCATGATGCCCTCATGTCTGTATTTTATTTTATCAACACCTCTATATTTAAACATGTGGACCTATTTTTCGATTTCGGCTTCCGCTTGAGGACAAGCGAGGTCTAAGCTTGGGGAGTTGATACGTCCATTTTGCATCATGCTTTTATATCGATATTTATTGCATTATGGGTTGTTATTACACGTTATGTCTCATACTTATGCCTATTCTCTATTATTTTACAAGGTTTACATGAAGAGGGGGAATGCTGACAGCTGGGATTCTGGGCTGGAAAAGGAGCAAATATTAGAGACCTATTCTGCACAACTCCAAAAGTCCTGAAACTCCATGGAAATCATTTTTGAAATTAATAAAAACATACTGAGCGGAATAAATACCAGAGGGGGCCGCCCACCGTCCACGAGGGTGGGGGCACGCCCTACCCCCTGGCGCGCACCCTGCCTCATGGGCCCCCTAGCAGCCTTTCGGTGATCATCTTCTGCTATATGAAGGATTTTACCCTGGAAAAAACATAAGCAAGCTTTTCGGACATAACACCGCCGACACGAGGTGGGACCTTGGCAGAACTAATCTAGGGCTCCGGCGGAGCTGTTCTGCCGGGGAAACATCCCTCCGGGAGGGGGAAATCATCACCATCATCATCACAAACGATCCTCTCATCGGGAGGGGGTCAATCTCCATCAACATCTTCACAAGCACCATCTCCTCTCAAACCCTAGTTCATCTCTTGTATCCAATCTTTGTACCAAAACCTCAGATTGGTACCTGTGGGTTGCTAGTAGTGTTGATTACTCCTTGTAGTTGATGCTAGTTGGTTTATTTGGTGGAAGATCATATGTTCAGATCCTTAATGCATATTAATAACCCTCTGATTATGAACATGAATATGATTTGTGAGTAGTTACATTGTTCCTGAGGACATGGGAGAAGTCTTGCTATAAGTAGTCATGTGAATTTGGTATTCGTTCGATATTTTGATGAAATGTATGTTGTCTCTCCTATAGTGGTGTTATGTGAACGTCGACTACATGACACTTCACCATTATTTGGGCCTAGAGGAAAGCATTGGGAAGTAATAAGTAGATGATGGGTTGCTAGAGTGACAGAAGCTTAAACCCTAGTTTATGTGTTGCTTCGTAAGGGGCTGTTTTGAATCCATATGTTTCATGCTATGGTTAGGTTTACCTTAATACTTCTTTTGTAGTTGCGGATGCTTGCAATAGGGGTTAATCATAAGTGGGATGCTTGTCCAAGAAAGGGCAGTACCCAAGCACCGGTCCACCCACATATCAAATTATCAAAGTAACGAACGCGAATCATATGAGTGTGATGAAAACTAGCTTGACGATAATTCCCATGTGTCCTCGGGAGCGTTTTCCTTCATATAAGAATTTTTCCAGGCTTGTCCTTTGCTACAAAAAGGATTGGGCCACCTTGCTGCACCTTTTTTACTTTCATTGCTTGTTACCCGTTACAAATTACCTTATCACAAAACTATCTGTTACCGATAATTTCAGTGCTTGCAGAGAATACCTTACTGAAAATCGCTTGTCATTTCCTTCTGCACCTCATTGGGTTTGACACTCTTACTTTTCGAAATGACTACGATAGATCCCATACACTTGTGGTTCATCAAGTGTCCGCTGCCAGGTTTTGTAGCGGAGTACTGAGAACTTGATACTTGTGAGGTTGGTCACTCAAGTAAAGTTGATGCTTATGCCGACTAGAACTGGATTGACGGCGGGCACGGTCGTCCAACTCCTTCCGAAGCCGCTCGAGGCGGTCGCGCTCGGCCAGAGTAGCTAGGCGTGTCGACTCCATGGCTAGGGCCTCAGGAGTTGTCCCTATGATGGGGGTGTTCAGGAACTGCTCATTCCTACAGAGAAGCTCCTCGCGCTGCTCCCGGGTGAGTGCTTGTGGGACATACGACTCGTGTATAGGGGAATGGTTATTCTCGCCATCACCGTTAGTGTTTCCACGGGAGGTACCCGCATGGCCACCATGAGGATCTGTGTACCCCGGCAGCGCACGGTGCTCGGAGGTTTCCGCCATGAGGACTTCGGCGGTCAACTCAATACTTTCGCACTCGGACTCCTCGGAGGAATCACCGAGCATCCCGTCGGAGAGGTCGAGGGCGGGCTCATCGAATTCGAAAGCCGCCACTTTCTCAACCGTGGCCTAGATGGCGACAACGTGCTTGATCCAGCGCTGCAGCCGCGAGCTCCCGGAGCGCTTGCAGTGGTGCGCAATGGGAGGGTGAGCAGCCACTTGGTATGGAGATGAGGGTTGTCGGAGAAGGATTTCGTAGGAGGATGTGCGGAAATGTGCTGCGCCGTGGACAGGCAGTGCCTCCACGTCTACCGGGGACTTGCAAAGCCATGCTGAGTCGTCGACGATGAGGGAGAGCGTCTCGAAATGGATTTTGCCGCCGACTAACATGATGATGATGGAATCCACCTACACCGTGAAATTTTGCTAGACACCTAGCCCCACGATGGGCGCCAACTGTCGGGGTTACGATCCTAACAATGAGTACTAAGGCTACGAATAAGGGGCATAACCTAGCTACGGCGCAGGTGTAACACTCGGTGTTTAACGAGTTCGGGCCCCTCTCGGCAGAGGTAACCACCCTACGTCTCGTACCCAGAGGCTTGGTTTTGATTTGATGGGTATAGTTACAAGGATTGCTCGACCCTAGCTCAGGAGGTGGAGTGCGGCTTATATAGAGTGTGCCGCAGCCCCATGTCCTCCACGTCGCTAGGGCGCTTAATGACATTGATTGCGTCAGTTACAGGTGTTATGAGCTTCTACTACAGCAGTCACAGGTAACGATAGTCTTGACTCTGCCTTAAGGGCGACTTTGGATTCCTCAAGTGTTGCAGCTCCCACGCCGTCCCTTCACCTCTTTAGTCCGAGTGGTGGTTTGTCCAGCCGAGTGACGGGTGGTCGTCCGAGTGCTGTCGCGCTGTCCGAGTGGGTCCTCTGATAAATGCATTCGAGTGCTGGCATGGTCCAGGGACCTTCCTATGGTGGTGATGCGCCCCATGTGGGTTCCATATGATGGGTCCTTGACCCTACCTATAGTAGGTGACCTCATTAGCGAGTCCCCGAGAGGTCCCCGTGGCATGCCACCGGTAAACAGATGGCACAAAGGGCACTCTCGCCCTCAAAGCCCCTAGGAGGCGGGTACTCTAGTATCGTTTATAGGAGAAATTTTAAATAAATAAAAATTGGACGAGGATGCAAGTCAACTTAGTTAAAAGGGAGTACAAGACTACAACACGGTAGGTCCAAAAATAAAAGATACTCCCCCCGTTTCAAAATATAGCGCGCCCACGCCTTTTGAGGTTCAACTTTGACCATAAATTTAACCAACGAGACCGACTGCGGCGGGAGTAAAATTATATAGTTGAAAATTTCTTTTGAATACGAATTTACTGGTATAATTTTTGCTCCTACCGCAGTCGGTCTCGTTGGTTAAATTTATGATCAAAGTTGAAGCACGGAAACTAAAGACACACTATATTTTGGAACGGAGAGAGTAATATATTGATGTTATGGTATTAACTTACTGACACATGCCCCGACGGGTTGTGACATTAAACGAGAACCTTCCCCAGCTATCCTTATTTTCCCCTTTATAAAGGATGACAGTGTGAAGAAGTTATACAAACTGATAATGTGTGGATTAGATAAGGATCCAATGCGAGCTATAAGCTTCATGTTGCGATGTTGCCAAAAATATACAGAAAAAACTGTAGGCTTCAGAGGCATAGGGAACTTGGTGACGGTCAGCATACCTACATTTTACATCGCAGTTTTCCATTGGTTTGTCCGAGGGGGCCTTTCTTTTAGCTTTGGCTTGTGCAAACATTAGTTTCAGCTTAATTCTTTGTAGGAGTTGCTGTGGGGAAGTCTTGAGAAGCTGTCGTCAATTTTTTTTCGGGTCTGAGATTTTAATTTGTGTTGACAGGTTTAAAGCCTGCAATGTGTCCCGAGTATTTCATACCATGTAGTATTTGAAAGAGTTCAATATTACTAAGGTATTACAAGTTTATTTATCTATACAGCCATGTGTTATACATAGAGTTAGAAAAACGTTCGGTGCCAAGTACAAATATTGTGCTCCCTCATGTTCTTTGAGAAATGAACATGCGTATGCACACTTGTATACTGCATCCGTGAATTATTTCATGAATACTTCTAATAGGAGCGTGGAGTAGAAACAATAGAATAGCCAATAGTGCAATGAGGATGGCAAGCTTTTCTTCCATGCTTTAACAAAAGTCACTTTTGACGATTGCAAAAAAAAGTCACTTTTGACGATTGCAAGTAGACCTTAATTGGGGACTCGCCCTGGCTATATGGCCTTTGCCCCATGCACATTGCCCCTCCTATTCACGCGGCTTCCAGTGAAAAGATTATGAATGTCAAGCTTGCTCTGATCAACAACAGTTGTGTTAACCAAATTGACACTTTTGATGGCAATGACTCTTGACCACATCGATCAATTTTCCAATCTTTGAGAGCTCTTGCAGCACATTAATTTAATTTACAAGAGGGTGTTGGGTACTCAATTGTTTGGAAGCTCACAACCAACTCTTGCTACTCTGTTGCATTCGCTTATCGGGCCAAATTCACCAGAATCACGTCAACCGTCAGCAAACCTGTTTTTTGAAAGCCTTGGGCACCTCCTAAATACAAGCTATTTGCATGGCTCATTTCTCAAAATGGACGGTTTGGACCGCCGACCGCTTGGTTCATCGGGATGTCCTAATTGTGGTGCTTGTCAGCTTTGCAAGTGTGAACCAGAGATGGCGGCCCACCTTCTTTTCAAATGTCGCTACTTTGTGAGGATTTGGAACATGGTAAAATTTTGGCTTGGAAGGCATGATCTCAAGCCCCCCTCTTGGCATTCCTTCAAATTCTGACGATGACTGGTGGGATGTGCTCACTTGGAGAAATGGTTCTAGGTTAAAGGACACTGCATTCATCCTCATGTTGGTTTTGTGGGCAATTTAAATGAGCACAACGCTAGTGTTTTTCGGAACAAGTCAACAATGCTAACCATCATCTTCTCCAACATAAATAAAGAGGTGGTACTTCGAGCTAAGGTCGGGCGCATAATCTTAGAGTTGTAATTCCGATAGAGTAATCTCTTCCATGGCTACAGCCTTGTGATGTACATAAACATTCTCCTTCTAAATTAATGAAATATGGCAAAGCTTTTGCCATATCTTAAGAAAAAGGAGAACCTAGCGATGACGTCCCACCCTCCTTGGGAATTCAACGTGTCTCACTTCTTCTAAAAATGAATAGACAAATAATGTAGTCAATTGTTTTTTTTTAACTAACACATGTACGGGAAATGCATGCATTTGAAAATACACAAAGCTTTGTGCATTGTTTTGAATGATTACGCAGATTCCCCCCTATTTTCAGTTGATGATTGGGAGTGGATTAGAGAAACATAACAATCGTAAAGCAAAGTCAATGTCTAGTCCTTGACTTTGCTTTCTGTTTCCTTGAAGATCTACATAATTGTTAAACTATAAAATAGCCTATATGGAATTTTCTTTATGAAAGTATACTTTCACATTTCAATATATATATTTATATATAGTATGCTAAAAAGTATGAGGGGGTGATTAAGTGGATGTCCTTTAGACCACAATCTAATTATTTGTGAAATGAAGTTTTTTTGTGCCTTGATACTTCTAACATGAAGTGTGATTTATTATCCCCATAATTATTGGTACGGATTTGCATCTACCCATGCCCTCATAAACAAAGTAGTCTCCCTTCCACCCCTCGCAATTATCATTGCTCCTGGCAAGGCTCGTGGGGGTCAAACGGAGTGACCCACCCTCATATTCCCTTCTCCGCTAGAGGATGCCGATGACAAATCCCTCACAATAGATGGCAACGGTGGGGATATTTCCCTAGGGTTTAAGCAAGATATGGGTTTTATATGAAAAAACATAGGCATGGTGGCGACAGCGGTGCGGTGCGACATGAGGTGATATGCCTCGTTGGCTCTACTCCAGGGTGTTGTATGATAGGTGGATATGGGTCTAACCTTCGCCAATCTAATCCTCGAAGTGTAGTTGATCTAGCTCTAGCCAGTTGTTGGCTCTAATGGTGTGACCGTTGCGAGAGGCGCAAGCCAGGGACACAAGTGCTTAGGATGGGAATGAAGCGAGGTGGTAGGGGCTCCTGCTTTAAATTTCCGTAGTCCCCTATGGCAGGTCGTGGTGTGGTCCTTTTGTGTGTTAGTGCATGGCTGGTTGGAGTGGTTTCAAAGTGTGAGGCAAGGTGCGATATCCTCGTGATGGACGGCTTTGGCAGTGTTCTTAGCTTCACAAAAAAATCTTGCCCAACTTTGTCGATGTTGGCGACGATGACAGCCTTGTGCATCGTTCCCTCCTTTGGTGGAGTTGTCGTGGATCCTTGACACACTCATCATCCCTCAAGGTCCCTCACACCCAATGAAAACCTAGACCTAGCTAATTGAACCAGACAACTGTGGCATCTTCAACTTTGTTCCCGGCATAGAGGCATTGTATTTTATGTCATGAACCATCGATTGCCGCATGAGCCGCCAACATTGGCATTTTCATAGGAGGGCTTCATCCTTGCGTGTTGCTAAGGTTTTGAGTTGCACCGCTGAAGATCGTGGTGGCTTATCACCTTCAGTGGTCTAAGAGAGGCCCATACCTGCTTCCCATAGGTTCTAGCTTCTCTCTCTAGTGATGAGGAAGCGATTTTTTTGTCGCTTCGCTATGTTAGTTTGGTTTGGAGGCGTTCTAGACCTAGTTAAGCTAGATAGTGCGGTCGCTAGGTAGGTGGTTTTTTCTTCGTGTTTCTTGTAATTAGCTGATCTATGTAAAAAAAAATGAACCTAGTTTTCCTTGTAAACTGAACCAACTCTATTCTTCTTAATGGATTTACATGGTCCAGTGGTAACACAAGGTCCCCCATATTAAACCATGAATGCCTCTGTTTACTAGGATCAACGCGTTATCAGTTATACCCTATGTTCACTAATGTAGGAAGTTTTGGTAGCTTAAATTGAGCTGCGAAAACATCCTACATTAGTGAACAGAGGTACTACTATTTCTTAATGGAATATAACTACTCTCTTCGTTCCTAAATATTTGTCTTTTTAGAGATTCCAAATAGACTAACACATACGGATGTATATAGACATATTTTAGAGTATAGATTCACTCATTTTGCTCCTTATTTAGTCACTTGTTGAAATTTCTAGAAAGACAAATACTATTTAGGAACGGAGGGAGTATATTAATTAGGAGAAGTCGTCGTTTCCATGTGTCGTCATCATTTCCCACTTCAACAATCAACCCTCGACGAACTTGGCCCGCCGTTGTCTTCAAGCACCTACGCTGTCTATATCCAGCTTCATGCATGTGGAGCTCCACTCTTCTATTGTGTGAGCAAAACATTGTCAGTATAATATAATAACAGAAGTAATATCAATGAACTGGGCAGGACGATGAATTTCTTCCCAGTTCGTTGATATTACCCCTGCCAATGTCATGTTGACCAAGGTTTTGCTAGCACAACAAAAGTGGAGAGGTTCACCTGAAAGATGGATCTGGACAGCTTAGGCGCATAATAAAAGAAACGACAGGCCAAGTTCGCCGAGGACTGGTAGTTGATATGATGGTCATAGCACGTCGAGTAATGTCGGGGCAGCATCGATCGCCCGCACATGTGACGCCTTCAAGGCGCAGCTAGCTTTAATTATCCCATCTCATTCTTTTTCACCGTTCAAAACCTTGTTCATGGTTGTCTTCCGACTGCCGACGACCGTGCGCCACCAGTACCGACTGAATTCGCCACCACGTTGCAGGGCTAGCACTAGCAGCTGCGCGCACTCGTCGACTGCATGCAGCAGCACACGCACCATTAACGCAATCGCAGTACCACCTCAAGCCACACCGCGGCTGGCTAGCTAGCTAGCATAGCATCATGGGTTAATCAATCACAAGGACCAGGCCAGCTAGGGCTACTGCGTGCCTTTGCAATTAAGTTTTGGCCTGGATGGATCAAGGACGATCGGGTAGGTGCCAGTAGTTATAATCAGCAGCTCGATCGTTAGATCGATCGAACAGACGGGAGGGCTGATGAAACCCAGGTTGAGCTGGGCAGAGTTAAGGGCTTGCATGCATGGCCAGCTTAATTGACCTTGCGATCAATGAGTACTGGTGTACTAGTACGTAACGTACGGCCGGTCTCACGTATGTATACATGGCTAGCCTTCCGTCTTCGTGGATTGGGAATTTGGGACCATGTGATGTGAATCGCATGCAATCATTGTTGAAAATCATTGGATTTGTGAACTGGATCCATACTAGCCCTAGCTAGCTCGTTTGTTGCTAATTAAGGACGCTTAATTGACCTTGCAATGTACTATGTACGTAGAGAGTGGATCACAGTACGTACGATCTCATGCATAGCTATATCCAGCCAACATATTTCATGCATGGATCAGGACCATGTCAACACTCTGGATGCATGCATCTGCAGCAAATCATGTACATATGTTGCTCAAATTGAACCAGCATAGAAATTGTACGTGTGTGTGATCCTATCTATCTTCCTTGAACGATGCCATACGTACAATATTTTCAGTCCGATTTTCTCCCGACACTACTCATCAAACCATTCATGCATTGGAGAAAATTACAGCGCACCATCTGATCACTCGTTGTACTCACATTGTATGTGTAGTTGTTTTCGATCTTCCTTATCGAGCCCACCTGATGGCGTGAAGTATGTCCGTTCATCGCATTTCTCATTTTCTCTTATATAATATGGCCGGATTTTCCTGCTTTTCTACTTCTTTTGATAAGAGGTTTTCACCCTTAATTATACGAATGAAAAGCTAAACGAAACGAATCCTGCCATGCAAGGACTAAAGAAGGTTAGTACTCCTACTTTTTCTGACCGGTCACCAACACGGCGATCACTATGCTAGGAGAGGAAGGGAAACACACATAGAGCGCTAAGCAGTAAAAACATGCATAACCAACTAACAACTCCAAGGCAGGACTATAGGTAGGAAGCCGGAGCAACATGGCTGCATGCATAGCCCAGATGCAGAGGCCGGGGGTCATCCTCCTTTTCAAAAAAGATAAGGAAGCCAGAGCAATTCAAGGGAAGAGAAAACATGAGCATATAGGAGCCCATATATATTTTTGCTCGGTCAGACACCTTCGCGGCCACCTCCCTGAGTCTTCTGGATCCTACTTTGAGAACCTGCCAGTTGTTTTTTTTCTGCAGTTTGACGAAGGAAGAGAATCCAGTAGAATGCTATGAACAATGGTTGTTGGATTAGATGAAAAAATCCCATGAAAACAAGCACATCCTAGTGAAACCATCTTCTCATATCACATTTACTCACGAGACCATGAGTCACTTAAATGAGAAAGGCTAGCCCAAACACTGAAAAAAATCCGAAGGTGCACCATACCCCATCCCCTACCCACCCAATGTATTGTGTAGTATGACATGAACAGAAGAGGTGATCAATACTTTTGTTAGAAAAACAAAATAAATATTGTTCAACAACATCCCCACCCCTATGATTTAGGATATCTCTGATTAGAATGCTTATATGAAGCAAAAGTCAACAAAAGACTTTAATCTTGGTGGAATTTTGTTATTTCCACTATTTCTCTTTTGGGGAGGCAAGCAGCATAGAGTGAAGCACATATAAATAATATCTAACGCTAAAATTCCATTTTGGTGCATGAATGTTACCTAGGAATCAGGATCCTCCACCAGCTCACCTTACTGATTATTTGATCAATCATATTGATAATGTCTCTGTACTCCTCCTAAATCATTCTTGTAAGACTTAGACAGTTCATACATTTTACTCAGGATAATATGAATTGTACCATGGGGAAAAGTAATGGAATATAGTCTGGCGAAAGCAGAGGCAGCGAGTTCTTTTCGTGTCCACCTATCTTCCATAAACATGGTCATTTTGCCACCCCCATTTTTATTTTACAAAAATAATAGAAAATTTGTTTGATGTCCATAAGCTTTGGTCATAACTTGGAGTGACTCGTGTTAGCTTTTGCTTGACTAAGTGGGATTTTCTTAAGAACATCTTGCCACACTCCTCTTCCATTCTTCAATCCTCACAACCAATTACCTAATAAGCTTATGTTCACAAGCTTGAGATTCAGTACACGTACGCCCCCTAGTATTTTTAGCCTACAAATTGTGGCTCAATTAACTAAGTGTGTGTTTCTACACTCTATATTTTCTTCACATAGGAGCCTTTTCCTAGATAAACTGCATCTTTTAAACTCATTTAGGTGTCCATAAAAAGACATCATGTAGACTGGCTTTTTGCTAAGATGTGGGTTTAAAAGGATAGATCTAGCTCCCACAAAAACTAACTTGCCCTGCCTACATCCTAGCTTATTTTCCATCTTATATTCTAAGTAGGTATCATTCAAAGTCATTAGAATCTATAGGGATGTCAAAACAAGTAATAGGAGGGGATTCCGACTTGCAGGAAAAAAACATCTTGAAAGTGATCATGTTTGACTTTCTTTTTTTTTGACAGAAAAACTATAAGCAGGGAGGCCCCTATAGTATAATTGGTGCAACAAAAATCCAAACTGCAAGTACCATGCCTTGAACCTGGGTAGGAAGGCATCAGCCCATCTCCACCACTAGGCTACGCCTTAGTCTGCATTTGACTTTCCAAATTGATAGCAAAGTCACACATTTTCTCAAATAAACATGGAATAAATCCAATTTTATATAACTCTCCTGACCATCCTCTGGCAGGGAGAGTGTGCAAACTACGCATTGAGGGATAGCAATGCCTCCTAGTTGTAGATAAGTGGCCATTCGTACTAGAATGCCATCGATTTGAGCTTTGGTAATCAAATAGAACAGAGCAGATGTTGCTATATTAAAAAGGAATGGGGACATGTTATCTCCATGTCATGCTTCCTTATAAGATATGGGCCTACTCATCACTCACTTTGACACACACTTCACCATCAACCATTACACTCAGTATCATATCCCTTACTTTATCAAAGCAACCTTTTGCTTGAAAGATTTTTTGTAAGAAATTATCATAGTCTGCTTTAAACAAAACAACAGATATAAATTTTCAATAGACATCATGCATGATTTCATTCATAATTAGGACACCTTCCATGATATACCTTCCTTTCAAGAAGGCTAATTGACTAGTATCATCGATAATCTAAACGGATACTTCCATCTTAGTATTTGCCATTGGGGAATGCAGTAATTTCAAAAATTTCCTACGATCACGCAAGATCTATCTCTAGGAGATGCATAGCAACGAGAGGGGAGAGTGTGTCCACGTACCCTCGTAGACCGTAAGAGAAAGCGTTTAGTTAACGCAGTTGATGTAGTCGAACGTCTTCGTGATCCAACCGATCAAGTACCGAACGCACGGCACCTCCGCAATCTGCGCACATTCTGCTCGGTGACGTCCCACGAACTCTAGATCCAGCTGAGGCCGAAGGAGAGTTCTGTTAGCACCACGGCGTAGTGACGGTGATGATGAAGTTATCGGCGCAGGGCTTCACCTAAGCACTACGACGATATGACCGAGGTGGAAAACTGTGGAGGGGGGCACCGCACATGGCTAAAGATCAACTTGTGTGTCCTTGGGGTGCTCCCCTCCCCCGTATATAAAGGAGTGAGGGAGGAGGCGGCCGGCCTAGGGGGCGTGCCAAGCATAGGGAGTCCTACTAGGACTCCCAAGTCCTAGTAGGATTCCCTTTCCTATTCGGAGTAGGAGAGAAGGAAAGAGAGGGAGAGGGAGAAGGAAAGGGGGGCTGGGCCCCCACCCCTTGTCCAATTCGGTTTGGGTAGGGGGGAGGTGCGCGCCACCTCTTGGCCCTTCTCCCCTCTCTCCACTAAAGCCCAATAAGGCCCATTACTTCCTCCCGGTGAATTCCTATAACTCCCCGGTACTCCAAAAAATACCCGAATCATTCGGAAACTTTCCGATGTCTGAATATGGCCTTCCAATATATCGATCTTTACGTCTCGACCATGTTGAGACTCCTCTTCATGTCCGTGATCTCATCAGGGACTCCGAACAACCTTCGGTACATCAAATCACATAAACTCATAGTACCAATTGTCATCGAACGTTAAGCGTGCGGACCCTACGGGTTCGAGAACTATGTAGACATGACTGAGACCCATCTCCGGTCAATAACCAATAGCGGAACCTGGATGCTCATATTGGTTCCTACATATTCTACGAAGATCTTTATCAGTCAAACCGCATAACAACATACGTTGTTCCCTTTGTCATCGGTATGTTACTTGCCCGAGATTCGATCGCCGGTATCATCATACCTAGTTCAATCTCGTTACTGGCAAGTCTCTTTACTCGTTCTGTAATGCTTCGTCCAGCAAGTAACTCATTAGTCACATTGCTTGCAAGGCTTATAGTGATGAGCACTACCGAGAGGGCCCAGAGATACCTCTCCGAAACACGGAGTGACAAATCCTAATCTCGATCTATGCCAACCCAACAAACACCTTCGGAGACACCTATAGTGCACATTTATAATCACCCATTTACGTTGTGACGTTTTATAGCACACAAGGTGTTCCTCCAGTATTTGGGAGTTGCATAATCTCATAGTCTGAGGAACATGTATAAGTCATGAAGAAAGCAGTAGCAATGAAACTGTAACGATCATAATGCTAAGCTAACGGATGGGTCATGTCCATTACATCATTCTCCTAATGATGTGATCCCGTTCATCAAATGACAACACATGTCTATGGTTAGGAAACATAACCATCTTTGATTAACGAGCTAGTCAAGTAGAGGCATACCAGGGACAATATGTTTTGTCTATGTATTCACACATGTACTAAGTTTCCGGTTAATACAATTCTAGCATGAATAATAAACATTTATCATGAAATAATGAAATAAATAATAACTTTATTATTGCCTCTAGGGCATATTTCCTTCAGTCTCCCACTTGCACTAGAGTCAGTAATCTAGTTCACATCGCCATGTGATTTAACATCAATAGTTCACATCTGTATGTGATTAACACCCATAGTTCATATTGCCATGTGAGCAACAACCAAAGGGATTACTAGAGTCAATAATCTAGTTCACATTGCTATGTGTTTAACACCCAAAGAGTACTAATATGTGATCATGTTTTGCTTGTGAGAGAAATTTAGTCTATAATGCTCTGCATAGAGCTACTCTAGCTAATTGCTCCCACTTTTAATATGTATCCAGATTGAGACTTAGAGTCATCTGGATCGGTGTAAAAGCTTGCATCGACGTAACTCTTTACGACGAACTCTTATCACCCCCATCACCGAGAAACATTTCCTTAGTCCTCACTAAGGATAATTTTGACCGATGTCCAGTGATCTACTCTTAGATCACTATTGTTCCCCCTTGCCAAACTCATGGCAAGGTACACAATAGATCTGGTACACAGCACCACATATTTTATAGAACCTATGACTGTGTCATAGGGAATGACTTTAATTCTCTTTCTATCTTCTGCCATGGTCGGGCTTTGAGTATTACTCAACTTTACACCATGTAATACAGACAAGAACTCCTTCTTTGACTGATCCATTTTGAACTCTTTCAAAAACTTGTCAAGGTATTTACTCATTGAAAAATCTTAGCAAGCGTCTTGATCTATCTCTATAGATCTTTATGCCCAATATGTAAGTAGCTTAACCGAGGACTTTCCTTGAAAAACTCTTATTCAAGTATCCCTTTATGCTATCGAGAAATTCTATATCATTTCCAATCAACAATATGTCATCCACATATAATATTAGAAATGCTACAGAGCTACCACTCACTTTCTTGTAAATACAGGCTGCACTTCAAGTCTGTATAAAACCATATGCTTTGATCACACTATCAAAGCGTTTATTCCAACTCTGAGAGGCTTGCACTAGTCCATAAATGGATCGCTGGACCTTGCACACTTTGTTAGTACCCTTTGGATCGACAAAACCTTCTGGTTGCATCATATACAACTCTTCTTCCAGAAATTCATTCAGGAATGCAGTTTTGACATCCATATGCCTGATTTCATAAAATATGGCAACTACTAACATGATTCAGACAGATTTATGTATCGCTACAGTTGACAAAATCTCATTGTAGTCAGCACCTTGAACTTGTCAAAAACCTTTTGTGACAAGTCGAGCTTTGTAGATAGTAACACTACTATCCGTGTTCGTCTTCCTCTTGAAGATCCATTTATTTTCTATGGCTTGATGATCATCGAGCAAGTCCACCAAAGTCCACACTTTGTTCTCATACATGGATCCCATCTTAGATTTCATGGCCTCAAGCCATTTCGCGGAATCTGGGCTCATCATCGCTTCCTCATAGTTTGTAGGTTCATCATGGTCTAGTAACATGACTTCCAGAATAGGATTACCGTACCACTCCGGTGTGGATTTTACTCTGGAAGACCTACAAGGTTCGGTGATAACTTGATCTGAAGTTTCATGATCATCATCATTAGCTTCCTCCCTAATTGGTGTAGGAATCACTGGAACTGATTTCTGTGATGAACTACTTTCCAATTCGGGAGAAGGTATAATTACCTCATCAAGTTCTACTTTCCTCCCACTCACTTCTTTCGAGAGAAACTCCTTCTCTAAAAAGGATCCATTCTTAGCAATAAAGATTTTGCCTTCGGATCTATGATAGAAGGTGTACCCAACAGTTTCCTTTGGGTATCCTATCACATTTCTCCGATTTGGGTTCGAACTTATCAGGTTGAAGCTTTTTCACATAAGCATCGCAGCCCCAAACTTTAACAAATGACAACTTTGGTTTCTTGCCAAACCACAGTTCATAAGGCGTCGTCTCAATGGATTTTGATGGTGCCCTGTTTAACATGAATGCAGTTGTCTCTAATGCATAACCCCAAAACAATAGTGGTAAATCGGTAAGAGGCATCATAGATCGAATCATATCCAATAAAGTGCGGTTACGACGTTCGGACACACCATTACGATGTGGTGTTCCAGGTGGCGTGAGCTGTGAAACTATTCCACATTGTTTCAAATGAAGGCCAAACTCATAACTCAAATGTTCTCCTCCACGATCAAATCATAGAAACTTTTATTTTCTTGTTACGATGATTCTCCACTTCACTCTAAAGTTCTTTGAACTTTTCAAATGTTTCAGACTTGTGTTTCATTAAGTAGATATACCCATATCTGCTCAAATCATCTGTCAAGGTTAGAAAATAACGAAACTCGCCACGAGCATCAATACTCATTGGACCGCATACATCGGTACGTATTATTTCCAATAAGTCACTATCTCGTTCCATTGTTCCGGAGAACGGAGTTTTAGTCATCTTGCCCATAAGGCACGGTTCGCAAGTATCAAATGATTCATAATCAAGTGATTCCAAAAGTCCATCTTTATGGAGTTTCTTCATGCGCTTCATACCGATATGACCCAAACGGCAGTGCCACAAATAAGTTGCACTATCATTATCAACTTTTCATCTTTTGGCATCAATATTATGTGTATCATTACGATCGAGATTCAATAAACCATCAACATTGGGTGTATGACCATAGAAGGTTTTCTTCATGTAAACAGAATAACAATTATCATCTGTCTTAAATGAATAACTATATTGCAATAAACATGATCTAATCATATTCATGCTCAACGCAAACACGAAATAACATTTATTTAGGTTCAACACCAATCCCGAAAGTATAAGGGGTGGGTGATGATGATCATATCAATCTTGGAACTACTTCCAACACACATCGTCACTTCACCCTTAACTAGTCTTTGTTTATTTTGTAACTCCTGTTTCGAGTTACTAATCTTAGCAACCAAACAAGGATCAACTACCCAGGGGTTACTATGAACACTAGTAAAGTACACATCAATAATTTGTATATCAAATATATCTTTGTTCATTTTGCCATCCTTCTTATCCACCAAGTATTTGGGGTAGTTCCTCTTCCAGTGACCATTTCCTTTGCAGTAAAAGTACTTAGTTTCAGGATTTAGGTTTAGCTTTGGGCTTCTTCTCGGGAGTGACAACTTGCTCGCCATTCTATTTGAAGTTCCCTTTCTTTCCCTTTTGAAAGATAGAGTATGTCGCCTAGAGGGGGGGTGAATAGGCGCTTTAAAATAATTATGATTAAGGCTTGAACAAATGTGGAATAAACCTAGCGGTTAATTTGTCAAGCACAAAACCTAAAACAACTAGGCTCACCTATGTGCACCAATAACTTATGCTAAGCAAGATAAGCAACTATGTAATAGCAAGATATATGACCAAGAACAATATGGCTATCACAAAGTAAAATGCATAAGTAAAGGGCTCGGGAAAGAGATAATCGAGGCATGTGGAGACGATGATGTATCCTAAAGTTCACACCCTTGCGGATGCTAATCTCCGTTTGGAGCGGTGTGGAGGCACAATGCTCCCCAAGAAGCCATTAGGGCCACCGTAATCTCCTCACGCCCTCGCACAATGCAAGATACCGTGATTCCACTAAGGGACCCTTGAGGGCGGTTACCGAACCCGTACAAATGGCGACCCTTGGGGGCGGTCATCAAACCCGTACATTTTGGCAACCCTTGGGGGCGGTCACTGGTACCCGTCAAATAGCTCGGGGCGATCTCCACAACCTAATTGGAGACCCCGACGCTTGCCCGGAGCTTTACACCACAATGATTGAGCTCCGAACAACACCAACCGTCTAGGGCGCCAAGGCACCCAAGAGGGAAAAGCTCTAGGGTGTCCAAACACCCAAGAGTAACAAGCTCAAGGGTACCAAGCACTCAAGAGTAATAAGATTCTCAACTTGTAACTTCCATGTATCACGTGAAGAACTCAAACCGATGCACCAAATGCAATGTCAAGGGCACACAGAGTGCCCAAGTCATTCTCTCTCAAATCCCACCGAAGCAACTAATGCTAGGGAGGAAGATGACAGGAAGAACAAGAAGGAGAACACCAAGAACTCCAAGATCTAGATCCAGGGGGTTCCCCTCACATAGAGGAGAAAGTGATTGGTTGAAATGTTGATCTAGATCTCCTCTCTCTTGTCCCTCAAAAACTAGCAAGAATCCATGGAGGGACTGAGAGTTAGCAAGCTCGAAGAAGGTCAACAATGGGGGAAGAACATGAGCTCAAGGGATGAGGTTCAATGGGGAAGAAGACCCCCTTTTATAGGTGGGCAAAAATCCAACCGTTATGCTCACAGCCCGCACAGAGCGGTACTACCGCTCAAAGGAGCGGTACTACCGCTAGGGCGGTAGCACCCCTTCAAAACACAACAGCGAGGAGGAAAATAGGCCAGAAGAACCGTCGGAGCGGTAGTACCGCTTGACCTCACAGTACTATCGCTAGGGGTAGCGGTAATACTGCTAAGGGTAGCGGTACTACTGCTTGCGAGCGGTACTAAAAAATTACATCCGGGCCTACCACCGCAGGACTTGGGACGAGTTTTTGGTCCGAAGCGGTACTACCGCTGTAGGATCCGCGGTAGTACCGCTCTAGAGCGGTAGTAAAAAATTACATCCGCTCCAATTCGCAGTAGTACTGCTGCATCCTTTTCACAACATCAAAACTGCCACAAATTTTGCAAACGGACTCCAAATTTGATGAAACCAAGTTTGTTGGAAAGCTAGCGACAAGGGCTAACACAATCTTGAATAAATATCAATAAGAAGCAAATTATAAAAGGCCCATAAGAAAATGGTGAGAACCCTTCCTCGGATAAGACCGGTAAAACCTCCAACACCGAAAACATCATAGAAGACGCATGCGAAGTCCGTTTTCGATGAACTCAAGCTTGTCATCAAGATGACCATAAGCTCTAAGACTCACAAAGAGAACCAAACAAGAACCAAGAAACATGATTCAAGGATGCAATGGTTTGAGCTCTCTACTAACGATACGATCAAGCTACCAACTTGAGAGCCCCCCTTGATAGTATGGCAAATGATCGTATAACCCGGTCTCCCAACTACTACCACGAGACCGGTAAAATAGAAAACCTATCAAGGGCAAACCTTTGCCTTTCACATGGTCCACTTGATCTAGATGATGACGATCTTGACTCCCTCAAGTTGGAGCACCTTTCTTGATTGCATTGGCTCGATGAAGACTAGATGATTCCTCCCCCGTAGTCCTCTATGGGTGAGCCTCTCTTCGGCACATCTTCACAAGACCATTGACACCACAAAGGATGGCAAGATTCAAGCACTTGATCTCTTTGTGATGCTCCACTTGAACTTGCACACGACAATCATGATGACGATCACCACTAGATGTCATCCTTTCCATTGGTTGTATGATATCTTCCTCTTGACGCAAGCCCATGGACATGTACCTAACCCCACATAGAACTCTCACATAGACCATGGGTTAGTACACAAAGTGCAATGGACAATGCTTACCATACTATGGGATCACTTGATCCCTCTATGGGATCACTTGATCCCTCTCGGTACATCTTCTATGCTTGGTGAGTTGATCAACTTGATTCACTCTTGACTTAGTCTTGATCAACCTTGAATCTTTCCAACTCTCTTCATTTGGATGATGTCTTGAAGGTAAACATGAATGATCACACAATCTTCTTCTTCAAGACATGCTTGCAATAAGCTCAGCACTCACATGAGCAATCTTTGGATAATTCCTTAATAGCACCTTCGTCAACTCATAAACTCCTTGAAACCAACACATGGACTTCAAGAGAAGCCTATGGACAAATCCTTCAAATATAATTCAAGACAACCATTAGTCCATAGATATTGTCATCAATTACCATAGCCAAACATGGGGGCACCGCATGTTCTTTCAATCTCCCCCATTTTGGTAATTGATGACAATCACTTTCAAGAGAGTTTATATAAGGAATTATGCATCACCATGCAATGAAACAACCAAGTGCATGCGAATGAGATGCAAATGCTAAGGAACAAAACCAAAGCAAGAGGAGATAACTCTCTAAACTTCTCCACAAAACTCTCTGAAACTTCTCCCCCATTGGCATCGATTGCCAAAATGGGCAAAAATCTAAGAAGGCCAATATAAATTGTGGTCTTCCACAAAATGTGTATTTCTCAACAAGAGAGTGGAATGCAATACACATACCCAAAGGTAAATACCTAGAGGAACACAAATTGTATTGAGGCAGAAAGATTGCTAAAGAATGATATGCCACAAAGACATAACAAAGAGAGACACAAGCAGTGAAGCAGTCAAAATATACCAATTGAAGCAAGCAATCAAAGGTTATCAACTGAACCAACTAGACCAAGGATCCTATGAGCCACAAGAATAAATGATATTATGATATGAGTGGAGGAGTGTTCTAGAGAAACCAGAGAAGCTCCCCATGATTTGTGCACAAATAGGAATATTTGTATTGGATACAAAGTGCACAAGATAGGATCATAGCTCCCCCAAAATCAATAGAAACTCACATCCAGTGCAAGTGAGCATATAGGAAACAAAGCCTAGCGCTTGCAACAAGCACATGGTTGAGCAACATGTAAAAGAGGAAACTTAAGAATAGGCTCCACCAAAATGATGTGTGTGAGTCATGGCGAAGCACTTGAGAAGACTAAAATTAGGATGAGCATTAAGCATCAACATAGTATTGAAAGAATGAGGCACACGGTGCAAGGCCTATCATTCCCACACACAATTGGCAAATGGGTTCACAAGCTTACTAATAATCAAATAGAGAACCTATGCTTGTGACAACCCGTGGTGAAGATAGACGATGAGAGGCTCATCAAGACGAGGGATGCCAATTAAGATGGCAAGCCTTGTAAAGATAAGCAAGAGGAAAATAATCTTCACCAAACAAGAGTGCATCAAGATGCAACAATAGAGGATACACACTCAAGGCAAAAGCTTTCATGGAGCCACCAAAGAAATAACATAAGAAAGACAAGGTGGACGTGAAAGAAAGGATATCAACTAGAGATGTAATTTCTCTCAAGTGTATAAGGTTCTAGGTAGACGAAATCAATATCTACAAAGAAGGATGTACACCCAAAATAGTTAGAACACGAAGGAACAAGATATCCACAAGGAAGTCATAAATATACTAATAAGATATTTGCTTGAAAGCATAGCACTTGGCTAGATATGGTCTTATTGTATATAAATGAAGTCCAATCACACATCCATCAAAGACATCACAACTAGCAACAAGAGATCATCGTTGAGATGCTTTGAGAAAGGAAACAAGTATCACAAGATGGAATGACTATCATGCCAAGATGCAACCTACACAAGGTTGAATGCAAGAAAAGAATGCATGAATAGATACTAGTTACTGAGAAATTATTGGAAGGATGTAGAAGAAACCAATTGAAGGTAATAGATAGTAGTTCATTGAGCATCCTAGCTTAACTCCAATAAGCACGTGATGACACCACCTTCCTTGTGAGTTAGCCGAGCATCCAATGCATCTCCAATTGTTCCTAGAACAACAACACAAACAAAATGGTACACAAACTCATTGGGACCAAAGAGTTAGAAACACTAATAATACATAGGACAAACTCCACATAAATATGTGCATATAGATATGGAAATGAAATTCATGCACATCTCATCAATTTGAGACTTGGTGGAGTTTCCCCTATATATTGGGTCAAAGAGAGAAAGCATGCCAAGGAAACTACATGAAGTTAATATGCATTCTCAAGACTTTCAAGAACCGATACCAAAATACAAGGAAAAGCCAACTGAAAAAGGATACCAAATGGAGAAATCATCACTTGGAAGATATCATTAAAGATACATCAAGGAATGAGATATCCATTGGAACCCACAAAATGATATCAAACTCCCAAAAGAGAGGATGCTTCCAAACAAACCAAGCTCTCTACAAAGTTTCATGATGGCACAAGTACCAAAAAGAAATGGCTTACCGTCCACCAACACACACTTAAAATGGATCACAAGTTTAGTGTTTTATAGAAAAAAGGATAGGTCCCCCACGAGATGTGAATTATAGAGAATTTGCATTTGAATACAAAATGCACAAGGTAGGATCACCATGTTCACTATATCAAGGAAAACACTAGACAAGATCAAGAAAACAACAAGATCCTCAAGTGGCACGGAAGGCAATGGGAGTTGACATAAACTTGGCAAGAGATAAGGAAAAGAAAAGCAAACGCCAACGTGAAGATGATAAATAATTTCTACCACACATAAGTGAGTACCAATTGTCAAAAGACAAAAGGTATTTGGAAATAATTCCCGGTGGTAGATAGCAAGGATATCCGACATCATCTTCACACCAAACACAAGCAAATTGCAACTTGTAGAGATAACATGCAACCTAGGAACAATATAATTTACAATTTCAATTCTAGGTGACAATATCTCAAATGTACACATTCTCTAGGCTAGTAATATACACATAGCATATTACTCCCCCATAATGTGATACCAATTAAAGATAAACAAGAGGCAAAATAATGATCCAACAAGAGATAATTAATGGACAATTTAGAATTTGAATTTCTCATGAGAAGACATACCACATAGCGACTAGATAATCTTGTAATATCAATACTGGATGGTATTCCTCATGTAAACACATTTATAGGATTGTGAGGTGTACAAAGCACATCACTCCCCCATAATGGGATATTCCATTAATCTCTCACAAGAGCCAACTAAGATACAAACAAGATGCATAAAGGCTCAACGTACGACACACATGTACATGATATGCAAACCAACACACACATACTTGATTACTCAAGATAAGCAATTGGAGGCACAACATATACAAACACATGCAAGTAACAAAACCAAAACATGCAGAGGGGCAAGTAACTTTCAATGTAAACAATTTAAGTACGAGTTACCGCAAGGAAGAACATTGGATATAACATAGAAACTTGAGAGTCCTAATGACTTGGATTGAGAAAATATGAATGATGAAGACCCCTCAAATATTCATAATGTAGCCAAGTCTCCAATGCCCTCCAAAAACACCTATTTATCAAGTTTGAGATTGTTGGTCCCCAACCAAGTTGGGTCCTAAGAGGTTAGTCACAATAGTCTTGGCTACCCAAATGGTTCTTTGCTTGACACCACTTTGAGTACCAACAAACTTGGCAAACACATTGCCAACCTTATCCTTACCAAGAGAATAGATATTATCAATAATAATTGGGTTGGATAAGTTACCACTAGTGCATGAAGAAGCGATGTGACCTTTCTGACTTCATAAGTAACAACGTCTACTCTTCATTTTCTTCTCACTTGATTTCTCAACAAGAGAGGCATTAACTTGAGTCTTGTTGGGAAGTGGCCTTTCTTCAACTTGAGGTTGAGCATGAGATTGAACTTGTGGCCTCTTACCTTGTTGCTTGTCACCAATGGAATTCTTCTTCAATGGGCAATATCTAACATGATGCCCTTCAGTTTTGCACTTCAAGCAAACAATCTTGGCCGAATTCTTGACTTGTTCTTAGCCCTTATTTTTGTTCATCTTGGACTTCTTCTTCTTATTGGAGTTGAATCCAAGTCCACCTTTGTCATTGGGGGATTTTTTCACACTCAAGATATTTTTGAGTGTGGATTTCCCTTCATGACTCTTTTCCAAGTCTTTCTTCAAAGAAGTGACTTGGGCCTTAAGATCTTTGATTTCCCCTACATGGTTAGTCTAAACACAAGTACTAGAGGAAGTATAAGCTTCATCATTAGAGCAACAAGGCAAGGGAAGCAATTCATCACAAGATGTACCAATGTTATGCATAGACGAATTACGAGGACTAGCACAAGGCAATATAGCATTTTGACTAAAAGTTGTGCTAATGTCCACATGAGGCTCACTAGATGTTACCTTAGCAATCATAGCCTCATGAGCTATTTTTAGCACATTATGGGATACAAGAAGATCATCATGAGAGCTAGAAAGCTTTTCATGACTTTCTTCCAATTTCCCATACTTGCTAGATAGCAACTCAAGTTGAGCCCTTAGCTCAACATTCTCCTTTAAAATGGATGCTTCACAAGAAATAGAGTTAGTAGCACAAGCATCATCGTTAACAGCAAGAGGAGAAGGCAACTTGGCAAGCTCCTTTAAATAAGAAGCTTCAAGTTGAGCATGAGACTCGGTGAGTTTGATGAGCTCACCCTTGATGAACCTTGAGACATTTTCGAGGTGCTCAAAATCCTCAAGGAGTCTAGCATGAGCAACTTCAAGCTTAGCATTTTTAGTTTCAAAAACATTGGCCACCTCAAGAGCTCTATCATTAGATTCCTTCACTCTAGATAATTCTAGAGCAAAAGTCTCCTCAAGAGATTCGGAGGTGGTTTGTTCATGTTCAAGAGCTTGAGATAGCTCTGCGATCTCATTTGCGTAATCACGCTCATGAGCTTCCATTTTCTCAATGGTGACCTCATGCTCCTCTAGATGAGATTCCAACTCCTCAATGTATTTCTTGCCATCAATGGCAATGGACATTATTTCCATGAAGTTGGAACGAGCAATTTTATTTTTATGAAGAGCTTTTAAAATCATTTCCCCCTTAGTTTTTAAGGAGGCAACATTATCATTCTCTTCATCAGTATCCTCATCATCATTAGCATCAACATCATCCTCAAGAGACATATTGGGGTACAAAGTAGGAGATACCTTTGACGCCTTAGCCATAAGGCAAAAAGCAATAGATGATGATGTAGGATCCCTTGAGGCACCATTAAACACCACATCTTGTTCCATGGAGTGTTGGGTTTCCTCTATATTGTTAGCACAACAATTCGAGGAAATAGATGCATTTTTATCATGGCAACAAGACATAGCAAGCATATCATCATGAGATTTAGTCCAGCAATTTCTACATGATATGCAAGGACTATCAACACAAGCATGTGAAACATTTGGAGTGCTCGAAGTGTTAAAGCCCAAAGAAGGAGCATTGCAATAATATAGTGATGAAGGATCATCCACAATAAGCATACTATCATCATTGCAATGACCAACACTACTCACCATATAATTACCTTGTGGCAAACCACATGTAGGTGAAGTAGAAGAAGTTGAGAAGACTATACGACCGGAGGTGGAGGGAGAACAATCATCCCCACAAATCTCTTGGACACACCATATTTATCTTGAAGCTTCGTCCACAACTCATGAGCATCCCAGAACGGCATGAGTTGAAATATAACTACATTGCTCAAAGCATCGAAAAGCACATTAGAAGCTTGAGCATTGAGATAAGAGTTTTTCTCATCCTATAAAGATAATCTTTGGGGATCCTTTGGAGGAGAAAACCCCATATCTACAATTCGCTCTAAATTTGGGTCCATGACCCTAAAGAGGTTAAGCATGTGAATTACCCAAACATCAAAATTTGTGCCATCGAAACTAAGAGTGTCAGAGAATCCTAATCCCCTAGTCGACATCTTTACTCTCTAGGCGGTTAAGCCTAACAAAGAGAGACAAGGCTCTGATACCAATTAAAAGATCGAGGATGTCGCCTAGAGGGGGGTGAATAGGCGCTTTAAAATAATTACGGTTAAGGCTTGAACAAATGCGGAATAAACCTAGCGGTTAATTTGTCAAGCACAAAACCTAAAACAACTAGGCTCACCTATGTGCACCAACAACTTATGCTAAGCAAGATAAGCAACTATGTGATAGCAATATATATGACAAAGAACAATATGGCTATCACAAAGTAAAGTCCATAAGTAAAGGGCTCGGGAAGGAGATAACCGAGGCATACGGAGACGACGATGTATCCTGAAGTTCACACCCTTGCGGATGCTAATCTCCATTTGGAGCGGTGTGGAGGCACAATGCTCCCCAAGAATCCACTAGGGCCACCATAATCTCCTCACGCCCTCGCACAATGCAAGATGCCGTGATTCCACTAAGGGACCCTTGAGGGCGGTCACCGAACCCGTACAAATGGCGACCCTTGGGGGCGGTCACCGAACCCATACACTTTGGCAACCCTTGGGGGCGGTCACCGGTACCTGTCAAATTGCTCGGGGCGATCTTCACAACCTAATTGGAGACCCCGACGTTTGACCGGAGCTTTACACCACAATGATTGAACTCCGAACACCACCAACTATCTAGGCGCCAAGGCACCCAAGAGGAAAAAGCTCTACGGTGTCCAAACACCCAAGAGTAACAAGCTCAAGGGTACCAAGCACCCAAGAGTAATAAGCTTCTCAACTTGTAACTTCCACGTATCACGTGGAGAACTCGAACCAATGCACCAAATGCAATGCCAAGGGCACACGGAGTGCCCAAGTCCTTCTCTCTCAAATCCCACCGAAGCAACTAATGCTAGGGAGGAAGATGACAGGAAGAACAAGAAGGAGAACACCAAGAACTCCAAGATCTAGATCCAAGGGTTCCCCTCACATAGAGGAGAAAGTGATTGGTGGAAATGTGGATCTAGATCTCCTCTCTATTGTCCCTCAAAAACTAGCAAGAATCCATGGAGGGATTGAGAGTTAACAAGCTCAAAGAAGGTCAACAATGGGGGAAGAACACGAGCTCAAGGGATGATGTTCAATGGGGAAGAAGACCCCCTTTTATAGGTGGGGAAAAATCCAACTGTTATGCTCACAGCCCGCACAGAGCGGTACTACTGCTCCAAGGAGCGGTACTACTGCTAGGGCAGTAGTACCCCTTCGAAACACAACAGCGAGGAGGCAAAAAGGCCAGAAGAACCGTCGGAGCGGTAGTACCTTTTGACCTCACGGTACTACAGCTAGGGGTAGCGCTACTACTACTAAGGGTAGTGGTACTACTGCTTGCGAGCGGTACTAAAAAATTACATCCGGGCCTACCACCGCAGGACTTGGGACGAGTTTTTGGTCCAGAGCGGTACTACCGCTGTAGGATCCACGGTAGTACCGCTCCAATTCGCGGTAGTACCGCTGCAGCCTTTTCAGAACACCAAAACTGCCACAACTTTTGCAAACGGACTCCGAATTCGATGAAACAAAGTTTGTTGGAAAGCTAGTAACAAGGTCTAACACAATCTTGAAAGAAATATCAATACGAAGCAAATTATAAAAGGCCCATAAGAAAATGGTGAGAACCCTTCCTCGAATAAGACCGGTAAAACCTCCAACACCGAAAACATTATAGAAGACGCATGCGAACTCCGTTTTCGATGAACTCAAGCTTGTCATCAAGATGACCATAAGCTCTAAGACTCACAAAGAGAACAAAACAAGAACCAAGAAACATGAAGCAAGGATGCAATGGTTTGAGCTCTCTACTAACGATACGATCAAGCTACCAACTTGAGATCCCCCCTTGATAGTACGGCAAACGATCCTATAACCCGGTCTCCCAACTACCACCACGAGACCGGTAAAATAGAAAACATATCAAGGGCAAACCTTTACCTTGCACATGGTCCACTTGAGCTATATGATGATGATCTTGATTCCCTCAAGTTGGACCACCTTTCTTGATTGTGTTGGCTCGATGAAGACTAGATGATTGCTCCCCCGTAGTCCACTATGGGTGAGCCTCTCTTCGGCACATCTTCACAAGACCATTGACACCACAAAGGATGGCAAGATTCAAGCACTTGATCTCTTCGTGATGCTCCACTTGAACTTGCACACGGCAATCATGATGATGATCACCACTTGATGTCATCCTTTCCATGGGTTGTATGATATCTTCCTCTTGACGGAAGCCCATGGACACGTACCTAACCCCACATAGAACTCTCACATAGACCATGGGTTAGTACACAAAGTGCAATGGACAATGCTTACCATACCATGGGATCACTTGATCCCTCTCGGTACATCTTCTATGCTTTGTGAGTTGATCAACTTGATTCACTCTTGACTTAGTCTTGATCAACCTTAAATCTTTCCAACTCTCTTCATTTGGATGATGTCTTGAAGGTAAACATGAATGATCACACAATCTTCTTCTTCGAGACATGCTTGCAATAATCTCAACACTCACATCACCAATCTTTGGATAATTCCTTAATAGCACCTTGGTCAACTCATAAACTCCTTGAAACCAACACATGGACTTAAAGAGAAGCCTATGGACAAATCCTTCAAATATAACTCAAGACAATCATTAGTCCATAGATATTGCCATCAATTACCAAAACCAAACATGGGGGCACCGCAAGTTCTTTCACATTTGCCCTTTTTCTTGAAACTAGTGGTCTTGTCAATCAACACTTGATACTTTTCTTGATTTCTACCTTCGTCAATTTCAGCATCACGAAGAGCTTGGGAATCGTTTTCGTCATCCCTTGCATACTATAGTTCATCATGAAGTTCCAGTAACTTGGTGATGGCGACTAGAGAACTTTGTCAATCACTATCTTATCTCGAAGATTAACTCCCACTTGATTCAAGTGATTGTAGTACCCGGAAATTATGAGCACATGCTCACTAGCTGAGCAATTCTCCTCCATCTTTTAGGCGAAGTATTTGTCAGAGGTCTCATACCTCTTAACACTGGCATGAGTCTGAAATACCAATTTCAGCTCTTGGAACATCTCATATGCTCCGTGACATTTCAAAAACCATTTTTGAAGTCCCGGTTCTAAGCCATAAAGCATGGTGCACTAAACTATCAAGTAGTCATCATATTGAGCTAGCCAAACATTCATAACGTCTGCATTTGCTCCTGCAATAGGTCTGTCACCTAGTGGTGCATCAAGGACATAATTCTTCTATGCAGCAATTAGGATACACCTCAGATCACGGACCCAGTCCGCATCATTGCTACTATTATCTTTCAACTTAGTTTTCTCTAGGAACATATAAAAAATATAGGGAAGCTATAACGCGAGCTATTGATATACAACATAATTTGCAAAATACTATCAGGACTAAGTTCATGATAAATTAAAGTTCAATTAATCATATTACTTAAGAACTCCCACTTAGATAGACATCCCTCTAGTCATCTAAATGATCATGTGATCCAAATCAACTAAACCATGTCCGATCATCACGTGAGATGGAGTAGTTTTCAATGGTGAACATCACTATGTTGATCATATCTACTATATGATTCACGCTCGACCTTTCGGTCTCCAGTGTTCTGAGGCCCTAACTGCATATGCTAGGCTCGTCAAGTTTAATCTAAGTATTCTGCATGTGCAAAACTGGCTTGCACCCATTGGATGTGAACGTAGATCCTATCACACCCGATCATCACGTGGTGTCTCAGCACGAAGAACTGTAGCAACGATGCATACTCAGGGAGAACACTTATACCTTGAAATTTAGTAAGGGGTCATCTTATAATGCTACCGCCGTACTAAGCAAAATAAGATGCATAAAAGATAAACATCACATGCAATCAAAAATATGTGACATGATATGGCCATCATCATCTTGTGCTCATGATCTCCATCGCCGAAGCATCGTCATGACCTCCATCATCACCAGCGTGACACCTTGATCTCCATCATAGCATCGTTGTCGTCTCGCCAACTTTTGTTACTATGACTATCGCTACCGCTTAGTGATAAAGTAAAACAATTACATGGCGATCGCATTGCATACAATAAAGCAACAACCATATGGCTCCTGCCAGTTGACGATAACTTTGTTACAAAACATGATCATCTCATACAACAATTTATATCACATCATGCCTTGACCATATCACATCACAGCAAGCCCTACAAAAACAAGTTAGACATCCTCTACTTTGTTATTGCAAGTTTTACGTGGCTGCTACGGGCTTCTAGCAAGAACCGTTCTTAGCTACACATCAAAACCACAACGATTTTTCGTCAAGTGTGATGTTTTAACCTTCAACAAGGATCGGGTATAGCCACACTTGATTCAACTAAAGTTGGAGAAACAGACACCCGCCAGCCACCTGCATAAGCACGTCGGTAGAACCAGTCTCATGAACACGGTCATGTAATGTTGGTCCGGGCCACTTCATCCGACAATACCGCCAAATCAAAGTATGACATGCTGGTAAGCAGTATGACCATTATTGCCCACAACTCTTTGTGTTCTACTCGTGCATATAACCTCTACGCATAGACGTGGCTCTGATACCACTGTTGGGGAACACAGTAATTTCAAAAAATTCCTACAATCACGCAAGATCTATTTATAGGAGATGCATAGCAACGAGAGGGGAGAGTGTGTCCACGTACCCTCGTAGACCAAAAGTGGAAGCGTTTATTTAACCCGGTTGATGTAGTCGAACGTCTTTGTGAGCCAACTGATCAAGTACCGAATGCACGACACCTCCATGATCTGCACACGTTCAGCTCGGTGACGTCCCACGAACTCTATATCCAGCAGAGGCCGAGGGAGAGTTCCGTCAGCACCACGGCGTGGTGACAGTGATGATGAAGTTACCGGCGCAGGGCTTCGCCTAAGCACTACGACGATATGACCGAGGTGGAAAATTGTGGAGGGGGGCACCGCACACGGCTAAAGAGCAACTTGTGTGTCCTTGGGGTGCTCCCCTCCCCTGTATATAAAGGAGGGAGGGAGGAGGCGGCAGCCTACCAGGACTCCCAAGTCCTAGTAGGATTCCCTTTCCTATTCGGAGTATGAGAGAAGGAAAGAGAGGAAGAGGGAGAAGGAAAGGGGGGATACGCCCCCACCCCTTGTCCAATTCGGTTTGGCCAGGGGGGGAGGCACATGCCACCTCTTGGCCCTTCTCCCCTCTCTCAACTAAAGCCCAATAAGGCCCATTACTTCTCCCGGTGAATTCCCATAACTCCTCGGTACTCCAAAAAATACCCGAATCACTCGGAACCTTTCCGATGTCTGAATATAGCCTTCCAATATATCGAGCTTTATGTCTCGACCATTTCGAGGCCCCTCGTCATGTCCGTGATCTCATCCGAGACTCCAAACAACCTTTGGTACATCAAATCACATAAACTCATAATACCAATCGTTATGAGTGTTAAGCGTGCGGACCCTGCGGGTTCAACAACTATGTAGACATGACCGAGACACATCTCCAGTCAGTAACCAATAGCGGACCATGGATGCTCATATTGGTTCCTACATATTCTACGAAGATCTTTATCGGTCAAACCGCATAACAACATATGTTGTACCCTTTGTCATCGGTATGTTACTTGCCCGAGATTCGATCGTTGCTATCATCATACCTAGTTCAATCTTGTTACCGGCAAGTCTCTTTACTCATTCTGTAATGCTTCATCCCGCAAGAGAGTCATTAGTCACATTTCTTGCAAGGCTTATAGTGATGATCATTACCGAGAGGGCCCAGAGATACCTCTCTGAAACACAGAGTGAGCAATCCTAATCTCGATCTATGACAACCCAACAAACACCATCGGAGACACCTGTAGAGCATCTTTATAATCACCCATTTACATTGTGACGTTTGATAGCACACAAGGTGTTCCTCTGGTATTCGGGATTGCATAATCTCACAGTCTGACGAACATGTATAAGTCATGAAGAAAGCAGTAGCAATGAAACTATAACAATCATAATGCTAAGCTAATTGATGGGTAATGTCCATCACATCATTCTCCTAATGATGTGATCCCGTTCATCAAATGACAACACATGTATATGGTTAGGAAACATAACCATCTTTGGTTAACGAGCTAGTCAAGTAGAGGCATACTAGGGACAATATGTTTTGTCTATGTATTCACACATGTACTAAGTTTCCGGTTAATACAATTCTAGCATGAATAATAAACATTTATCATGAAATAAGGAAATAAATAATAACTTTATTATTACCTCTAGGGCATATTTCCTTCATTTGCCCCTTTAGTTACTAGCTTACGGTTGGCATTAAGAAATCACTCATACCTAAACTTGTTTTATAAACTCAACCCCATCCACTTTTGGGAGCTTAATGATAGTATCATTCATCTTTTAACATTCAGTTTCCTTAGGCAAAATAGAAGATTCTTTTAACATATCCCTTAATAATTTCTTAGTAGTGTCTGCAAAACTCAATTGGAAACCATTTTACAAGGGCTTTATTATGGACTATTGAGAAAACCAACATTTTAATTTATTAATAATTTTCTTAGTTTTCGACTTCTTTGGAGAAAAGGGTATTCACATTGATTTCGTTGTAGGAATTAAAATCTAAATGAAAGGAATCCTCCCATGCAAGGACCGTTGGGGAACGTAGTAATTTCAAAAAAAATCCTACGCACACGCAAGATCACAGTGATGCATAGCAACGAGAGGGGAGAGAGTTGTCTACGTACCCTCGTAGACCGAAAGCGGAAGCGTTAGAATAATGCGGTTGATGTAGTCGTACGTCTTCATGGCCCGACTGATCAAGCACCGAAACTACGGCACCTCCAAGTTCTAGCACACGTTCATCTCGATGACATCCCTCGAACTCCGATCCAGCTGAGTGTCGAGGGAGAGTTCCGTTAGCACGACGGCGTGGTGACGATCTTGATGTTCTACCGTCGCAGGGCTTCGCCTAAGCACGTCTACGATATTATCGAGGTGGACTATGGTGGAGGGGGGCACCGCACACGGCTAAGATATCCAAGGAATCAATTGTTGTTATACCTAGAGGTGCCCCCCTGCCCCCGTATATAAAGGAGCAAGGGGGGAGGGGGCGGCCGGCCTAGGAGGGGGCGCGCCAAGGGGAGTCCTACTCCCACCGGGAGTAGGACTCTCACCTTCCTTGTTGGAGTAGGAGAAGGGGAAAGAGGGGGAGAGGAAGAAGGAAAAGGGGGCTGCGGCCCTTGTCCAATTCGGACCAGAGGGGGGGCGCAGGCTTCCTTCCTTTTGGCCTCTCTCCTCTATTCCCGTATGGCCCAATAAGGCCCATATACTCCCCGGCGAATTCCCGTAACTCTCCGGTACTCCAAAAAATACCCGAATCACTCGGAACCTTTCCGAACTCCGAATATAGTCGTCCAATATATCGATCTTTACGTCTCGACCATTTCGAGACTCCTCGTCGTGTCCCTGATCTCATCCGGGACTCCGAACTCCTTCGATACATCAAAACTCATAAACTCATAATATAACTGTCATCGAAACCTTAAGCGTGCGGACCCTACGGGTTCGAGAACAATGTAGACATGACCGAAACACGTTTCTGGTCAATAACCAATAGCGGAACATAGATGCTCATATTGGCTCCCACATATTCTACGAAGATCTTTATCGGTCAAACCGCATAACAACATACGTTGTTCCCTTTGTCATCGGTATATTACTTGCCCGAGATTCGATCGTCGGTATCTCAATACCTAGTTCAATCTTGTTACCGGCAAGTCTCTTTACTCGTTCTGTAATACATCATCCCGCAACTAACTCATTAGTTGCAATGCTTGCAAGGCTTAAGTGATGTGTATTACCGAGAGGACCCGGAGATACCTCTCCGACAATCGGAGTGACAAATCCTAATCTCGAAATACGCCAACCCAACATGTACCTTCGGAGACACCTGTAGAGCACCTTTATAATCACCCTGTTACGTTGTGATGTTTGGTAGCACATAAAGTGTTCCTCCGGTAAACGGGAGTTGCATAATCTCATAGTCATAGGAACATGTATAAGTCATGAAGAAAGCAACAGCAACATACTAAACGATCGTGTGCTAAGCTAACGGAATGGGTCATGTCAATCACATCATTCTCCTAATGATGTGATCCCGTAAATCAAATGACAACTCATGTTTATGGCTAGGAAACATAACCATCTTTGATCAAGTCTATGTATTCACATATGTATTATGTTTTCGGTTAATACAATTCTAGCATGAATAATAAACATTTATCATGAAATAAGGAAATAAATAATAACTTTATTATTGCCTCTAGGGCATATTTCCTTTAGTCTCCCACTTGCACTGGAGTTAATAATCTAGGTCACATCACCATGTGATTTAACACCAATATCCATATCTGTATGTGGTTAATACCCATAGTTCACATCGTTATGAGACCAACACCCGAAGGGTTTACTAGAGTCAATAATCTAGCTTACATCGCTATGTGATTAATATCCAAAGAGTACAAAGGTATGATCATGTTTTGTTCGTGAGAGAAATTTAATCAACGGGTCTGTCACATACAGAGCCGTATGTATTTTGCAAATATTCTATGTCTTCAATGCTCTGCATGGAGCTACTCCAGCTAATTGCTCCCACTTTCAATATGTATCCAGATTGAGACTTAGAGTCATCTGGATCAGTGTAAAAGTTTGCACCGATGTAACTTTTACAACGAACTCTTTTATCACCTCCATAATCGAGAAACATCTCCTTAGTCCTCACTAAGGATATTCTTGACCGCTGTCCAGAGATCTACTACTAGATCAAAATTGTATTCCTTTGCCAAACTCAGAGCAAGGTATACAATAGGTCTGGTTCACAGCATAGCATACTCTATAGAACCTATGACTGAGGCATAGGGAATGATTTTTCATTATCTTTCTATTTTCTGCCATGGTCGGGTCTTGAGTCTTACTCAACTTCACACCTTGCAACAGAGGCAAGAACTCCTTCTTTGACTGTTCCATTTTGAACTATTTCAAAAAAATTATCAAGGTATGTACTCATTGAAAAATCTTATCAAGCATCTTGATCTATCTATATAGATCTTGATGCTCAATGTGTAAGCAACTTCACCGAGGTCTTGCTTTGAAAAACTCTTATTCAAGTATCCTTTCATGCTATCAAGAATTTCTATATCATTTCCAATCAACAATATGTCATCCACATATAATATTAGAAATGCTACAGAGCTCCCACTCACTTTCTTGTAAATATAGGCTTCTCAAAAAGTCTGTATAAAACCATATGCTTTGATCAACTCATCAAAGCGTATATTCCAACTCCGAGAGGCTTGCACCAGTCCATAAATGGATCGATGGAGCTTGCACACTTTGTTAGCACCTTTACGATTGACAAAACCTTCTGGTTGCATCATATACAACTCTTCTTTAATAAATCCATTAAGGAATGCAGTTTTGACATCCTTTTGTCATATTTCATAAAATGTGGCAATTGCTAACATGATTCGAACAGACTTAAGCATCGATATGAGTGTGAAAATCTCATCGTATTCAATACCTTGAACTTGTCAAAAAACCTTTCACAACAAGTCGAGCTTTGTAGATAGTAACACTACTATCAGTGTCCGTCTTCCTCTTGAAGATCCATTTATGTTCTATGGCTTGTCGATCATCGGGCAAGTCCACCAAAGTCCATACTTTGTTCTCATACATGGATCCCATCTCATATTTCATGGCCTCAAGCCATTTCATGGAATCTGGGATCATCATCGCTTCCTCATAGTTCGTAGGTTCATCATGGTCTAGTAACATGACTTCAGAATAGGATTACCGCACCACTTTGGTGTGGATCTTAATCTGGAAGATCTACAAATTTTGGTAGTAACTTGATCTGAAGTTTCATGATCATCATCGTTAGCTTCCTCACTAATTGGTGTAGGAATCACTGGAACTAATTTCTGTGATGAAGTACTTTCCAATTTGGGAGAAGGTACAATTACCTCATCAAGCTCTACTTTCCTCCCACTCACTTCTTTCGAGAGAAACTCCTTCTCTAGAAAGGATCCATCTTAGCAACGAATATCTTGCCTTCGGATCTGTAATAGAAGGTGTACCCAACAGTTTCCTTTGGGTCTTCTATGAAAACGCACTTCTCCAATTTGGGTTCGAGCTTATCAGGTTGAAACTTTTTCACATAAGCATCGCAGCTCCAAACTTTAAGAAACGACAATTTTGGTTTCTTGCCAAACCACATTTCATAAGGTGTCGTCTCGACGGATTTTGATGGTGCCCTATTTAAAGTGAATGTAGCTGTCTCTAATGCATTACCCCAAAACGATATTGGTAAATCGGTAAGAGACATTATAGATTGCACTATATCCACTAAAGTACTGTTATGACATTCGGACATACCATTAAGCTGGGGTGCTCCAGGTGGCATGAGTTTGTGAAACTATTCCACATTGTTTTAATTGAAGACCAAACTCGTAACTCAAATATTTGTCTCCGCGATCAAATTGCAGAAACTTTATTTTCTTGTTACGATGATTCTCCACTTCACTCTGAAATTCTTTGAACTTTTCAAATGTTTCAGACTTGTGCTTCATTAAGTAGATATACTCATATCTGCTCAATTCATCTTTTGAAGGTCAGAAAATAACGATACCCGCCACGAGCATCAACACTCATTGGACCGCATACATCGGTATGTATTATTTCCAATAAGTCACTAGCTCGTTCCATTGTTCCGGAGAACGGAGTTTTAGTCATCTTGCCCAAAAGGCACAGTTCGCAAGCATCAAATGATTCATAACCAAGAGATTCCAAAAATCCATCTTTATGGAGTTTCTTCATGCGCTTTACACCGATATGACCTAAATGGCAGTGCCACAAATAAGTTGCACTATCATTATCTACTTTGCATCTTTTGGCATCAATATTATGAATATGTGTATCACTACGATCGATATCCAACAAACTATTTTCATTGGGTGTATGACCATCAAAGGTTTTATTCATTTAAACAGAACAACAATTATTCTCTGATTTTAAATGAATAACCGTATTGCAATAAACATGATCAAATCATATTCATGCTCAATGCAAACGCCAAATAATATTTATTTAGGTTCAACACTAATCCCAAAAGTATAGGGAGTGTGCGATGATGATCATATCAATCTTGGAACCACTTCCAACACACATCGTCACTTCACCCTCAACTAATTTTTGTTTATTCTGTAACTCCTGTTTTGAGTTACTAATCTTAGCAACCGAACAAGTATCAAATACTCAGGGGTTAGTATAAACACTAGTAAGGTACAAATTAATAACCTGTATATCAAATATACCCTTGTTCAGTCTGCCATCCTTCTTATCCACCAAATATTCAGGGAATTTCCGCTTCTAGTGACCATTTCCTTTGCAATATAATCACTCAGTTTCAGGCTTTGGTCCAGCTTTGGGCTTCATCGCGGGAGTGACAACTTGCTTGCCATTCTACTTGAAGTTCCCTTTATTTTCCTTTGCCCTTTTCTTGAAACTAGTGGTCTTATCAATCATCAACACTTGATGCTCTTTTCTTGATTTCTACCTTCGTCGATTTCAGCATCATGAAGAGCTCGGGAATCGTTTTCGTCATCCCTTGCATTATAATTCATCATGAAGTTCCAGTAACTTGGTGATCGTGACTAGAGAACTCTGCCAATCACTATCTTATGTGGAAGATTAACTCCCACTTTATTCAAGCGATTGTAGTACTCAGATAATCTAAGCACTTGCTCACTAGTTGAGCAATTCTCCTCCATCTTTTAGGCAAAGTATTTGTTAGAGGTCTCATACCTCTTGACACGGGCATGAGTCTGAAATATCAATTTCATCTCATGGAACATCCCATATGTTCCGTGACGTTTCAAAAACGTTTTTTTAGTCCCGGTTCTAAGCCATAAAGCATGGTGCACAAAACTATCAAGTAGTCATCATATTGAGCTAGCCAAACGTTCATAACGTCTGCATCTGCTCCTGCAATACGTCTATCACCTAGCGGTGCATTAAGGACATAATTCTTCTGTGCAGCAATGAGGACAAACCTCAGATCACGGATCCAATCCGCATCATTGCTACTAACATATTTCAACACAATTTTCTCTAGGAACATATCAAAAATAAACATATGAAAGCAACAACGCGAGCTATTGATCTACAACATAATTTGCAAAATACTACTAGGACTAATTTCATGATAAATTTAAGTTCAATTAATCGTATTACTTAAGAACTCCCACTTAGACAGACATCTCTCTAGTCATCTAAGTGATCACGTGATCCAAATCAACTAAACCATGTCTGATCATCACGTGAGATGGAGTAGTTTTCAATGGTGAACATCACTATGTTGATCATATCTACTATATGATTCACGCTCGACCTTTCGGTCTCCGTGTTCCGAGGCCATATCTGTATATGCTAGGCTCGTCAAGTTTAACCTGAGTATTCCGCGTGTGCAACTGTTTTGCACCCGTTGTATTTGAACGTAGAGCCTATCACACCCGATCATCACGTGGTGTCTCAGCACGAAGAACTTTCACAACGGTGCATACTCAGGGAGAACACTTCTTGATAATTAGTGAGAGATCATCTTAAAATGCTACCGTCAATCAAAGCAAGATAAGATGCATAAAGGATAAACATCACATGCAATCATTATAAGTGCTATGATATGGCCATCATCATGTTGTGCTTGTGACCTCCATGTTCGAAGCGTCGTCGTGATCACCTTCGTCACCGGCGCGACACCTTGATCTCCATCGTAGCATCGTTGTCGTCTCGCCAATCTTATGCTTCTACGACTATCGCTACCGCTTAGTGATAAAGTAAAGCATTACAGGGCGATTGCATTGCATACAATAAAGCGACAACCATATGGCTCCTGCCAGTTGCCGATAACTTCGGTTACAAAACATGATCATCTCATACAACAAAATATAGCATCACGTCTTGACCATATCACATCACAACATGCCCTGCAAAAACAAGTTAGATGCCCTCTACTTTGTTGTTGCAAATTTTACGTGGCTGCTACGGGCTTAGCAAGAACCTATCTTACCTACGCATCAAAACCAAAACGATAGTTTGTCAAGTTGGTGTTGTTTTAACCTTCGCAAGGACCGGGCGTGGCCACACTCGGTTCAACTAAAGTGAGAGAGACAGACACCCGCCGGTCACCTTTAAGCAACGAGTGCTCATAGCGGTGAAACCAGTCTCGCGTAAGCGTACGCGTAATGTCGGTCCGGGCCGCTTCATCTCACAATGCCGCTGAACCAAAGTATGACATGCTAGTAAGCAGTATGACTTATATCGCCCACAACTCACTTCTGTTCTACTCGTGCATATGACATCTACGCATAAAACCTGACTCAGATGCCACTGTTGGGGAACGTAGTAATTTCAAAAAAAATCCTACGCACACGCAAGATCATGATGATGCATAGCAACGAGAGGTGAGAGTGTTGTCTACGTACCCTCGTAGACCGATAGTGGAAGTGTTAGAACAACGCGGTTGATGTAGTCGTACGTCTTCACGGCCCGACCGATCAAGCACCGAAACTACGGCACCTCCGAGTTCTAGCACACGTTCAGCTCGATGACGTCCCTCGAACTCCAATCCAGCCGAGTGTCGAGGGAGAGTTCCGTCAGCACGACGGTGTGGTGACGATCTTGATGTTCTACCGTCGCAGGGCTTCACCTAAGCACCGCTATGATATTATCGAGGTGGACTATGGTGGAGGGGGTCACCGCACACGGCTAAGAGATCCAAGGGATCAATTGTTGTTATACCTAGAGGTGCCCCCCTGCCCCCGTATATAAAGGAGCAAGGGGGGAGGGGGCGGCCGGCCTAGGAGGGGGCGCGCCAAGGCCGGGAGTACGACTCCCTCCTTCCTTGTTGGAGTAGGAGAAGGGGAAAGAGGGGGAGAGGAAGAAGGAAAAGGGGGCTGCACCCCTTGTACAATTCGGACCAGAGGGGGGGCGCAGGCCTCCTTCCTTTTGTCTTCTCTCCTCTATTCCCGTATGGCCCAATAAGGCCCATATACTCCCCGGCGAATTCCCGTAACTCTCCGATACTCCGAAAAATATCCGAATCACTCGGAACATTTCTGAACTCCGAATATAGTCGTCCAATATATCGATCTTTACGTCTCGACCATTTCGAGACTCCTCATCATGTCCCCGATCTCATCCGGGACTCCGAACTCCTTCGGTACATCAAAACTCATAAACTCATAATATAACTGTCATCAAACCTTAAGCGTGCGGACCCTACGGGTTCGAGAACAATGTAGACATGACCGAAACACGTTTCCAGTCAATAACCAATAGCAGAACCTAGATGCTCATATTGGCTCCCACATATTCTACGAAGATCTTTATCGGTCAAACCGCATAACAACATACGTTGTTCCCTTTGTCATCGGTATGTTATTTGCCTGAGATTCGATCGTCGGTATCTCAATACCTAGTTCAATCTCGTTACCGGCAAGTCTCTTTACTCGTTCCGTAATACATCATCCCGCAACTAACTCATTAGTTGCAATGCTTACAAGGCTTAAGTGATGTGTATTACCGAGAGGGCCCTGAGATACCTCTCCGACAATCGGAGTGACAAATCCTAATCTCGAAATACGCCAACCCAACATATACCTTCGGAGACACCTGTAGAGCATCTTTATAATCACCCAGTTACGTTGTGATGTTTGGTAGCACACAAAGTTTTCCTCTGGTAAACGGGAGTTGCATAATCTCAGTCATAGGAACATGTATAAGTCATGAAGAAAGCAACAGCAACATACTAAACGATCGTGTGCTAAGCTAACGGAATGGGTCATGTCAATCACATCATTCTCCTAATGATGTGATCCCGTTAATCAAATGACAACTCATGTCTATGGCTAGGAAACATAACCATCTTTGATCAACAAGCTAGTCAAGTAGAGGCATACTAGTGACAATCTGTTTGTCTATGTATTCACATATTTATTATGTTTCCGGTTAATACAATTCTAGCATGAATAATAAACATTTATCATGAAATAAGGAAATAAATAATAACTTTATTATTGCCTCTAGGGCATATTTCCTTCAAGGACTTTGAAGGTTAGTACTCCTCCTTTTTCTCTCACTGGTCAGTGGTCACTAACATCACACAGGGCGATCATTGTGCTTAGAGAGGAAGGGAACACAAAAAGAGTGCTAAGCCGCAAAAACATGTAGAACCAACTAACCATTCTGAGGCATGATTTATAGGTAGGAACCCAAAGCAATTCAACGGAAGACAAAACATCAACATAGGAGCCCATCCTTTTGCTCGATTGAACACATTTGTGGGTACCTTCCCGGGTCTTCTAGATCCTACTCGAAAAATCTGCTGATTATTTGTCTTTTGCAATTTGACCAGGGAAAAGAATCAAGAAGCAAATGCTATGAATAATTGTTGTTGGATCAGAAAAAAATCCCATGAAAACAAGCACATCCTAGTGAAACATATTCTCATTTCACATTTAAACTCACAAGACCATGAGTCAGAAAGGCTAGCTCGACGGCTAAAAAAACACCAAAGGCACATCATATCCCCCTGATACGTCTCCAACGTATCTATAATTTTTTATTGTTCCATGCTATTATATTACCCCTTTTGGATGTTTATGGGCTTTATTTTACACATTATTATCATTTTTCGGACTAACCTACTAACCGGAGGCCCAGCCCGTATTATTTTTTTTTTGCCTATTTCAGTATTTCGAAGAAAAGGAATATCAAACGGAGTCCAAACGGAATGAAACCTTCGGGAGCGTGATTTTTGGAACGAACGTGATCCAGAGGACTTGGAGTGCAAGTAAAGAAGCAGCCGAGGAGGCCACGAGAGGGTAGGGTGCCCCCCTATAGCATGCGCCCCCTGTCTCGTGGGCCCCTCGGGCGGCCACCGACGTACTTCTTCCTCCTATATAAGCCTACGTACCCCGAAAACATCCAGGGAGCACCCGGAACACAATTTCCACTGCCGTAACCTTCTGTATCCGCGAGATCCCATCTTGGAACCTTCGCCAGCGCTCCGCCGGAGGGGGGGTCGACCATGGAGGGCTCTACATCAACACCATAGCCTCTCCGATGAGTTGTGAGTAGTTTACCACAGACCTTTGGGTCCATAGTTATTAGCTAGATGGCTTCTCCTCTCTTTTTGGATCTCAATACAATGTTCTCCCCCTCTCTTGTGGAGAGCTATTCGATGTAATCTCTTTTTGCAGTGTGTTTGTCGACATCCGATGAATTGTCGGTTTATGATCAAGTTTATCTATGAGAAATATTTGAATCTCCTCTGAATTCTTTTATGTATGATTGAGTTATCTTTGCAAGTCTCTTCGAATTATCAGTTTGGTTTGGCCTACTAGATTGATCTTTCTTGCCATGGGAGAAGTGCTTAGCTTTGGGTTCAATCTTGCGGTGTCCTTACCCAGTGACAGAAAGGGTTGCAAGGCACGTATTGTATTCTTGCCATCGAGGATAAAAAGATGGGATTTATATCATATTGCATGAGTTTATCCCTCTACATCATGTCATCTTGCTTAATGCGTTACTCTGTTCTTTATGAACTTAATACTCTAGATGCAGGCGGGAGTCGGTCGATGTATGGAGTAATACTAGTAGATGCAGGCAGGAGTCGGTCTACTTGTTACGGACGCGATGCCTATATACATGATCATGCCTAGATAATCTCATAATTATTCGCTTTTCTATCAATTGCTCGATAGTAATTTGTTCACCCACCATAATACTTATGCTATATTGAGAGAAGCCTCTAGTGAAACCTATGGCCCCCGGGTCTATCTCTTATCATATTTGCTTCCAATCTACTTTTATTTGCATCTTTACTTTTTGCATCTATATTATTAAATACCAAAAATATATTTATCTTATCATACTATCTCTATCAGATCTCACTTTCTCAAGTGGCCGTGAAGGGATTGACAACCCCTTTATTGCATTAGTTGCGAGTTCTTTGTTGGTTTGTGTAGGTGCGTCAGACTTTTGAGGAGCCTCCTACTGGATTGATACCTTGGTTCTCAAAAACTAAGGGAAATACTTACGCTACTATTGCTGCATCACCCTTTCCTCTTCAAGGAAAACCAACGCAAGCTCAAGACGTAGCAAGAAGGATTTTTGGCGTCGTTGCCGGGGAGGCTTCCACCAAGTCAAGTCAGGATTCGACCTCCCGCCAACGTGCGATTTCTGGCACCGTTGCCGGGGAGGTCTTCGCTCAAGTCAAGACATACCAAGTACCCATCACAAACCCATCTCCCTCGCATTCACATTATTTGCCATTTGCCTCTCGTTTTACTCTCCCCACTTCACCTTTGCCATTTTATTCGCCCTCTCTTTCCCAATCTCTCTCTCCTTTCGTTTGCCTTTTTCTGTTTGCTTGTGTGCCTATTTGTCCTTATGACTTTGCCTAAGAGTACTGACCTCCTTCTTAGAAGGATGGATGAGATTGAATCAAATATTAGAAGCTTTATGAATTCGCAATTTGAGCACAATAATTTCTTCAGAAAAGAGCTTAAAGAACAAAAAGGGGTTTTGAGTTTTATGAATAAGGAGTTGATGATATGGACAAAGAATTTTATGGTGTGAACTCTCAAATTACCCGGCTTGAAAATGCTATAGCCAAAATTTCTGATAAGCAAGCCACCTTAGACAATAAGATGGCTGCCAAACCACAAAAGTTAGATGAAAATAATGATGAAGATCTTAAAGTTATTGATGTGTCTCCTATTAGATCTTTATTTTGCAATATTAATCTTGAAAATTATGGGACTGAAGATGAGTCAACATTACCTAGAAGGCGTCCCAAAAATTTGGAGTTTTTAGATCTTAATGCTAAATTTGGTAAAAGTGGGATTGGAGAGGTCATGACTTTAAATAGCATTGAACCCACTATCTCGGATTTCAAGAAATTTGATTATGATAATTGTTCTTTAGAAGGTTGTATTTCCTTGTTGCAATCCGTTGTCAATTCTCCACATGCTTATAGTCAAAATAAAGCTTTTACCAAACATATTGTTGATGCCTTGTTGCAATCTTATGATGAAAAACTTAATTTGGAAGTTTCTATACCTAGAAAACTTCATGATGAGTGGGAACCTACTATAAAAATTAGAATTAAAGATCATGAGTGTTTTGCTTTGTGTGATTTGGGTGCTAGTGTTTCCACGATTCCGAAAACTTTATGTGATATTCTAGGTTTCCATGATCTTCATGATTGCTCTTTAAATTTGCACCTTGCGGATTCCACCATTAAAAAGACAATGGGAAGGATCAATTATTTTATCATTGTTGCAAATAAAAATTTGGTGCCCGTAGATTTTACCGTTCTTGATATAGATTGCAATCTTTCTTGCCCTATTATTTTTGGTAGACCTTTCCTTAGAATGATTGGTGCGATTATTGATATGAAGGAAGGGAATATTAGATTCCAATTTCCATTAAAGAAAGGCATGGAGCACTTTCCAAGAAAGAAAGTCAAATTACCTTATGAATCTACCATGCGAGCTACGTATGAATCAAGTGCCAAAGATGGCACTACTTAGATCTATCTTCGCTTCTATGCCTAGCTAGGGGCGTTAAACGATAGTGCTAGTTGGGAGGCAACCCAATTTTCTTTGTGTTTTTGTTTTTGTTCCTGTTTAGTAATAAATTTTTGCATCTACTTTCTATTTAGATGTGTTTTTACCTTTTAATTAGTGTTTGTGCTAAGTAGAACCTATAGGATAAACTATGATGATAGTTAATTTGATTCTTCTGAAAAACAGAAACTTTGCACTCACGAGAAAAAATACAATACATCACAGAAACGTGATTTTGCATTGATTCTTTTTTCTGCTGATCAATAAACAAATTTTCCAGTATGTACTATTTCGGTACGATTTTTAGAGTTACAGAAGTTTGCGTTAGTTACAGATTGCTACAGACTATTCTGTTTTTGACAGATTTTGTTTTTTGTGTGTTGTTTGCTTATTTTGATGCATCTATGGCTAGTATGTAAGGGTATGAACCATAGAAAAGTTGGAATACGGTAGGTTTAACACTAAAATAAATAAAGAATGAGTTCATTACAGTACCTTATGTGGTGGTTTGGTTTTTCTTTCACTAACAGAACATATAAGATTTCCTGTTGAGTTTTGTGTTGTGAAGTTTTCAAGTTGTGGGTAAAGCTTTTATGGACTATGGAATAAGGAGTGGCAAGAGCCTAAGCTTGGGGATGCCCATGGCACCCCAAGATATTCAAGGATAGCCAAAAGCCTAAGCTTGGGGATGCCCCAGGAAGGCATCCCCTCTTTCATCTTCGTTCATTGGTAACTTTACTTGGAGCTATATCTTTATTCGCCACATGATATGTGTTTTGCTTGTAGCGTCGTGTATTATATTAGTCTTTGCTTTCTAGTTTACCACAATCATCCTTGATGTACACACATTTTTGGGAGAAGCCCACTTGATTAGAATTTGCTAGAATACTCTATGTGCTTCACTTATATCTTTTGAGATTGATAGTTTTGCTCTAGTGCTTCACTTATATTTTTTAGAGCACGGTGGTAACTTAATTTTGAAGAAATTGCTAGTCTCTCATGCTTCATTTATATTATTTTTGGAGTCTTTTAGAACAACATGGTATTTTCTATGGTTACAAATTTGGTCCTAGAATGATGAGCATCCAAGTTGGGTATAATAAAAACTATCATAGGAAGTGAATTGGATGCTATGATCAATTTGTTGCTTGATAATTGTTTTGAGATATAAAGGTAGTAATGTTAGGGTCATGCTAGTGGATAATTATGAAATTGAGAAATACTTTTGTTGAAGTTAGCAAGTCCCATAGCATGCACGTATGGTAAAAGTTGTGTGACAAAATTGTTGCATGAGGTGCTCTTTTGATTGTCTTCCTTATGAGTGGCATTCGGGGACGAGCGATGGTCTTTTCCTACTAATCTATCCCTCTTGGGGCATGTGTAGTAGTACTTTTCTTCGAGGGCTAAGTAGACTTTTGCAATAAGTATATGAGTTATTTATGACTAATGTAAGTCCATGGATATACGCACACTCATCCTTCCACTTTGCTAGCCTTTCTTATTACCGCGCAATTTTCGCCGGTATTGAACCCATTATTTACCTTCCTCAAAACAGCCACAATATCTACCTACGGTGGCATTTCCATAGCCATTCCGAGATATATGCCATGCAACTTTCCATCATTCCATTTATTATGACACGTTTCATCATTGTCATATTGCTCTTTGCATGATCATGTAGTTGACATCATATTTGTGGCAAGGCCACCTTCATAATTTTCATACATGTCACTCTTGATTCATTGCATATCCAGGTACACCACCGGAGGCATTCATATAGAGTCATATCTTGTTCTAGCTTTGAGTTGTAATTCTTGAGTTGTAAATCCATAAAAGTGTGATGATCTTCATTATTAGAGCATTATCTCGGTGAGGAAAGGATGATGAAGACTATGATTCCCCCACAAGTCGGGATGAGACTTTGGACTTTACAAAGAAAAGAGAAAGGCCAAAAAGGAAAAAAAGATAAAAGAGGCCAAAGAAAAAAAAGAAAAAGAAAAAAAGAGAAAAAAATAAAAGGAGAGAAAAAGAGAGAAGGGACAATGCTACTATCTCCTTTTCCACACTTGTGCTTCAAAGTAGCACCATGATCTTCATGATAGAGAGTCTCCTATATTTTCACGTTCATATGCTAAGTGGGAATTTTTAATTATAGAAATTGGCTTGTATATTCCAATGATGGGCTTCCTCAAATGCCCTAGGTCTTCGTGAGCAAGCGAGTTGGATGCACACCCACTTAGTTCTTTTTATTGAGCTTTCATATATTTATAGCTCTAGTGCATCCGTTGCATGGCAATCCCTACTCACTCACATTGATATCTATTGATGGGCATCTCCATAGCCCGTTGATATGCCTAGTTGATGTGAGACTATCTTCTCCCTATTTTTGTCCTCACAACCACCATCTTTTACCAGCTAAGTGCAATGTCCATGGCTTACGCTCATGTATTGCGTAAGAGTTGAAAAAGCTGAAGCGCGTTAAAAAGTATGAAACAATTTCTTGGCTCGTCATCGGGGTTGTGCATGATGGGAGCAGGGTATTTTGTGTAATGAAAATAAAGCATGGCCTAACTATATGATTTTGTAGGGGTAAGCTTTCTTTGGCTATGCTATTTTGATAGGACATGATTATTTGTTAGTATGCTTTCAAGCATTATTATTTTTATGTTTTATAAGCTTTTATCTTGAATCATTTGGATCTGAACATTCATGCTACAATAGAGAAAATTACATTGAGAATTATGCTAGGTAGCATTCCACATCAAAAAATTCTGTTTTTTTATCATTTACCTACTCGAGGACGAGCAGGAATTAAGCTTGGGGATGCTTGATACGTCTCCAACGTATCTATAATTTTTTATTGTTCCATGCTATTATATTACCCCTTTTGTATGTTTATGGGCTTTATTTTGCACATTATTATCATTTTTGGGACTAACCTACTAACCGGAGGCCCAGCCCATATTGTTGTTTTTTGCCTATTTCAGTATTTCGAAGAAAGGGAATATCAAACGGAGTCCAAACGGAATGAAACTTTCGGGAGCGTGATTTTTGGAACGAACGTGATCTAGAGGACTTGGAGTGCAAGTCAAGAAGCAGCCAAGGCGGCCATGAGAGGGTAGGGCACCCCCCCCTATAAGGCACGCCCCCTGTCTCGTGGGCCCCTCGGGCGGCCACCGACGTACTTCTTCCTCCTATATAAGCCTATGTACGCCGAAAACATCCAGGGAGCACCCAAAACACAATTTCCACCGCCATAACCTTCTGTATCCGCAAGATCCCATCTTGGAGCCTTCGTCGGTGCTCCGCCGGAGGGGGAATCGACCATGGAGGGCTTCTACATCAACACCATAGCCTATACGATGAGTTGTGAGTAGTTTACCACAGAGCTTCGGGTCCATAGTTATTAGCTAGATGGCTTCTTCTCTCTTTTTGGATCTCAATACAATGTTCTCCCCCTCTCTTGTGGAGATCTATTCGATGTAATCTCTTTTTGCGGTGTGTTTGTCGAGATCCGGTGAATTGCGGGTTTATGATCAAGTTTATCTATGAGAAATATTTGAATGTCCTCTAAATTTTTTGATGTATGATTGAGTTATCTTTGCAAGTCTCTTCGAATTAACAGTTTGGTTTGGCCCACTAGATTGATCTTTCTTGCCATGGGAGAAGTGCTTAGCTTTGGGTTATCTTGCGGTGTCCTTACCCAGTGACAGAAAGGGTTGCAAGGCATGTATTGTATTGTTTCCATCGGGGATAAAAATATGGGGTTTATATCATATTGCATGAGTTTATCCCTCTACATCATGTCATCTTGCTTAATGCGTTACTCTGTTCTTTATGAACTTAATACTCTAGATGCAGGCAGGAGTCGGTCGATGTGTGGATAATAGTAGTAGATGCAGGCAGGAGTCGGTCTACTTGTTGCGGACGTGATGCCTATATACATGATCATGCCTAGATAATCTCATAATTATTCGCTTTTATATCAATTGCTCGACAGTAATTTGTTCACCCACTGTAATACTTATGCTATCTTGAGAGAAGCCTCTAGTGAAACCTATATCCCCCGGGTCTATATCTTATCATATTTGCTTCAATCTACTTTTATTTGCATCTTTACTTTTTGCATCTATATTATAAAATACCAAAAATATATTTATCTTATCATACTATCTCTATCAGATCTCACTTTCGCAAGTGGCTGTGAAGGGATTGACAACCCGTTTATTGTGTTGGTTGAGAGTTCTTTGTTGGTTTGTGTAGGTGCGTGGGACTTTTGAGGAGCCTCCTACTGGATTGATACCTTGGTTCTTAAAAACTGAGGGTAATACTTATGCTACTATTGCTGCATGACCCTTTCCTCTTCAAGGAAAACCAACGCAAGCTCAAGACGTAGCACCCCCCCCCCCCAAATGTATCGTGTAGTTGAGATGAACAGAAGAGGTGATCAATACTTTTGTCATCATACCAAAACAAACATTTATTATCAACATTCCCACCGCTATGATTCAAGACGTCTCTGATTTGAATGCTTATATGAAGCAAATGTCAATGAAAGACTTTAATCCTAGGTAGAATTTTAAAAAAACACTATTTCTTTTTTGAGGGATGCAAGAAGCATAGGGTGAAGCAGCATATAAAAATAGAATACTAAATTTCCTTTTGGTGTTGGAATATTGACTAGGAATCAAGATCCCGCAGCATGCTCACCTTAATGATCAGTTGATCAAGCATACTGATCATATCTTTGTATTCCCCCTAAGTCAATCCCAAGATATGGCCATTTTGCCATTCCCCATTTTCTTTTGCAAAAAGAATAGGAACTGTCTTGATGTCCATAAGCTTTGGCCATAACTTGGAGTGACTAGCTTTAGTTTTTGCTTGAGTAAGTGGGATGTTCTTAAGGACATCCTGCACACTCCTCTTCCATTCTTCAATCTCCATAACCAAATACATAACTACATGGCCAGCAGAGACCAACTGCAGTCTGGAAGTTAAGCAAACTATTTGAAGTATTTTTTTCCTCAGATGGCTGCAAATGATAATCTTCATACTGTGTTTCTATTTTCTTTTACAATGATCATTGCCCACAGCTTTCTTTTGCATACTTTTTATAATATGAGACTGCAATCCAGAAATTAAGTGAAGTAAGTGAAACTGTAACCAAAAAGTTAAGCAATGCTATGGGAAGCATGTCTAACAAATGTTCATTCTATAAATCATTCCCGAAAGGCCATTAGCATGAATAAGAATGTGATGGGAGCCATATAAATGATCTAGATGTGAATAAATAAATCCAAGCTAAAATATAAGCCATAAGATAGCGCCAAGCAACCTATGGACAAACTTGAAGGATGTTTTTTTGTGAATTACCTAGTAATACGTTCATACTGCATTTACTAAGGATCGACAATGATGATCATTGCCCATGTATCCTTTAACAAAATCGTTGCCCATGTCTTTCTTTGGTGTAAGTAGTCCGTTACGTTCTTGAGCACATGGAATAAACATTGTTGCTAGTTCTTGTGAAGCTAAATGTAGTTGGTCGTTTTGATATTATAGATGATCCATTGCGCCAGTAACATAGAAACCAACTACACACCAAAAGTTAAGTGAACTAATTGAAACCATAGCCAGGAAGTTTTGCACTATTATGGGCAACACGTTTAATAAATGTTCGTTGTATAAATCATCCCCATAGGAATTAGCATGAATAAATCAAGAATGCTCGCCAAAGGTGTGAGACATGCAAAGGTTCGTTGGCGAGGAAGAGGGGTGAAGAAGACGATGATGAGGATGACGATGAATGAGATATCGACACGCCTTTTGGTCATGCCTCTTCATTACATTGATTGAATCATTATGCAATGTATTTCTTATTGGCAATTATGTGACAATAGCCTGAAACACTAGTTTTTTCAGGTTTGTCCTATGATTCAAGGTATCTAAGAATGAATACGTGACGATTCGGGAAACTACCCTTCGATCATAGAAACTGTTTGTTCATACTGGTCGCAGTTAGACACAACCTCCTTCTAAGCCACCAGTCTTGATCACACCATGGGCAAAACAAAACCATACAAACTAGACCAGGAAATGTACAGTCTGAGCAAGCGTTATCAACAAGCACGTGTAGGGCGCAATCCACTCGACTAGTCATCTCACTCGGATACCCCTCCCTCCTAATTTCACTAGACCAAGATGAAGCCATTTGACTATACAAGAAACCACTCGACCTACAGAAGACCAGGAGCCACTCAGGATGACAACGGTCAGGCGTTCACTCCGTAGTCTTAAAGATCATTGAATACACTTTATAGCTGGTGTTACCAGTAATGCCATGTCTTAATGTACATTGAACCCCTGTAACGGAGGTGGGCTGGGGTCCTGGCGTACTCTATATAAGCCACCCCCTCCTCTGGGACAAGGGTTCACACCCCTTATAACACACCAACCCATATTCCAGTCGACCGCCTCAGGGCACTGAGACGTAGGGCTTTTACCTCCTCCGAGAGGGGCCTGAACTCGTAAAGTCGTGCGTACAACCTCGCCATAGCTAGGGCCTCGCCTCCTCATATGTACCCCCTATTCTTATTGTCAGACTTAGTACCACGAAAGTTGGCGCCCACTGTGGGGCAAAGCGTCTTAGTGAATTCCGGCAAGGTTGCATTTTCTCCGATCTTCATCGACATGGTTTCCGGCGGCGGTTTGGTCATGGGCCGCGAGTTCTGACTCGGCATGCTCACTTTCGTCGCCGACGACTCCGCCTAGCTCTAGGAGGCCCCCCTTGACGTCAAGGCTCTCCCGATCTGTGGTTCATCGCACTTCTGCGTGAGTGCCTGTGGTGTCCTCCTTCAACAGCCGTCGACCCCGTATCAGTCGGTCCTCACATCATCTTCTCACTCCCCTGGACACTGCCGCAAGCGATCTGGTCGATCACGGCTCCAGCGGTTGGTGAAGCACGTGGTGGCTTGTCAGACGATCACCCCCCAAGTCGCGGCAATCAAGCCTGACGTATTTCACTGCGGTCCAGTCGACTTGTTGATTGACTTAGCAGACACATTTTCCGAGCAAGAGCTGTGACCCCGCGGCAGAAGTCCTTATGGTCGACTCCCATCACAGCCCACCTGGTTTCCATCGCAGCGGCGGCAATGGTGGCGGCGATAGCCCGTAATTCGGCCATGAGGAGTATCAGCCCCAACCTCTCAACTCGCAGCAGAGGGAGGAGCTGCACCGCCGCAACGTGGAGGCCCTCCAGACCCCCATCATAGGGGAAACCGCCGAGGCTCATGCCTTGGAGGCAGCGCGCCTGGCCACGCTGGCTGAGCGCACTCGTTTGGAGAATCTCGAACATTCTCTCGACAAGTGTGCCCGTTGACTGATCCCCGAGTCCAGTCGACGTCCACGATAGCTGTTTCCACCAGAAACTCAGGTATTCTGCACACCGATCCAGAATCTTGTAGCTGCTATGCGAATAATAGCAGAGTCCGTTCAGTCGTCCCGTTTAGAGGCTGGAAGGGGCTTGGAACAGATCAGGACGCTGCTCCGAGCAGCGGGAGATCTGAACTCTGCCATGTCCCAGTCGTGGAACAAGATCCACAGCAGATCAGTAAGGGTAGATACTGTTCAGTCGGCACACAGCCCTGGGTCGCCTTTGCGACGTCAAGATCGTGATCACCGCCGAGATCGGCACCTGGGAAGAGCTCATGGAGAGTATGATCGTGAGTGCGCCCGCGACAACCACCGTCGAGCGCCTTCACCCCTTCTGAGGGACGGGTCATACGCGGCCCGATGGTATGATGACAAGCGCCCGTATGGAAATGACCGCAGAGTTCCAGTCGACCCAAGAGAGCCTGGCTTCGACGCAAGGTCAGTCCTTGTTTAGGGTTTGGTTGACCGGAACAGAGCATACAGAGAGGGGCTGGATAGAGATAGGCCCAGTGGAAGTAGGGTCCAAGTTTCTGGCCCTGAGTGTTTCGGAAGAGCCATCAGAGCCGCTGAGATCCCTCACAACTTCAGATTGGCAACTGGCGTCAGTAAGTTCATAGGAGAATCAAAGCCCGACACTTGGCTTGAAGACTACCGAGTGGCTGTGCACATTTGTGGCGGCAGCGATGAGGTGGCCATGAAGCATCTCCCTCTGACGCTTGAAGGTTCTGCCAGGGCCTGGCTGAATCAGCTGGCCCCTGGGAGCATTTTGAGTTGGGATGAGTTGGCCCGAGTGTTTACCAGAACATTTGAGGGCACCTGCAAGAGACCTGCTGGTTTGCCAGAATTGTAGCACTGCGTGCAAAAACCGAATGAGACCTTGATTATATCCAGAGATGGATCACTCTGCACCACACAGTGGAGAATGTATCGGATCACCAAGCAGTCTGTGCCTTAAAGGAAGGTGTTCGCTACAGAGAGCTCAATCTGAAGTTTGGTCGGACCGGAGATATGTCTCTGGCTCGGATGATGGAGATTGCCACCAAGTACGCTAACGACAAAGAAGAAGACCAACTCTGGAGTGGCAAGAATAGACCAGCCGCCCAGGATACCGGAGGAGCAAATTCTAGTCGAAAGCAGAAGTGAAAGGCTGAGGCAGCAGGCCATACCGAGGCAGCAGTGTTGAACCAAGCAAAGTTCAAGGGGAAGCCCAAAGGGCCTTGGATCCCTAAGAAAGTGAAGGATCAAGCAGGAAATGATGTGATGGATTTGCCGTGTCATATACACACCAAAAAGGATGAGGAGGGGAACCTGATTCTCCCCAAGCATACGACTCAACAATGTCGACTCCTAATCTAGAGCTTCCGGGAAAGCCAACCCAGTGAAAAGGACAAAGACTCCGATAAGGAGGAAGACAAAGATGATGATGGTGGTTACCCCAATGTTAATGCCACCTTGGTGATTTTTGCTGATCTCGAGAGAAAAAGTCGACTGAAGGTTATTAATAGATAGGTGAACATGGTTGCTCCGGCAACACCAAAGTATTTGAAGTGGTCAAAAACCCATATTACATTTGACCAGTCCGACCACCTGCCACGCGTTGCTACCCCTGGGCGGCAAGCGCTGGTGGTCGACCCAGTCGTTGGGGGCACCCGACTGACCAAGGTTTTGATGGATGGTGGCAGTGGTCTGAATATCCTATATGTTGAGGCCCTCAAATGGATGGGCATTCCAATGTCCAAACTCAGCGAGAGCAACATGCGATTCCATGGAATCATCCCAAGAAAGAAAGCCAACACACTCGGTCAGATCACTCTTGATGTGGTTTTCGGCGATGAGAAGAATTACCGCAAGGAAAAGTTGACGTTTGAGGTAGTGGATTTTGAAAGTGCATATCACGCCATTTTGGGCAGACCTGCCTATGCTAGCTTCATGGCTCGACCGTGTTATGTGTACCTCAAGATGAAGATGTCTGGCCCCAAAGGCATGATAACGGTCACCGGTAACCAGCACGGAGCAGAAGATTGTCTTCAGGACGGTGCGAAGATAGCAGATGAGCAGATGGCAGCAGCGGAGTTTCAAGAGTACCAGAAGACTGTAGATCCGAGTGATTTGCTGCATGCCAAGAGGCCTGCCTCAGAGTCCTCTTTTCAGTCGGACGGCGAGACCAAGCCAGTTGACATTCACCCGACCAACCCCAATGCTGCTCCGACCCATATCTCAACGACACTAGACAGCAAATAGGAAGAAGCGCTCTTCTAGTTCCTCCGTGAGAACCGGGACATCTTTGCATGGAAGCCATCTGACATGCCAGGTGTACCCAGGGGACTGGCTGAGCAACATTTGCGAGTCGACCCAAAGGCAAAACCCGTAAAGGAGCATCTCCATCAGTCCGCCATGGAGAAAAGAAAGGCGATTGGCGAGGAGGTGGCTTGGCTTTTGGCTGCCGAGTTCATCTGCGAGATATACCACTCCGAGTGGCTCGCCAATGTCGTTATGGTCCCTAAGAAAGATAAATCACTTTGAATGTGTATTGACTTCAAGCACATCAATCGGGCCTGCCCGAAAGACCATTTTCCTCTGCCCCGCATCGACAAGATAGTCGACTCAACTGCGGGATGTGAGCGACTGTCCTTTTTGGATGCTTATTCCGGGTACCATCAGATCCGACTGTATGGACCCGATGAGATAAAGACAGCTTTCATCACCCTGTTCGGGTGTTTTTGCTATGTTACTATGCCCTTTCGCCTCAAGAATGCTGGTGCCACATTCATGCGCATGATTCAGAAGTGCCTACTCACTCAAATCAGTCGAAATGTGGAAGCATACAAGGATGACATAGTGGTTAAGTCACGCAAAGGTTCCGACCTACTGACTGACCTTGATGAAATCTTTGCCAACTTAAGAAGATATGATATCAATTTCAATTCATCAAACTGCACATTCGGAGTCCCTAGCGGAAAGTTACTCGGTTTTCTCGTTTCCGAACGAGGAATCAACGTGAATCCAGAAAAGATTGGCACAATCCTCCGAATGAAGCGCCCAGTGCGTGTGCACGATGTTCAGAAGCTTACTGGTTGTTTGGCTGCATTGAGCCGATTCATCTCACGCCTCGGTGAAAACGCACTGCCTCTTTACTGACTGATGAAGAAGTATGACAAGTTCGAGTGGAATGACGAAGCTGAAGCAGCGTTTGAAGAGCTCAAAGCCCTGCTTTCCACCCAGACGGTGCTTGCTGCTCCAGTCAGCAAGGAGTCTTTACCGCTTTACATCGCAGCCACGGGATAGGTTGTTAGTACAGTGCTCACGGTCGAGCGGGAAGAAAAAGGCAAAGCCTTCAAAGTTTAGAGCCTTGTATATTACATTTTAGAAGTCTTGACCCCGTCCAAGCAGAGATACCCTCATTATCAGAAGCTTGTTTATGGGATTTACCTGACCACAAAGAAAGTTGCACAGTATTTCTCTGACCACTCAGTTTCAGTCGTCAGTGACGCTCCATTGTTAGAAATTCTGAATAACAGAGATGCAACTGGTCGAGTGGCAAAATGGGCAATTGAACTCCTTCCTTCAGATATCAAGTTTGAGGCAAAGAAGGCCATCAAGTCTCAAGCAATTGCAGATTTCCTCGCAGAGTGGTTAGAACAATAGCAGCCGACTCAGATTCAGTCAGAACATTGGACCATGTTCTTTGATGGATCCAAGATGTTGAATGGCTCTGGTGCAGGAGTGGTTTTAGCGTCCCCACGAGGAGACAAGCTCAGTTATGTCCTCCAGATCCACTTTGATTCTTCAAACAATGAAGCTGAGTATGAGGCACTGTTGTATGGGTTGCGTATGGCCGTTTCACTCGGTGTCCGGTGATGGTCTATGGCGACTCAGACTTAGTGGTTAATCAAGTAATGAAGGAATGGGATGTCAGGAGTCCAACAATGACCGGTTATTGCAATGAAGTGAGAAATCTAGAGAAGACGTTTGAGGGGTTAGTGTCGGTGTCAAAACCGGTGGATCTCGGGTAGGGGGTCCCGAACTGTGCGTCTAAGGCTAATGGTAACAGGAGGCAGGTGTTGGGGAACGTAGTAATTTCAAAAAAAATCCTACGCACACGCAAGATCATGGTGATGCATAGCAACGAGAGGGGAGAGTATTGTCCACGTACTCTCGTAGACCGTAAGCGGAAGCGTTATGACAACGCGGTTGATGTAGTCGTACGTCTTCACGATCCGACCGATCCAAGTACCGAACGTACGACACCTCCAAGTTCAGCACACGTTCAGCTCGATGACGATCCCCGGACTCCGATCCAGCAAAGTGTCAGGGATGAGTTCCGTCAGCACGACGGCGTGGTGACGATGATGATGTTCTACCGGCGAGGGCTTCGCCTAAACTCCGCGACGATATGACCGAGGTGGAATATGGTGGAGGGGGGCACCGCACACGGCTAAGGAACGATCTTGAAGATCAACTTGTGTTGTGCCTAGAGGTGCCCCCCTGCCCCCGTATATAAAGGAGCAAGGGGGGAGGGGGCGGCCGACCTAGGAGGGGCGCGCCAAGGGGAGTCCTACTCCCACCGGGAGTAGGACTCCCTCCTTCCTTGTTGGAGTAGGAGAAGGGGGAAAGAGGGGGAGAGGAGGAAGGAAAAGGGGGCCGCAACCCTTGTCCAATTCGGACCAGAGGGAGGCTGCGCGCCTCCTTCCTTTTGGCCTCTCTCTTCTATTCCTGTATGGCCCAATAAGGCCCATATATTCTTCGGCGAATTCCCGTAACTCTCCGGTACTCCAAAAAATACCCGAATCACTCGGAACCTTTCCGAACTCCGAATATAGTCGCCCAATATATCGATCTTTACGTCTCGACCATTTCGAGACTCCTCGTCATGTCCCCAATCTCATCCGGGACTCCGAACTCCTTTGGTACATCAAAACTCATAAACTCATAATATAACTGTCATCGAAACCTTAAGCGTGCGGACCCTACGGGTTCGAGAACTATGTATACATGACCTAGAACTATTCTTGATCAATAACCAATAGCAGAACCTGGATGCTCATATTGGCTCCTACATATTCGACGAAGATCTTTATCGGTCAAACCGCATAACAACATACGTTGTTCCCTTTGTCATCGGTATGTTACTTGCCCGAGATTCGATCGTCGGTATCCAATACCTAGTTCAATCTCGTTACCGGCAAGTCTCTTTACTCGTTACGTAATACATCATCCCGCAACTAACTCATTAGCTACATTGCTTGCAAGGCTTATAGTGATGTGCATTACCGAGAGGGCCCAGAGATACCTCTCCGACAATCGGAGTGACAAAACCTAATCTCGAAATACGCCAACCCAACATGTACCTTTGGAGACACCTGTAGTACTCCTTTATAATCACCCAGTTACGTTGTGACGTTTGGTAGCACCCAAAGTGTTCCTCCGGTAAACGGGAGTTGCATAATCTCATAGTTACAGGAACATGTATAAGTCATGAAGAAAGCAATAGCAACATACTAAACGATCAAGTGCTAGGCTAACGGAATGGGTCATGTCAATCACATCGTTCTCCTAATGATGTGATCCCGTTAATCAAATAGCAACTCTTTTGTCCATGGCTAGGAAACTTAATCATCTTTGATAAACGAGCTAGTCAAGTAGAGGCATACTAGTGACACTATGTTTGTCTTATGTATTCACACATGTATTATGTTTCCGGTTAATACAATTCTAGCATGAATAATAAACATTTATCATGAAATAAGGAAATAAATAATAACTTTATTATTGCCCCTAGGGCATATTTCCTTCAGTCTCCCACTTGCACTAGAGTCAATAATCTAGTTCACATCATCATGTGATTCAACACCAATATTCACATCTGTATGTGATTAATACTCATAGTTCACATCGTCATGTGATCAACACCCAAAGGGTTTACTAGAGTCAATAATCTAGTTCACATCGCTATGTGATTAACACCCAAAGAGTACTAAGGTATGATCATGTTTTGCTCGTGAGAGAAGTTTAGTCAACGGATCTGTCATATTCAGAGCCGTATGTATTTTGCAAATATTCTTATGTCTTCAATACTCTGCACGGAGCTACTCTAGCTAATTGCTCCCACTTTCAATATGTATCCAGATTGAGACTTAGAGTCATCTGGATTAGTGTAAAAGTTTGCATCGATGTAACTCTTTACGACGAACTCTTTTATCACCTCCATTATCGAGAAATATTTTCTTAGTCCTCACTAAGGATATTCTTGACCGTTGTCCAGTGATCTACTCTTAGATCAAAATTGTACTCCCTTGCCAAACTCAGAGCAAGGTATACAATAGGGAATGACTTTTCATTCTATTTCTATTTTCTGCCATGGTCGGGTCTTGAGTCTTACTCAACTTTACACCTTTGCATCACAGGCAAGAACTCTTTCTTTGACTGTTCCATTTTGAACTATTTCAAAAATTTATCAAGGTATGTACTCACTGAAAAATCTTATCAAGCGTCTTGATCTATCTATATAGATCTTGATGCTCAATGTGTAAGCAGCTTCACGGAGGTCTTTCTTTGAAAAACTCTTATTCAAGTATCCTTTCATGCTATCCAGAATTTCTAAATCATTTCCAATCAACAATATGTCATCCACATATAATATTAGAAATGCTATAGAGCTCCCACTCACTTTCTTGTAAATACAGGCTTCTCAAAAAGTCTGTATAAAACCATATGCTTTGATCAACTCATCAAAGCATATATTCCAACTCCGAGAGGCTTGCACCAGTCCATAAATGGATCGCTGGAGCTTGCACACTTTGTTAGCACCTTTAGGATTGACAAAAACTTCTGGTTGCATCATATACAACTCTTTTTTAATAAATCCATTAAGGGATGCAGTTTTGATATCCTTCTGCCAGATTTTATAAAATGTGGCAATTGCTAACATGAGTCGGACAGACTTTTAAGCATCGATACGAGTGAGAAAACCTCATTGTATTCAACACCTTGAACTTGTCGAAAACCTTTTGCGACAATTCGAGCTTTGTAGATAGTAACACTACTATCAATGTCCGTTTTCCTCTTGAAGATCCATTTATTTTCTATGGCTTGCCGATCATCGGGCAAGTCCACCAAAGTCCACACTTTGTTCTCATACATGGATCCCATCTCAGATTTCATGGCCTCAAGCCATTTTGCGGAATCTGGGCTCACCATCGCTTCTTCATAGTTCGTAGGTTCATCATGGTCTAGTAACATGACTTCCAGAACAGGATTACCGTACCAATCTGGTGCGGATCTTACTCTGGTTGATATACGAGGTTCTGTAGTAACTTGTTCTGAAGTTTCATGATCATCATCATTAGCTTCCGGACTAATTGGTGTAGGAATCACTGGAACTGTTTTCAATGATGAACTATTTTCCAATTCAGGAGAAGGTACAATTACCTTATCAAGTTCTACTTTCCTCCCACTCACTTCTTTCAAGAGAAACTCCTTCTCTAGAAAGGATCCATTCTTAGCAACGAATGTTTTGCCTTAGGATCTGTGATAGAAGGTGTACCCAATAGTTTCCTTTGGGTATTCTATGAAGACGCACTTCTCCGACTTGGGTTTGAGCTTATCAGGATGAAACTTTTTCACATAAGCATCGTAGCCCCAAACTTTAAGAAACGACAACTTTGGTTTCTTGCTAAACCACAGTTCATATGGTGTTGTCTCAACGGATTTAGATGGTGCCCTTTTAACGTGAATGCATCTGTCTCTAATGCATAACCCCAAAATGATAATGGTAAATAAATAAGAAACATCATAGATCGCACTATATCCAGTAAAGTGCGGTTACGACGTTCGGACACACCATAAAGTTGTGCTGTTCCAGGTGGCGTGAGCTGTGAAACTATTCCACATTGTTTTAATTGAAGACCAAACTCGTAACTCAAATATTCGTCTCCACGATCAGATCGCAGAAACTTTATTTTCTTGTTACGATGATTTTTCTACTTCACTCTGAAATTCTTTGAACCTTTCAATTATTTCATACTTATGTTTCATCAAGTAGATATACATATATCTGCTCAAATCATCTTGTGAAGGTCAGAAAATAACGATACTTGCCACAAGCATCAACACTCATTGGATCGCATACATCGGTATGTATTATTTCCAATAAGTCAGTAGCTCGTTCCATTGTTCCGGAGAACGGAGTTTTAGTCATCTTGCCCAAAAGGCACGGTTCGCAAGCATCAAATGATTCATAACCAAGTGATTCCGAAAATCCATCTTTATGGAGTTTCTTCATGCGCTTTACACCGATATGACCCAAACGGCAGTGCCACAAATAAGTTGCACTATCATTATTAACTTTTCATCTTTTGGCATCAATATTATGAATATGTGTATCACTACGATCGAGATCCAACAAACTATTTTCATTGGGTGTATGACCATCGAAGATTTTATTCATGTAAACAGAACAACAATTATTTTTTGACTTTAAATGAATAACCATTTTGCAATAAACATGATCAAATCATATTCATGCTCAACGCAAACACCAAATAACATTTATTTAGGTTTAACACTAATCCCGAAAGTATAGGGAGTGTGCGATGATGATCATATCAATCTTGGAACTACTTCCAACACTCATCGTCACTTCCCCTTCAACTAGTCTCTGTTTATTCTGTAACTCCTGTTTCGAGTTACTAATCTTAGCAACCGAACAAGTATCAAATACTCAGGGGCTACTATAAACACTAGTAAGGCACACATCAATAACCTGTATATCAAATATACCCTTGTTCACTTTGCCATCCTTCTTATCCACCAAATATTCAGGGCATTTCCGCTTCCAGTGACCATTTCCTTTGAAGTGTAAGCACTCAGTTTCAGGCTTTGGTCCAGCTTTGGTCTTCTTCACGGGAGTGACAACTTGTTTGCCATTCTACTTGAAGTTTCCCTTTCTTTCCCTTTGCCCTTTTTTGAAACTAGTGGTCTTGTCAACCATCAACACTTGATGTTTTTCTTGATTTCTACCTTTGTCGATTTCAGCATCACGAAGAGCTTGGGAAATTTCATTCTCCCTTGCATATTATAGTTCATCACGAAGTTCTACTAACTTGGTGATGGTGACTAGAGAATTCTGTCAATGTATAACAGATAAACATCATATGCAATCAAAATATGTGACATGATATGGCCATGATCATCTTGCGCTTTTGATCTCCATCTCTAAAGTACTGTCATGATCTCTATCGTTACCGGCACGACACCATGATCTTCATCATCTTGATCTATATCAATGTGTTGTCACATGGTCGTCTCGCCAACTATTGCTCTTGCAACTATTGCTATCGCATAGCGATAAAGTAAAGCAATTATTTGGCACTTGCATCTTATGCAACAAAGAGACAACCATAGGGCTTCTGCCAGTTGCCGATAACTTCAACAAAACATGATCATCTCATACAACAACTTATATCTCATCACGTCTTGACCATATCACATCACAACATGCCCTGCAAAAACAAGTTAGACGTCCTCTACTTTGTTGTTGCAAATTTTACGTGGCTGCTACGGGCTGAGCAAGAACCGTTCTTACCTACGCATCAAAACCAAAACGATAGTTCGTCAAGTTAGTGATGTTTTAACCTTCGCAAGGACCGGGCGTAGCCACACTCGGTTCAACTCAAGTTGGAGAAATAGACACCCGCTAGTCACCTGTGTGCAAAGCACGGCGGTAAAACCAGTCTCGCGTAAGCGTACGCGTAATGTCGGTCCGGGCCGCTTCATCCAACAATACCGCCGAACCAAAGTATGACATGCTGGTAAGCAGTATGACTTGTATCGCCCACAACTCACTTGTGTTCTACTCGTGCATATAGCATCAACGCATAGAACCTAGGCTCGGATGCCACTGTTGGGGAACGTAGTAATTTCAAAAAAAATCCTACGCACACGCAAGATCATGGTGATGCATAGCAACGAGAGGGGAGAGTATTGTCCATGTACTCTCGTAGACCGTAAGCGGAAGCGTTATGACAACGCGGTTGATGTAGTCGTACGTGTTCACGATCCGACCGATCCAAGTACCGAACGTACGGCACCTCCGAGTTCAGCACACGTTCAGCTCGATGACGATCCCCAGACTCCGATCTAGCAAAGTGTCGGGGATGAGTTCCGTCAGCACGACGGCGTGGTGACAATGATGATGTTCTACCAGCGCAGGGCTTCGCGTAAACTCTGCGACAATATGACCGAGGTGGAATATGGTGGAGGGGGGGCACCGCACACGGCTAAGGAATGATCTTGAAGATCAACTTGTGTTGTGCCTAGAGGTGCCCCCCTGCCCCCGTATATAAAGGAGCAAGGGGGGAGGGGCGGCCGGCCTAGGAGGGGCGCGCCAAGGGGAGTCCTACTCCCACCGGGAGTAGGACTCGCTCCTTCCTTGTTGGAGTAGGAGAAGGGGGAAAGAGGGGGAGAGGAGGAAGGAAAAGGGGGCTGCACCCCTTGTCTAATTCGGACCAGAGGGGGGCTGCACGCCTCCTTCCTTTCGGCCTCTCTCTTCTATTCCCGTATGGCCCAATAAGGCCCATATATTCTCCGGCGAATTCCCGTAACTCTCCGGTACTCCGAAAAATACCCGAAACACTCGGAACCTTTCCGAACTCCGAATATAGTCGTCCAATATATCGATCTTTACGTCTCGACCATTTCGAGACTCCTCGTCATGACCCCGATCTCATCCGGGACTCCGAACTCCTTTGGTACATCAAAACTCATAAACTCATAATATAACTGTCATCGAAACCTTAAGCGTGCGGACCCTACGGGTTCGAGAACTATGTAGACATGACCTAGAACTATTCTTGGTCAATAACCAATAGCAGAACCTGGATGCTCATATTGGCTCCTACATATTCTATCTTTAACGGTCAAACCGCATAACAACATATGTTGTTCCCTTTGTCATCGGTATGTTACTTGCCCGAGATTCGATCGTCGGTATCCAATACCTAGTTCAATCTCATTACCGGCAAGTCTCTTTACTCGTTATGTAATACATCATCCCGCAACTAACTCATTAGCTACATTGCTTGCAAGGCTTATAGTGATGTGCATTACCGAGAGGGCCCAGAGATACCTCTCCAACAATCGGAGTGACAAAACCTAATCTTGAAATACGCCAACCCAACATGTACCTTTGGAGACACCTGTAGTACTCCTTTATAATCACCCAGTTACGTTGTGACGTTTGGTAGCACCCAAAGTGTTCCTCCGGTAAACGGGAGTTGCATAATCTCATAGTTACAGGAACATGTATAAGTCATGAAGAAAGCAATAGCAACATACTAAACGATCAAGTGCTAGGCTAACGGAATGGGTCATGTCAACCACATCATTCTCCTAATGATGTGATCCCATTAATCAAATGGCAACTCTTTTGTCCATGGCTAGGAAACTTAACCATCTTTGATAAACGAGCTAGTCAAGTAGAAGCATACTAGTGACACTATGTTTGTCTTATGTATTCACACATGTATTATGTTTCCGGTTAATACAATTCTAGCATGAATAATAAACATTTATCATGAAATAAGGAAATAAATAATAACTTTATTATTGCCTCTAGGGCGTATTTCCTTTAGCAGGGGACATGATGTTTTACCCAGGTTCGGGCCCTCTCGATGGAGGTAATACCCTACTTCCTACTTGATTGATCTTGATGATATGAGTATTACAAGAGTTGATCTACCATGAGATCGTAGAGGCTAAACCCTAGAAGCTAGTCTATGGTATGATTGTTGTTGTCCTACGGACTAAAACCTCCGGTTTATATAGACACCGGAGGAGGCTAGGGTTACACAGAGTCAGTTACAAAGAAGGAGATCTAACATCTGAATCGCCAAGCTTGCCTTCCACGCAAAGGAGAGTCCCATCCGGACACGGGACGAAGTCCCGAGTCTTGTATCTTCATAGTCCATCAGTCCGGCCAAAGTATACAGTTCGGCTGTCCGGATACCCCCTTATCCAGGACTCCCTCAGTAGCCCCTGAACCAGGCTTCAATGACGATGAGTCCGGCGTGCAGATTGTTTTCGGCATTGCAAGGCGGGTTCCATCTCCGAATACTCCAAAGTAAATTTAGAACACTTAGATCATGTCCGGCTCTGCAAGACGATTTTCATATACCACCGTAGAGAGAACAATATTCCATAACATAATTTGCTGACCACTTTAAATAACGTGACATCACACCATGGCCGAGTCTTTATTTGAACCGTTTTCCAACAACCAGCCACCGCACATATTGCGAGGCGGTTTCCTCGGCACGTCTCGTCGAAGCAGAGATCATGTCTCCTTATCCTGGGATCCTCATTAATACGGGTATGGGTAACCCAACCGTGCCATCCAACGTGGCGCTTGAAAAATAAGCGATTTCATCAGGCAAGCGGGGAGGCGCACAGTCTTCGCCACCTCTATAAAGGGATAAGGATCTCCCCTTTTTACCCACGCCTTCTTCCTCCTTCGCTCATCCATTCTCGCACTCTCGAGCCCCACCGCCCAAGTTCTCACCTTCTCCGTAGGACCATTCGTAGCATGTTCAGAGCGGGAGGCAAGTTGACGGAGGAGGACATTACCAAGCTTCGGGTGGCTAGATACCTGGCTGCAAACATCGCGCACAGGCTTCCGGTGGAGGGACAGATCACCACCACTCCAAAGTCTCGGGAAAGAGTAGTGTTCCTTTCTCATTTTGTCTACGGACTAGGATTTCCACTTCACCCATTTGTCCGCGGGCTCATGTTTTACTATGGGCTAGACTTCCATGATCTAGCCCCAAGTTTTGTCCTCAACATCTCAACGTTTATCGTCGTGTGCGAGGCCTTCCTCCGGGTCAAGCCCCACTTCAGCCTGTGGCTATGAATCTTCTGCGTGAGGCCGAAGATCGTGAGCGGCCAGCAAGCGGAGTGCGGAGGCTCCATGGTGGGCAGGATGCCCAACGTTACCTGGCTTGACGGCTCCTTTGTGGAGACCATGAAAGGGTGGCAATTGGGGTGGTTCTACATCACCGAGCCGCGCGACGCCAACTGGGCGGCGGCCCCTGAATTCCGGTCCGGAATCCCCATCCGACTCACCTCCTGGGAAAAGAAGGGACTGGCCTGGAGCGAACCTGTAGAGCTGACCGGACTTCAAAACTGCATCAAAAACATGATGGACAAGAAGATCAAACTTGTCAATGTGGTCCAGGTTATGCTCTCCCGCTGGATCATTCCGTGCCAAAGACGGGCATTCAATCTGTGGGAGTTCGATTCGGCCAAGCACCAGACGCTGCGAGGGCTTTTCGGCATGATGCATAAGGACATCTGGAAGGTGCTGTTCAAGGCCACCGAAGTACCCCCTCCCACATCCGAGGACCGCGGACTCAGCGCCACGCGGCTCGCCAATCTGGTAGGTTCTCTGGTCATCACTAGATGTACCTTTTCCAGCGTGGAGGATTTAAAGTCACCATGTTTATCGAATCAGGATTATGTGGTGACGGCGGAGTGGCTCGGCTGTCCGGCTCCGCTGCCGGAAGATTCGGAAACCGCACTCCTGATGGAGATGCTAGTACCGACGCCTTACAAGGCGCCGAAGAAGAAGGCCGAAAAGAAGGCCACGGGGACCAGGAAGGGTCTTCGGTGCAAGGCTGCATCGGACGCCTCGTCCGAAGACGATGAGGCGCGCTCCTCCCACGAAGGGGAGGAGAAGAAGAAGAAGGCCGCCCCATTCGGGGAGGCCGAAGGGTCCAAGAAGGCGACCACGGGGACCAGGAAGGGTCTCCGGCGCAAGGCCGTAATAGACTCGTCATTCGAGGACGGCGAGGAAGATTCCTCCCATGGAGACGGGAGAAACATGAAGGAATTCCCCCTCCCCGGGTTGGTGAGGAGAAGAAAAGAAAAGCCGACCCACATGGGGAGGCTAGGACGCCGAAGAAGGGAAAGGTGTCCCTTCCGGATCACTCCACCACGGCCGCTTACAGTGAGGAGGAGTGGCTGCCCAGGGGCAAGCCCCTGGCGAGATCGTAATATCCGCACTGCGTAATAATTTTGTGCAACTTATCTTCATAGTTTGTTATAACACCGAACACGCGTATGCAGTCCGGCCAGGTCCCATCCCGAGGTATCCTCTTCGGATGGGTCTCTGAGTGATTCAGCAATGAATTCGCTCCCGACGGCTACCTCCCCTCGGCCTGCAGATGACACAGAGGTGTTGTCCCAAAGGATACCTGAACAGGGGGCGGCTGTTCTGGAGATGCCCCAAGGCGAAATTCCAGACGCCGGGCACATGGGTGGTAAGATCCCCATGGATTATGCTGACGAAAGCCGCAGCAAGTTGGGCTCCTAGCCGGACACTGCACCGGAACCTCCAAAGGTTCCGGATTCGGGTAGGCAGCCCCTCGCTAAGGAGGGCGAGCCAGCCGTGCCAATGACCTCCATCGCGCCGGAGGCGTCGGATAGTCTGCTGGAAGCGCTTCGCGGCGCTTCCTTTGATGAAGAGCACCGTACTCTTATGAGTAGGGTGATTCAGAAGGTTCGGTCCACCAAAAGTGGATTGATCGAAGCCTGCACCAGCCTACTAACAGGCTTTGAGGTAAGTAATCAAAAGTGTGAGAAATTATCACCCAATAGACAGTAGCCCCTAATACTCTGTTTGGTGTTTGGAAAGAAAAGCCAAACGGAGGGTCAACTCTAAACCACAGGAGTCTAACAGTATGTGTCTATTTGAATAAGCAGGCGGTGCTGCTTGCCGCTGCTTCCCGCACAGCGGAGGTCGCCGGACTCGAACGGGACCTGAAGCAGGCCGAAGAGGAGCTCAGCCTCACGAAGAGGCAGCTCGAAGAGAACAAAGTTAAGTGATACCCTGTCCATGTGTCATATATAGGAGAAAAAATTGGTGATGCTAACAAGAAGCGTCATGATTTTTTAATAGGGGCCACGACCAAAGTGGCGGCCCTGAAGAAAGCGCTATTCGAGGACAAAGACAAGGCAGCCATGGAGCATATCGAGCGTGAAAAGCAGGATGCTAGGGTGGGCGAGGTATAGCAAGAGCTCCAGGAGTTCGACAAGAAGTTCGAGTCCTTGGAGCATGACTTCAAGACGCAAGAGTCTGAGCTTGCCAAGGCCCTCCATAGCGCGACAGACGCCAAGGCCCAAGCCCAAAAGGCCCTCCAGGAAATCCAGGCGGCCAAGAAGATAGCGGCGGGTAAGGCATTCATTATGCAAAGTAAGCATGTGGAGGAGACATTTCTTTTACTTACCCGAGTTCGGAGTTCTCCAGAGGCATTCGCAGATCTGCCACGCAGCATATCGGATGCCGCAGAGTTCTACCGTGCCAAAGAGGGGAGCTCGACGGAGCAGCCGTTCTGGTCCCAGTATACTGGAGCCGAACACCCAATATCTTTGAGTGACCAACTTAAGCAATTGGTCGAACTCCACAGGGCGGCCGAACTGGCCATGAAGGACCTCATAGTCCGGATATGGCCTGGTGAGCCCCTGCCCAGCAGCTATTTCGGCCTTATAAAGCGTATGGTAGATGCGTGTACGCGTTTGAAGTTATCAAGCAATCCGTTTGTATTGAGGGTGCCCGCCGGGCCTTTGCCCGTGCGAAGATGCATTGGGCCAAGCTGGATGCAGAGAAGCTGGTGAAGGATGGACCACCGGAGGGCAAGTCGCTTCGCTACCCCGAGAAATATTATGATGGCGTTATGAAAGGCACTCGCCTCGTGGCCGATGAATGTACCAAGGACATAATCTTTGAGCGAATGTACTCATGTCGTCTTTGTAATATGAAAACGAGTTTATTTGCGCTATATAGCGCTTTGTTGATTTAAAATATTACCTTCTGTGTAGCTGTTTATAAAATTCTGAAAGTAGGCCAGTCGTCGGCTTCCGCCCCCACGTAACTAGTACTGGGGTGTTCGTGGAAAACCCAAACACTCTTTATTCAAATTTTTGGTCCTTTAAGGAGGTGTTTAGCGCAGCGAACAAGGCAATCGGACTATGCGGCTTTATAACTCTCACTTAGCCATAGAAGTCTACAATTTTAAATTTCGGCGAAGCCCCTAAAATTCGGAAGGCCGAATTGGGGTGCTATACACGCCTAAATCGGACAAGGCCGATTCCTCGCCTGAAGCGGAAAAAAATCTTTAAGGATTTGAGACCTCTCGGACAGCGACCAGCTCTCGCCTCATCATGACAGTCAGTTTTCGGCTTTCTCTACTAAGGTGCTCGTCCGAAAGAACCGGGACACAATCGCAGTAGTTCTCCCTACGCTACCTTAGCCGATATAACGGAACGTAAGGTACCAAAACAAGGGACCGGGCAAACCCAACTATTAACCCAAGACATGATTCGGAGCTGATGCATATAATGCTATAAGTTCGGGGTGCCGCACTATCGAAAGTGTTCAGACTTATCTTGTCGTATTATGGGGCACCATAAGAAGCCCCTGGCAAACTGAACGTACCAAAGTGTACGGATGCAATATTAAATAAACATTTTAGGGAAAATGTGAATATAGTAATAATAAGTTGATGTTGTATATTATTTCCCGTTGTTATTTAAATAATACGTCCAAGCATATGTGTACAATTAATGCGTTAAGCAGAAACAAATAGGACTATTTGACATGTCCTATCCAAGGGCGGGCCGCATGTGGGTATGTAAAACAGGTATAACGATCATTGACAAAGACCACCTGGGTATTCCCTTTGTGCGCAAAGCCTTTTGCCTCCTTGGTTTTCCCTCCTATGATAAGTCCGGTGATCTGGTTCTCTTAAGGGGCTGCCCGAAAGTAGGGTCCTGAAAGAGAAAGAAGGTTATTAAAGTATGCGGGTCTTGTGGCGGTTGAACCGCACTGTGGACCGCATCACCGTTGCGCCTCCGCCGATGCCCATGGTATTTTGAGTGCGTATTTGTGTACACGTAGCACAAATGCTGCCCGAGTGGGGCTAGGGCGGAGGCCGGACTGCTAGTCGCGCTCGTGGCGTGCCTGGCGATCCTGTTGCAGAGTACTCTGGAGTTGCTTGACGGTGTTCGGGGTTGTTTTCGCCGGATCGGCAGTCTGCCGGAGAAGGCTGCTTTGTACTTTTGCCGCGAGGGCCGCAGTGTGCTCTTCTGTACGGAGAGAGCAGTTTGTGTTTCCATTTGACTGTTATAACCCCGCGAGGTCCTGGCATCTTGAGCTTGAGGTATGCATAATGTGGTACCGCATTGAATCGAGCGAATGCGGTTCGTCCAAGCAGTGCATGATACCACTATGGAAAGGTACGATATCAAAGATTAACTCCTCGCTTCGGAAGTTATCCGGGGATCCGAAGACCATTTCCAGTGTTATGGAGCCCGTACAACGGGCCTCTACCCCTGGAATTACACCTTTGAAGGTGGTTTTGGTGGGTTTGATCCTTGAAGGATCGATGCCCATTTTGCACACTGTGTCCTGATAGAGCAGGTTCAGGCTACTACCACCGTCCATAAGGACTCGCGTGAGGTGGAATCCGTCAATGATTGGGTCAAGGACCAATGCGGCTGAACCGCCATGACGGATGCCGGTAGGGTCGTCCCTACGATCAAAGGTGATCGGATAGGATGACCATGGGTTGAATTTTGGGGCGACTGGCTCCATCGCATAGACGTCCCTTAGTGCGCGCTTTCGTTCCCGTTTGGGAATGTAGGTAGCATAGATCATGTTTACCGTTTTCACCTGGGGAGGAAATTTCTTCTGTCGCTCGGTGTTCGGACGCCGGGGCTCCTCGTCATCATCGCTGTGTAGCCCCTTGTCCTTGTTTTCGGCATTTATTTTGCCGGCCTGTTTGAACACCCAGCAATCTCTGTTAGTGTGGTTGGCTGGCTTATCAGGGGTGCCGTGAATTTGGCACGAGCGGTCAAGTATGCGGTCTAGACTGGACGATCCCGGATTGTTTCTTTTGAACAGCTTTTTCTGCTGCCCGGATTTTGAGCCACTCAATCCGGCGTTGACTGCCGTGTCTTCGGTGTTGTCACCATTGTTCCGGCGCTTATGTCTATTGCACCGTGGCTTCCCGTTACTGTCGCGGATGTCGGAAGTGCCGGAGTTTCTTGGCGTGGTGCTAGTGCGAGCCAGCCAGCTGTCCTCGCCCGCGCAAAAGCGGGTCATGAGTGTCGTTAGGGCCGCCATGGACTTTGTTTTTTCTTGGCCGAGGTGTCGGGCGAGCCACTCGTCGCAGATATTATGCTTAAAGGCCGCCAAGGCTTCGGCGTCTGAGGCAGTCGACAATTTGGTTCTTTTTCGTTAGGAACCGAGTCCAGAATTTCCTGGCTGATTCTCCGGGCTATTGGGTAATGTGACTCAGGTCATCAGCATCCGGTGGTCGCATGTAAGTGCCTTGGAAGTTGTCGAGGAACGCGTCCTCCAACTTCTCCCAGCTGCCGATGGAATTTGCAGGCAGGCTATTCAGCCAGTGTCGGGCTGGTCCTTTGAGTTTAAGGGGAAGATACTTGATGGCATGTAGATCATCACCGTGGGCCATATGAATGTGGAGAAGGAAATCTTTGATCCATATTGCAGGGTTTGTTGTGCCATCGTATGATTCAATGTTTATGGGTTTAAACCCTTCTGGGAATTCGTGATCCATTACTTCGTCGGTGAAGCAGAGGGGGTGCGCGGCGCCTCTATGCCGGGCTATGTTACCATGCAGTTCGAATAAGTCTGGTCGGTTAAGTTCGGCCCGGCCGTACTTGTTGATAGTGTATCCGGCATGACGGTCATCGTCATGTGTTTGGGCGCGCCCCCGCGATCCATAGATCAATCTTGGCTGTCCTGCTTTGTTTTCCAATATGTATCGCAAGTCCTACCTATTGCCCCAGGCCGTAGTGTGTTGGCGTGGGGGTTCGGGCTAGTATTCGGGCTGAAACGCCGTTTTATCCCGACCGCGAGGTGGCCGGTCAGCCTCGTCCTATGCTGGCAGTGTCGGTTTTAGGACTTCCTCCTCGAGTTGAGGTAGCAATTTGTGCTTTGGGTAACCTTTGGTATGGCGCTCGAGTCCGTATTCCTCGGCTGCCAGGACCTCAGTCCATCTATCTGTGAGCAGATCTTCATCACCTTGGAGCTGTTGCTGCTTCTTTTTCAGGCTTCTTGCAATGGCCATAAGCCGACGCTTGAAGCGCTCCTGCTCTACGAGATCCTCTGGTACGCCAAATTCGTCGTCGCCGAGGCTCACCTCGTCTTCGAAGGGAGGCATGTAGTTGTCCTCTTCCAAGTATCCGTCCATCGCCTGTTCATCTGGGCTAACATGCCCGTCTTCCTGTCCGGCCTGCTCGAAGGCGGGCTGATCGGGATTGTATTCATCCTCAGCACCATCCGGATTGTTTTCATCTCCTTTGCTGGTATTGCTGTGGCGGGGCTTAGAGCGGCGTCGATGACGCCCATGCTTTGATTTCTTCCCTAAGGGGTTATCCTCTATTGCCTCATCGCCATTGGTTTCTTTGGGAGTGTCCACCATATATATATCATACGAGGAGGTGGCTGTCCAGCGCCCGTGGGCGGTGGTTCCTGTTCTTCTCCTACATCGTTGTCCACACCGTCGATGTCTTCGGAGTCGAAGTCAAGCACGTCGGTCAAATCATCGACAGTGGCAATGAAGTGGGTGGTGGGTGGGTAACGAATTTCTTCGTCGCCTGCTTCCCACTCAAGTCGGACATAGTTCGGCCAAGAGTCTCCTGACAGAGAGAGAGAGAGAGAGACCTTAATGAATTCAGCATGTCGCCGAAGGGCAAGTGCTGAAAGATATCCGCAGCGGTGAACTCCATTACCGGAGCCCAATCGGATTCGACGGGCTCGGGCGCGTACGGTCTGGAACCTACAGCCGGACACAAGTCCGGGGGTCCGGTGACACAGACTTCCTTAGAGGTGGAGCCTGTGTTCGGCTCTACCGCCCATGAGTATGCGGCCTCCGGGGCAGGGTCCATCCACCCATCCTCGGACGACGCGGTCTGCCCCAGATTTAGGTCCGGAGCTACTGCAGGTGCGATATCCCGAATATTATCTGACAGCAAATCTAAGCCGTGCTCGTCGTGACTGTTCGGCGCTGGCGTAGGCCCAAATTTGTCGAAGATCAAGTCTCTATGGACATCGGCCGTGTAGTTCAAGTTTCTGAACCTGACCTGATGGCCAGGGGCGTAGCTGTCGATCTTCTCCAGATGGCCAAGCGAATTGGCCCGCAGTGCGAAGCCGCCGAACACGAAGATCTTACTGGGGAGAAAAGTCTCACCCTGGACCGTGTTGTTGTTGATGATTGAAGGAGCCATCGAGCCTTGCTGCGACAACACAGATGAGCTCTCAATGAAAGCACCAATGTCAGTGTCAAAACCGGCGGATCTCGGGTAGGGGGTCCCGAACTGTGCGTCTAAGGCTAATGGTAACAGGAGGCAGGGGACATGATGTTTTACCCAGGTTCGGTCCCTCTCGATGGAGGTAATACCCTACTTCCTGCTTGATTGATCTTGATGATATGAGTATTACAAGAGTTGATCTACCATGAGATCGTAGAGGCTAAACCCTAGAAGCTAGCCTATGGTATGATTGTTGTTGTCCTACGGACTAAACCCTCCGATTTATATAGATACCGGAGGAGGCTAGGGTTACACAGAGTCGGTTACAAAAAAGGAGATCTAACATCCGAATCGCCAAGCTTGCCTTCCACACAACGGAGAGTCCCATCCGGACACGGGATGAAGTCCTGAGTCTTGTATCTTCATAGTCCATCAGTCCGGCCAAAGTATACAGTCCGGCTGTCCGGATACCCCCTTGTCCAGGACTCCCTCAGTTAGAGCTCCACCACATAACACGAATCAAGAATCAAGCTGCTGATGATCTAGCGAAGATAGGTTCCACTTGGAAGCCTATCCCCAATAACGTGTTCTTGGAGCATCTCCACACCCCGTGAGTACAGGAAGATCCCTTCAAGGAAGAGCCCCCGCAACCAATAAGTTCAACCAATCCGATTGAGATTGAGGTTCCAGTTGTGGTCGACTTGATCATGGAAGTCTTGGTAATCACGCCCGATTGGACGGTACCGTACATCATGTACATTCTCAAGCAAGAGCTCCCAGAGGATGACGATGAGGCTTGCTAGATAGTCTAGCGATCGAAAGCTTTCACCATGATAAAAGGACAGCTTTACAGAGAAAGTGTCACAGGAGTGGCTCAACGCTGCATCACCCTGGAAGAAGGTCGAATGATCCTAAAGGATATCCACTTGGGGACCTGTGGTCACCATGCGTCCTCTCGTACCATCATGGCCAAAGCATACTGAGCGGGGTTCTATTGGCCTCGGGCAAATGAGATGGCAAAAGATATAGTCGACAAGTGCGTAGGTTGCCGGTTCTACTCCAACATGTCCCACAAGCCTGCGTCTGCCTTGAAGACTATTCCACTTGTCTGGCCGTTTGCAGTCTGGGGGTTGGATATGGTTGGACCCTTCAAGACCGGCAGAAGTGGTTTCACTCATTTGCTCGTAGCAGTCGACAAGTTCACAAAGTGGATCGAAGCCAAGCCCATCAAAAACCTTGACTCAAGCACTGCCGTCAGTTTCATCAAGGAGTTAATATTCAAATATGGAGTTCCTCATAGCATTATCACAGATAACGGCTCCAATTTTGATTCTGATGAGTTCAAGGCGTTCTGTGCATCCCAAGGCACTCGGGTCGACTATGCATCCGTCGCACACCCGCAGTCGAATGGGCAAGTAGAAAGGCCGAATGGTTTGATCCTTCAAGGGTTAAAACCCCGACTGATGCGCGACCTCAAGTACGCTGTTGGAGCTTGGGTGACTGAGTTACCATCCGTCCTATGCAGGCTGAGAACGACGCCGAACCGGTCGACTGACCGAACCCCTTTCTTCCTAGTGTATGGCGCCGAGGTTGTGCTTCCGAGTGACTTGCTGCACAATGCTCCTCGGGTGGAACTCTTCTCAGAAGCTGAAGCAGAGCAGGCACGCGAAGACGCAGTTGATCTCCTGGAAGAGGAACACGAGATGGCTTTGATTCAGTCGACCATCTACCAGCAAGATCTGCGTCGATTCCATGCCCATAATGTCAGAGGTCGAGCATTCCAGGAAGGAGACCTTGTGCTCCGAGTGGATCAGAAATGGCCTCACAAGCTTGCTCCGGCCTGGGAAGGTCCCTTCATCATGACCAAGGTGCTTCACAACAGAGCGTACCACATCTACAACGTAGCCAAGAATATGGACGAGCCTCGTGCGTGGAACGCAGAGCTGCTTCCCCCTTTCTATACCTGAAATCACTTGGATCGACGAGTTGTAATAAGAAGTCCTCCAATTTGCTTACCAAAGACAAGATTTTTGCAGTATCTTAATGATTGATTTCCCATAATGATTTGTGTTCGAATCCCCCAGTGGGTGGCTTAGCCGCAAACCTGATTCGCCTAAGTAAAAAAACACTCCGAGTGGAGAGCAATCCTCCCACTCGGGGGCTTAGCTATGAACCTGATTCGCCTAAGTTAAAAAAACATTCCGAGTGGAGAGCAATCCTCCCACTCGGGGGCTTAGTTGCGCCGTCGTTCTCGCCTAAGTTAAAAACACTCTGAGTGGAGAGCAATCCTCCCACTCGGGGCTTAGCTGCGACCCCGTACTCGCCTAAGTTAAAAACACTTCGAGTGGAGGGCAATCCTCCCACTCGGAGGCTTAGCTGCGACCCCGTACTCACCTAAGTTAAAAACATTCCAAGTGGAGAGCAATCCTCCCACTCGGGGGCTTGGCTGCGACCCCGTATTCGCCTAAGTTAAAAACATTCTAAGTGGAGAGCAATCCTCCCACTTGGGGGCTTAGCTGCGACCCCATTCTCGCCTAAGTTAAAAACACTCCGAGCGGAGAGCAATCCTCTCACTCGGGGGCTTAGCTGCGACCCCGTACTTGCCTAAATTAAAAACTTTCTGAGTGGAGAGCAATCCTCCCACTCGGGGGCTTAGCTGTGACCCCATACTCGCCTAAGTTAAAAAACACTCCTAGTGGAGAGCGGTCCCCCCACTCGGGAGCTTAGCTGCGACCTCGTACTCGCCTAAGTCACAAAGATCCTCTGAGCTACATCACAAGTACAACGTGCGCTACATCTCGATCCGCAAGGACGATGAGGTGTCGATTGAACACAACGTCAGAGCTGCGTCACAAGTACAATGTACGCTCCATCTTGATCCGCAAGGACAATGAGGTGTCGACTGAACACAGCGTCAGAGCTGCATCATAAGTACAATGTACGCTCCATCCCGATCCGCAAGGACGACGAGGTGTTGATTGAACACATTTTCTGAGTCACTCGAGAAAGGTGAAAAGATCAAGTTTCACTTGGAATTGAGAGACATTCAAAAGCGATAAAGGCAAAGCCATCATATTCAAGGAAAACCAAGTTCGGATAAATCCCGCAAAAGTTCAGAACCACAACGGGCAGAAGTACTCACGCATCAAGCCTGAAAGAGTTTAACGGTTACATAACCACTCGGCATTCCGAGGAAAATAAAGGTGGAGCATAATGTTTGTTCACTCGGCAGGAGGAGGACTTGCTGGATCGACAAAGCTGTCAAGGTCGATGCTGTCAGCCACGCTCCATCATCGCGCCGGCTGCGCCCAGCCTCACCGGCCACACCCTGTCGCCTCTGTCGTCCGCGCCTAGCCTTGTCGGCCACCCGCCGTCGCCTCCGTCGTCCGCGCCTTGCTCTATTGCCAGCCGAGTCATGCCCCTTTGCCTACCGTGCCGGGAGGATTCCGGCGGCCAGGCTGAGGTCATGGGGGCCACGACTATGTCGAACTCATCCAACTCGAACCGGCGGCGATCGATTGCGGCGCCTAGCGGTCTTTTCCGGTGTGCGGTGATGAATTCCGGCGAGTTTAGGGCGGATTCCGGCAAACTCCGCGGCGGCGTGTTTGCTCCGGCGAGGTTTGACCAGTATACGAGGCCCCCTAGATTCGGCCTTCCAACCTCCAAAGATAAGGGTTTCGGGTGTGCATTTGTGGTGGCCCTTAAAAATTTTACGGGTTGGACCACTTTTACGGTTTCTGTTCTGGATACTTTTTCCGCCCAAAACTGTAAAACGCAAAAAATTTACAGGTTTGATCACTTATGCGGGGTCTGCTAGAGATGCTCTTAGTTGGTAGCTTACGGCAAGCATTAAGAAAACACATGGCCTATACTATTTTATAATCTCAACCCCATCCAATTTGGGGAGCTTAAGGACAATATCATTAATTAATATTTTAACATTCACTTTTCAGCAAAATAATTACTCCCTCTGTCTCACAATGTAAGACTTTTTTTTACACTAGTGTAGTGTCAAAAATGTCTTACATTATGAAACGGAGAGAGTATAAGATTGTTTTGGCTGGTCCTATAATGGTTTCACGAAAGTATCATAAAAACTCAATAAAAACTCAATTGGAAAGACAGTTTTCAAGGGGTTTTATTATGGCCTATTGAGAAAACCAACTTTTTAATATCCTCTGCTACTAAATTGTATTCTTCCAACATGTACTCATTAAATGTCGGGACGGCAGATGGCAGGCCAAGCGGCGAGGTGGTTAATGATGGCTGACAAACGGATAGATGGGTGACATTCGCATGCGGACGTCGGAGTAGGTTCCTTGACAACCACACATGTTTAATGGAGAGAGGCGGACGAACGGGTGTCGCTTGAATGGGAAGAGAAGATGCATGCACTGGGAAACGGCGCAGGTGGCGCTCTGTATCGGCGCATCGTTTCAATGTCGGATCCAGTGAAGGTCCGTGTCCGCTCTGGGCCATCATGAATGCGATGCTAATGCTCTGGAGCGGCGTTGAACGGTTCTGGCGGGAAAGGACACAATCGAGGGATAGGGTTTCGGGTATACCTGGCCATGGGCAGCCCGACCCGATTGGCCCGACCTGGCCCGACCCGACCTTGCCCACGGGCCAGGCCTAGGCCTAGATTTTGAGTCCAACAACCGGGTCAGACCAGGCCTGGGCCCGTCTTATTTGCCGTTTAAGGAAGAGGCCCAAGGCCCGACGGGTTTTTTGCGTGATGGGTCGGGCTTGGGCCAGATTTTTAGGCCCGATGGCCGGGCCAGGCTTGGGCCTAGGTTTTTTACGACGGGCTTTGATAGGTCCGGCCTGACAGATGGCCAGGTATATATAGCTTCGGGTGTGCCAGGGTTGTCGGATGTGTGCGCTACAACTGTCCTGACGTCCGCAAAGACCCCTTCAGTTTGCTTCTGGTTCGAGGGCAAAAGGATGCCCAGATCGGTTAGCGGATAGATACAGAACCGTGTTGAATGATGAACACGTCTGAATCATGCGGTACTGATGAATGCAGGTGGTTCAAGGGTCTGCGTTGAAGATGCCTTAAGCTTCCTTTGCTAGTAGTAGACAGAGCGTAGATGCATTGCAATCCCCGGCACTTGAGACTTGCCTACGATTATTTCACTATCCGAGAAGATGGCGCAACGGCAATTATGAGCTCCACGCTGTCGCAGCACTATGGCGCCGTGATGGCCCCTCCCCCAAATTCAATACCGTCGTACTACATCAGTGTTCAATGGCACCAAAAGCTGCCCCGAAGCAACACGTGCTACACACGTAGCCACACAACAGGCTAAACGGAAGGACGGGAAGGATTTGCATGGAATTATTAGCCCTGATCCTGTTGGCCCAACCATTTTTCTCTCCGAGAAATGCCGTCGCATGCAGGAAACATCACGGCACCGGTGCAGCAAAAGACCATGCATGCATGCACGATGCATCGACGGAATTGAAGATCGATCGAGCTGGCTCTCCCAGCAGCATTTGCTTCTGGTCAGGGGTGGTGCACGCATCAATGCACGGCAACTCAACGCAGCTCCAGCGCGACCCAACGACCCATATTAATATGGCAAATTGAAAGGATGCCATGGCCATGCAGACGCAAATGCATGCTGCGACGCGTTGGCCGGCCCCCAGCCCCACACCGCATTACAGCCTGCGCTCTGCGGGCTCTCCTTCAAGTCCGAACACCACAAGCGTACGGGAAACGTCCGTCCGTCTCACTCGCTCTCATCTCATAGTCGGACAGAAACGAGTAACTACCGCCACTGTACAACATATCACAGGAGTCAGGAGAGAGCAAATGCAGCGAGCAGGTCACAATGGCAAATGGCAATGATGAGCGAAAGAGATCCACTCCACAGCGCCAGCTTTATACTACTACACGTTGTACTGGTACCAGCTCTGAAGAGACTTTGGAGTGCCATCTTGGGCAAAGGAAAACCTGAATGTTCATTAATTGATTGGAGGCTTTTACATTGATGGACAGAAGTCAATACCCGAACCATTCATCCTCTGCTGCGGCTACACTACACCATGGCCATGGGAGGAGGATCAAAAGGGAGGAGAAGAAGAAAATACAGAAAAAGAAAGAAGAAGATGATAGGACGTGGCCGCGGCGAGAGGAACGGGACAAGCATGGTGCGTTCTTGACTCCTTCGGGCTCATGCAAAGCCTCCAACTCCGAGACGTGCTCGTGCATGCGTGCATGCATGCATGCAAACTCCAAACGTAAGTAACCCTGCAAACCAAGAGATCATCATGGAAACTAGACTAGATACCTAACCAAACGTGGAAGAAGACGACGTTGGCGAGTGGGCTTCCATCCAGCGACCGGACGGCGGGGTGATAGCGGCGGCGGCAGAGGATGAACCCCAGCCGAGCGACACCACCACCAGCACCACCACCACGGCGCGCTCCTCCATCTCCATGAATGCGCGGGGCATTCAAGGCTCCAACCAACCAAAACCCCGGTTCGCCTTGAATGGGAATCAATGGGGGGAGGAGCTCTTACTCGCTCCCGCTGACGGAGGGCAGGCGGAGCGCCCCTCATCAATGGCTGCTGCCGCAGTTCAGGGCCGCCTTGATTTGCTCCACAGTGGTGCCGATGAGGCTGTTGACCGTGGCCACTGATTCTGCGTTCAGCCGCGACGATGGCAGGCTGCTCACCAGGATCTGGAACGCCACCGTCACCACCGACCCCGTGCTGCTGGACGCGCGGCCGTCGGGCAGGATGGTGAACCCGGACGGCAGCAGCGGGATAGACGACGGGTCCTCGCCGCTCATCACCACGTTCGCCGCCGGGAGGTCGATCGGCGCGTACACCACCAGCGACCCCGACGCGTCCGCGCAGCTCTCCTGCAGGATCAGCATGCTGTTCTGGCTCGCGTTCAGGCCCTGCATTCCGTCGAACACCTCGTCAGTCAACACCACATCCATCATAGTTCTTTGATAGTTTGAAGTTCGAACCCACGTACGTCTGCCATTGTCAAAGTTACGAGCTAGGCGATGCTTACTCTGAGCAAGGAGATGGAGTTCCCCGGGTGCGAGCCGTTGGAGATGCGGGACACCTCCTGCACCGGGTTGCCGTGCGAGAGCACGTCCCACTGGGAGCGCGTGTTCTCGTCGCGCACGAAGGCGAATACCCGGTCGCATGACACGGGGAGCCAGATGGAGGTGGCGGCGGTGAGCACCACGCCGCTGGGCTGCCCGGGGTCCGTGCTGCGGTGCACCATGACGCGCACGCCGGCCGCGTCGTCCACGCCCGCGCCCGGCCCCGACAGCGTCGTCCACCGGTGCTGCTGCGACGCGCTCAGGCTGGCGCAGAAGCTGCCCACCATCCGCTGCGACAGCCTCATCATGCTCCTCTTGCCCTCTAACGTCACCCCGGCGATGTCCCTGTGCGGCGGCGTCACGAGGCACGCGTGCCGTTCGCACGCCCTCTGCAGCGCTGCCAGCCACCGGTGCGCCCCAAACGCCGCCCCGCTCAGGACGAGGTCGCGGTAGAGCTGGTTGATGGGGGTCTTGTCCTCCGTCTCCATGTGTTCGACCCAGGTCACCTGACCGAACGATCAATTCCACACGCGTCATGAATCATGGCACACCCGATCGCAGTGCGGCAAAGTACATGGTGGTGAACTAAGCCGACGCCGGCGACGTGCGTACCTTGGAGTAGCCATTGGACATATCGGCGATGAGGCAGCCCGATGGGAGCCGGCGCGAGCGGGCCGGCGGTGCGCCGTAGCGTGCGTCCCGCTGCAAGTCCACGGAGACGTCGGCGATCGCCCACAGGCCCTGCTCGATCTGCCGGCAGTAGCGGAGGAAGCAAAACTCGCGCGTCGGGACGACCGGCGACATCACGTGCAGCTCCTCGTACATCTGCGGCGGCACACCGGTAAAAAAATTGTAAAATGGCCGGCCATGTGCGCCTAATGACATGACTAAATTAGGGAAGCAATCTACGCGTGCAAAATGGAGTCGGCGGTGGTCTGGTCTTACCAGCACCAAAGACTCGCTCCGGCCGGCCATGCCGTTCACGAGAACGTCGATCGTGCGCGCTCTGGTTACGATGGTCGGGAAGAACTCCGTCCACTTGCTCTGCAGACACACACAACAATGGCCAATGCACGTCACGCAAACGATTCCATCGATCAATGGATGTCAAAATGCAACGAAATCTCACCGAGTCCATGAACGTGTCGACGAGGGCGATGGCGCTGGTGAGCACGAGGCACGAGTCGCGGGAGCCCTCGACGTGCACGTCCGGGCCGCGGAAGGAGCTGCTCCCGGGCTTGGCGAAGATGCTATCGTACGTGTCGACGTTGAGCACCTCCCGGCCACCCGCCGCCTTGACCCAGAGGTGCTCGCCGGCTTGCGCCAGCCTGATGAACTCGTCCATGGCCCGCGTCGCCATCTCGGCCATCATCGGCCGCTCCATCTCGGACACGGGCGCCGGGAGCTGGAACGGGGAACTCCCGCCGAGCGGGTCCAGGTCCAGCGCGGGGCCGAGCGCCAACGGGCTGCCGAGCCCGCCGACGGAGAGCTCCAGCGACGACATGGAGAGCGGCTGCATCGACGGGAGCTGCGTGATGGGCCGCCCCAGGTACTTGGACGTCAGGCTGGACACCCGGTCAAGCTGCACCCAACCAAAACCACCGTACCATGCCGATCGTGGTGTCAGCGCAAATCGCGGCGGGGCAATCAAATGCAGGATGCAGACTGGTAGGTTGGTAGGCAGGGCGCGCTTGCCTCTTCTTTGAGGTGTGCGTTCTCCATCCGGAGCTTGTGCTCGTCGAAGTAGTCGTCGGCGCCGGAATGCGGGCCGCCGCAGGTGGGGCAGATGACGTTCTTGAGCGCCTCGCGCATAGCGATGTTCTCGCAGCGGATCTTGTCGTTCTCCGCGCGGAGGAAGCAGTTGTCGGCGCGCTCGTGCTGCGCCTGCGATCGCGTCATCGCCGCCGCCAGGCCAAAATTAGAAGCAGCACACATGGAACGAATTAATTTGGTTTAATTGCCGGCCGTCTCGCTCAGCAAAACACGAAGAGGGATCAGGAATCATCCCGTTCCGAAAGAAGGAAGGTGAAAAAGATGAGTTGCCGACATGGATGGGAGAGAACGAGGAGGAGGACGCGTACGTACCTTCATCTGAGTCCGGCGGTTCTGGAACCAGAACTTGATCTGCCTCGGCTCCAGCCCCAACTCCCGACTGAGGTGCATCCGCTGGTTCTCGTCCGGGTGCGGGCACTCCTTGAACATCCTGCACGCGCGCGCACACACAGGAGAGAAGATTAGCAAGCGAAGAAGATGGAGAAACCAGTTCAATTCATCAGTGGAAGCGAACGTACGCCTCGAGCTGCTGAATCTGGCGCGGGGTGTGGCGGTGGTAGCGCTTCTTGCGGCGGTGGGCGTCGGAGCCCGGCACGAGGTCGTCGCCGAAGTCCATGGCCCCGGCTTCCCGGCGCCTGCCTCCTAGTCTTGTGGGCACGTCGTTTGCTTCGAGCGCGCGCAATCCCAATCCGGCCGGCGACTTGCAGAACAAAGTAAGCGAGCGGTGCTACGATCGAGGCCTAGTGGTAGCAGTACCAGGCGCGCGCTATATAGACAGACGCCCTCGCGTCGCGCCTGCTACGCCAAGCTCTGCGGTGCCACTAGACGCGCGCAAGAGGAAGAAAGAAGCGGCAGCAGGGCAGGGCAGGGCATAGAGAGATGCAGCGAGCCAGCGGGGGCGCGGTACGAAGCAGTAACCTCTCTGGTCCTGGCGAAGCAGAAGCAGTAAACATGCATACAGCTCAGGAGGAAGGGAAGGAGAGGGAGCTAGCTACTTGGAAGAGAAGAGAGGAGAGAGGAGCTTTCCCCGCCCCGCTGGAGTTCTCGGAGTCAGCAATCAGGAGGCATCCACCATTGCTGCACCTGCCCGCCTTCCTTAACTCCTACACCCTCCCTATCTCTCCTCTCTCTCTCTCCAACTATAACGCACGCATGGGCATGGCAGCGGGCGAGCGCGGCACACGCGCTCAATCTATGGCCTCGTTGGATTCGCGTTACGTCTACCCCCCTCTCTCTCTACAGCTCTACTCGTCACTCTCTTTCGTACTCGTATGGTGTGCTGCAGTGCGGGTACAGTGTGGAGGAGGAGCGATAACCGATGCGAATTAAGAGCCGGAGGGAGGGAGTATTGAAAAGGGGCCCGCCGCTCTTCGAGGCCTCCCTCGGCTGGCTGTCCTACTGTTGCTCGCTCTCCCTCTCCCTCGGCCGAGGGCGAGGGCGGGTACAGCTGGAGCCATTTATGTAGCAGCACGGCGTAACGGGTCGGGCCTGCTCTGTTGACTTTTCTTCCCCGTTCTCCGTCCACAGCACTACGGCGTTCTCTGCCCTCCACAGCTCCACTGCTTCTGCAGTATGCTTAACAGTTAAACAAAGCCTAATTTGTGTGCCGAGTGCTGACTAAACAAAGAAAAAAAAGATCATCAAGTACTAGTATAGTACTCCCTTCGTTCCAAAATTCTTGTCTTAAATTTATATAGATACGGATGTATCCAACACTAAAATGTGTAAGACAATAAGTTTTGGGGGAACCAGCACAACCCTCTAGGGGTGGCTTATCTCATTATATATAATGGATGTGTTACAATACATACAATATACGTACATAAGTACAGAAGCTATACATAGTCTAACACCCTCCCTCAATCTTAGCCACTTTCTAAAGAACTGAGAAGGGTAAGATTGCGCCTACAAGCCTCAAACTGTGGTAGAGGTAAAGGCTTAGTGAAGATGTCTGCAAGTTGATCCTTAGATGAGATAAACTTGATCTGGAGTTGCTTCTGTGATACACGTTCCCGTACAAAGTGATAGTCAACTTCAATGTGTTTCGTTCGGGCATGAAATACTGGATTTGCAGAAAGGTATGTAGCACCGATGTTATCACACCAAAGAATAGGAGGCTGTGGTTGAGACAAACCCAACTCCTGAAGCAAAGACTGCACCCAAATATCTCTGCAGTAGCATTAGCCACAGCCTTGTACTCAGCTTCAGTACTGCTACGTGACACAGTAGCCTGTTTCCGAGCACTCCAGGCGATCAAATTAGGGCCAAAGAATACTGCATAACCCCCCGTGGATCGCCTGTCATCTGGGCTACCAGCCCAATCTGCATCAGAGAAGGCCGAAAGGACCCGAGAGGAAGTCGGCCGAATATGCATACCAAATGTCAGGGTGAACTGAACATAACGAAGAATGCGTTTAACAGCAGCCCAATGAGTATCTCTGGGAGCCTGAAGATACTGACAAACCCTGTTAACAGCATAAAAGATATCTGGTCTCGTGATCGTCAAGTACTGAAGTCCACCAACAATGCTCCTGTACTCTGTGGCATCCGCAGGAGACAAAAGCTCACCATCAACAGCTGTTATCTTGTCGGTAGACGACATGGGTGTGGTGGTCGGTTTGCACTTCAGCATGCCCGCTCTTTGTAACAACTCCAAGGAGTACTTCTTCTCCGTAAGGACAAGACCAGTAGCACGAGAAGTGACCTCAACTCCAAGAAAGTAGTGAAGCTTCCCAAGATCTTTGACCGCAAAATCAGCACCAAGAGAGCAGACAAGACCATCAGCAGCATACTGAGAAGAGCTGACAAGGATAATATCATCGACATATACCAAAAGATACATAGTGACTTCTGGCTTCTGTAGAAGAAATAATGAAGTGTCAGCAGTGGACGGCACAAACCCATGAGCACGAAGGGCAGAGGCAAGGCGGGCATGCCAGGCACGAGGAGCTTGCTTCAAACCATATAGTGCTTTGGAGAGACGACAGATATAGTCAGGACGATCAGGATCAGAGAAACCAGGCGGCTGTTTCATATAAACCTCTTCCTCCAAAAATCCATGTAGAAAAGCATTCTGCACATCAAGTTGACGAAGTGACCAACCACGAGAAACAGCAATGGAGAGAAGAAGCCGAATAGTGGTAGGCTTGACGACAGGACTGAAGGTGTCCTCATAGTCAAGACCATGGCGCTGCCGAAAACCGCGAGCAACAAGTCGCGCTTTGTAACGCTCAATAGATCCATCTGAATGCTTCTTCACTTTGAATACCCATTTTGAGTCAATAACATTTACCCGTGGTGGTGGAGGAACGAGAGTCCATGTCTTGTTACGAAGGAGAGCATGAAACTCCTGCTCCATAGCCTCTCGCCAATGTGGAATGCGCAGGGCAGCCTGATATGAGCGAGGCTCAGAAGATGGATCCGCAACAGCAGCAGCCAAGCAAGCAGCCAACCAAGCAACCGTACCATCCTTACGTTCCTTAGGTTTGAAAATGCCACTGCGACTGCGTGTATGTGGTCGGGACACAGGAACCACCGAGGTCGATGGAGCAGCCTGCAACGGGCTGGAGGACGGCGACGTTGATGAGTCAGCCGGTGACGAGGAGCCAGACACAATAGCCTCAGGCTTGGTCGGCGAAGAAGGCCGGCCCACCGGCGAAACCGGCAGAGCAGACGAAGCAGCTGGTGACGCCGGCGTCACAGACCGGGCCGATGGCGAGCCCGGCATAGTGGGCCGTGGCGCGGCCGGTGTCGCGGGCCGATCCGCGGATGAAGGCGACGTGAGGACGGCGTCGCGGACCCGAGCTGCAGGCGAAGACGGCATGACGGGCCGAGCCGCGGGCGAAGACGGCGTGACAGGCCGAGCCGCTGAAGACTCGGCGGCCGCTGGCGAAGAGGGCCGAGCCGCTGGAGACTCGGCGGTCGCTGGCGTAGCGGACCGAGCAGTGGAGATGCTCGGCGCAACGGGCTCTTCGGGTGACCATGCATGGGCACGCGAATCGATGCCATGCAACATAGGGCGATCGACGTGCCCATCAGAAGGCGGCGATGATGATGGTGAATCCTCCAACAGCTCCAAACGAGCCCCACGTCCGGTTCCTGCACCATGGTTAGGTAACAGCAAAGGAGAGTATGCAACATCATCAAATTGGTCAGAAGCAACAGAGGATGAATGCAGAGATGGTGGTTCGATAGTGGACACAGGAAGTTTGGCAAAGGGAAAAACATGCTCATCAAACACGACGTCCCGAGATATATAGACACGATTAGTGGGAACATGAAGACATTTGTAACCTTTATGAAGAGAGCTATAGCCAAGAAAAACACACTTCTTAGAACGAAACTCAAGCTTGCGCTTATTATATGGACGAAGATGCGGCCAGCAAGCACACCCAAATACCTTGAAAAAGGTATAATCAGGTTGTTCATTAAGGAGAACCTCAATGGGAGTCTTCATGTTTAAACACGAGTGGGAGTACGGTCGATGAGAAAGCATGCAGTGGTGAAAGCATCACTCCAAAACCGAAACGGAACAGATGCATGGGCCAAAAGAGTAAGACCAGCTTCAACAATATGACGATGCTTACGTTCGACTGAACCATTCTGCTGATGTGTATGTGGACATGCTAAACGATGAGCTATCCCAAGCGACTGAAAGAAGGAGTTGAGGTTGCGATACTCGCCCCCCCCCCCCAGTCCGACTGGACATGAACAATTTTGTGCTTGAGAAGACGTTCAACATGTTTTTGAAACTGAACAAAAATATCAAACACATCAGATTTGCGTTTAATAAGGTAAAGCCAGGTAAAGCGACTATAAGCATCAACGAAACTGATATAGTAATTATGACCACTGACAGAAGTCTGAGCAGGACCCCATACATCTGAAAACACAAGTTCTAAGGGATGTTTCACCTCACGACTGGACTCCGAAAAAGGAAGTTGATGACTCTTCCCCTGCTGACAAGCATCACACACTGCTACATCTTTATTACTAGACAAACTAGAAAGCTCATGACGACGCAAAATATGACGGACAATAGGTGTGGCCGGGTGACCAAGACGAGCATGCCACTGTGACGGAGAGACCCGAGCTCCACTGAAAACACGGGCGACGCCAGGATGCTCCAGACGGTAGAGGCCCTGGCACAACCGCCCACTAAGAAGAATGTCCCTCGTGCCCCGATCCTTAATAAAAAGATCAAAAGGGTGAAATTCACAAAGCACATTATTATCACGTGTGAGTTTAGGAACTGAAAGAAGATTACGGGTCACAGATGGAACTCGAAGAACATTGCGAAGCTGAAGACTCCTATTGGCATGTCTAGTGAGAAGAGATGCTTGACCAATATGAGAGATGTGCATACCTGCTCCATTGACGGTGTGGATCTTGTCGGAGCCATGATAGGGTTCACGAGTGTGAAGCTTCCCCGTCTCGCTGGTCAGATGCTCTGTCGCCCCAGAGTCCATGTACCAGTGTGGATCGATGGAGTAGGACTGAGTGTGTCCCTGTTGCTTCTGCGGCGCGGGACGATCAGCCATGGCGACCTGACGGGCATTGTTGCGTGTATCTTTGCCGTCATTGCCAAGACCAAGGAAGCTTCGCTGGAAGCGCTTATGACACTTGGAGGCCCAGTGCCCATCGCGGCCACAAAGCTGGCACACACGTGGACCGCCAGCCCCCGGTAAGGTCGCAGTAGGTGGGGGGGCCGAGGCGGGCGACGGTGGCAGCCCCAAGGGAGACCGGGGTGATGAAGAAGAGCGGCCACCCTTGGTGGTGGCGTTGGCCGAGAGGGAGCCAGTGCCCCTGGAGCGGCGTGTCTCGACCCGTTGCTCAGTGAGAAGGAGCCGAGAGAAAACCTCGTGTGCCAGCATGGGTGTCGAGTTGCCCCGCTCGTTGATGATCTCGACTAAGGCATCATACTCCTCATCAAGACCATTGACAATAAACGAGTTGAACTCGGAGTCGGTGAGGGGCTGTCCAATGGAGGCCAATGTGTCGGCGAGGCCCTTGACCTTGTTGCAGAACTCAGTGGCAGTGGAGTCAAGCTTCTGACACTCTCCAAGCTGACGACGGAGTGCAGAGACACGAGCCTGGGACTGCGCTGCAAAGGTTCGCTCAAGGATGGTCCAGGCCTCATGAGACGTCTTCGCGAAGACAACAAGTCCGGCAACTGCCGGCGAGAGCGACCCCTGGATGGAGGAGAGGTTCACCTGGTCCTGCCCCGTCCAGACGCGATGGGCCGGATTGTAGACCGGACCGTGCACGCTGTCTACCAGTGCGGGTGGGCAGGGAAGCGATCCGTCGACGTAGCCTAGCAGGTAGTGACTCCCCAAGAGCAGGAGAACCTGCGTACGCCAGAAGATGTAGTTGTCGGCGGAGAGCTTGATGGTGATGAGATGACCGAAGTGAAACGGCGGCGGCGAAGACGATCCCATCGAGGGGGCTGCCTGGGGTGCAAACACCATGGAGGCAGCCGGAGGCACCGAAGCCGATGCGGGAGGAGGCGGGACCGCAGCCAGGGCGGACGCCGCAAAGCTCGCGGCCGGGTCGGACGCCGCCAACCCCGCCAGCGGGGCGGTGTGATCCGCTTGCGGCAGGAGCGGCGGGACAACGCCCGCGGAGTCCGCAGCGGACGGCGGTGCCGCGGTGTGGACCACGAGGTCGCGCCCAAGCGAGGGCGCCGGCGGCATGGAGTAGACGGAGCCGATGCTCCTGGTCCCGATCGGAGCCGGAACGGCGACGGCATCGAGCGGGAGGTTGAGCAGAGCCGCAAGAGAGGCCGGGAGAAACCCCGCAGCAGTGGAACCGATGGTGGCGGCGCTCGACATGGCGGCGGTGAAGGCGGCGGCGGCTGCGGCGGCGGTGCTGGTATTAGGGTTTGGAAGCGGAAGCGATCGTAACCTAGCGTGATACCATGTAAGACAATAAATTTTGGGGGAACCAGCACAACCCTGGGGGTGGCTTATCTCATTATATATAATGAATGTGTTACAACACGTACAATATACGTACATAAATACAAAAGCTATACATAGTCTAACAAAATGTGAATAGATACATCCGTATGTAGACAAATCTAAGACAAGATTTTCGGAGGAAGTACGATACTTTTCTTTTACCGCGCGCGTGCAGCCATAATTTAACCTGGCTTTGGGCTTCCGTTGATTGGACTAGGACTGGTGATGGGCCGGGCGGATCGATCCTGCACCGGGATCAGACGAGAGATCCGAGGCCGGAAACCTGGAAAGAAACGAGACGACAATAAATTGCCGCTGTGTCCCAAATGGCATCGGGATCCGAAACCGAAAGATCGAACTCAACACTTCCTTCTATGCCTCTCCTCCTCGTCCCTCCCTCACATCACCTGCCAGCCAGCGAAGCAACGCAGACCTGCACCCATTTCCATGGATCGATACATGGACATCGATGAATGGTGCTTCCAAACCTGAGATTCCATGATGATCTTGGCCGCCATTAACATAATCGTCTTGCCGAATTGTCAATTGGTTCGATCAAGTCAGCCGTGGAGCGCCATGACCATTGACTTGACTACCCACCTGGCTTAATTAACCATCCATATTTATATCCGGATGTTAATTCTGTTAGGTTATTAATAGGAGCACTGCATGGATATTGCTTTGCTCCCCATCAGGAGGCGTGCTGGTTTAGCAACTCGAACTATCATGGCGTGAAGCGCACACTCACGGGACGTGATGCGCATTGACTTTCCACTCGCTTGAATAGTCGCCACTGCTAGTACGGCATGACTGGATCACCCACTTGACAAAAAAAGAGATGGTACTCCGCATGAATAGTCGAGTACCACCACTTCTGGAACATTGGGTTATTCGGATCAACTTTTCATCTCTGACACACGGAAACAAAATAATACGACCTCCGTCTCAAAATATAAAACCGTTTTTTTTTTGAAACAGAGGCAAAAGTTTTGTCTCATCTCATTAATAAAGAAGAAGAGAATTGTCCGGTTAATTAACGGAAAACCGGGCGAAAACCGTTACAACATGCCCACATAGGACATCCCGGGCGACCTGGCAACCCACACAAGAACACACACACGCCGTCGAGGAGAAAAGCGTCGAGGTAGCAATCTGATGTCATCGTCATCACACCTCCACCAGGGCGACTCCGACTCCACCATCAACGACCACCGATGGAGCTCTCACCATAAACGAGCGTCGAGGCTTGCGCCGGACATCGCCAAACAGTCCACCGCACGCGCCGAAGACCAGGCAGCTCCGACTCTGACGATGAGCATTGCAGGGGGAAAGCGCTGGACCTGCGCCGAGCCAGCGCCGGAACCGACCACCCGTCTCGTGTCATCGTCACCGCGGAAGCACCTCTTCTGCAGCTCCGACTTCAGGAAGACAAGTGAGGCTCGGCAGCCCCTCGAACACGCCGGATGAGACCGACTACCAAAGCCCAGCAGCAGCCCAACTCTGCCTGAAGCCACCATCGTTGCCACACAAGAAGTTGCGCCACATCACCATTGCCGGACGCACACCTGCCGACCGCAATGCCGCGAGCGTCCAGCCCATGGAGCGCGCAAACGGGATCCAAAGCTCTTCAAGACGACACCTCAAAGAAGGAAGCGACGATGTCGACGCTGTCGTCCGACCTGACATGGCCTTAGGCTTTCACCCGAAAAGCTGGAACCGAGGGTGTGTAGGGGGTGGACTCCACGGCGGCGCCTCCAAAGAGGTGACACGACGTCCGCGGACGCCGACGCCGCCGACCGGCAAGATCCGGCAAGCTTTCGCCCGAAGCAAGATACTTTTCTTCGGGCGAAAGCTTGCCGAAGTAATAATAGTACTAGCATTGTTAGAAAGAAGAAATACCAGCAGATGGAGCCCCAGGTACGGTAGTAGTATGCTTTTGATTTGAGGATTGCATTTGGAACACGGAGAACCATTTGCCACCACACTAAAAACGATTAATTAATGAATCGCTGGTTGCTCGATCGTGATGTGGCCTGTGCGAGCGGAGGGGGTGGTAGTACACCTACTACAGCAAATTCAGGTTCCCATTTACTCCGATTCATTGCTGGCGCGCCTTCATTATTTCCCTTAAATGTTTCATATCCTGTGCGCGTCAATTGAATTGAATTCATTTGGCCGAGCTCCCGATGGATGGACGTATTTATCATGGGAGTAATCTCCCTCCCTTGCTGCGGCTGCAAAGCTGGACTACTGCTCCGCCACCACTAGTCTGCAGCTGATGATGAATATATGTTGGCATCTTACACTTGAAAGAAAAGGAAGATCAGTGCGTCTCGCTCGAGTAGTTATTTTTGGCAGGAAATAGATGGCATGATATAGATAGTTTATTTAGAGCTCGGCAACAGCATTTGCCTTCTTTGACACCTTGGTCTCGTGTCCTTATCGCCACCCAGGAATAATGGAAGGTGCGTACGTGTGCACACTAAAGAAGGTCGCATAGGAGTGGTAAGATTGGTCACGATCATGGCGACCCTCACCTGTGTAGCCATCACAAATCGGACATTTCGAGGTTGGGCTCCGGATGTGCACAGGTGCGGCGCCAGGTTGAGGAGACAGCCTAGTCAGTGTTTTTACCATTTTCCAGTTGCCCATCCCCTGTCCCCTCCCCCTAGCAGCTTGACTAGACACCACGGACGGGAGTACTACGTACATGGCATCCCCAATACGTCACAACTGAAAATAAAAATGAGAGGAACTGTATGAGCCTCGCAACTTCTGTGAAAAAGCCAGTCTTCTCTCGCACAGGGAGTGCAAATTTATGCAAGCCCGTATATAGCCAAGCATCCAGCGTGGTCATTTGGTGTCATTTGGTGTATTAGAATTGTGATTGGTGTCTGTCGTTGAAGGATTGATTCTCTCATCGGATTAGTCTACGCCGACGGACGGACGTACTGTAATAAAGATGAGGGTCAAGGCTATGAACTGACTGGCTGAACACTGAGGGTGCTCGTGGCGGCTGCATGCACTAGAGGCTAGACCGGCGGCAGTGCTCCGGATGGGTGAATACACCCCAGCGACCGAGCGCAGCGGAGCGTAAATGAGCGGATTGATGGCGGTGGTACGCGCCACATAAAGACGGTGGACGGAGTGCCCCCCTCCGCCCCTTCGATCGTCGACGTCGCTCCGGCCCCGGCACCCCGCCGGGCCGGCGTCGTCTGTCCGTCAGACCCAGGGCATGTACGTGCAGCGACCGTGGCCGGACGGAGTCGGGGAGCCGCCACGTGCTGCGGGGTGAGACGGATCGGAGGAAGGCGTGGGGACATCCGCACGAGGCGTGCCAGTGTCGTTGTTGTGGTTGTCTTGACCGCGATGCACGCGGCGCAGGTGGCGGCTCCGGCGTCGTGCGTCGCGTTCGTGCATGGACGAGCGCCGAACGATGCACGGTGAGGTGACCATGCTTCTCGTCGACGCTCCCCAGTCCCTGTGCGGATCAATTGACGGGAACGCAGGATCGGCCGTGGTAAAGTTACGTGCGCACGGATCAGCTTTTTTTTTAAAAAAAAAGAAGGATAACCCGGCCTCTGCATCAGAAAGATGCAGAAAGATGCATGCAGACATATATTATTAAAAATGCAAAATCCAGCAGAAACTCAACTCGAAAATAAGACAAAAAACAAACCCTGAGGCCGAATACCTCTCGACAGTGACTTCCCCATATAGCCATTAACCCTATGTTACAAGACACAACAAAGATGAAAAATACACAACTCTTAGGCTACGCCTTCGAGAAGGAATCGCCGCACGTGCGCCGATGATGGCGAGTCCACCATAAGGTAGAACTCCGGATTCTCGTCCCCAAAGTCAAGCTTCAATCCACCACCTTCAACAAGGACACGACGCAGGCGCGCAATGACATAGCCCGATCTGAGATCTTGTGTTGCCACCGGAGTGTATAAAATCGTCGTTGAAGCCTCCTGTACCATCCGCCCTTATCCATCTATCGATGCCTCGATATTCGGATACCTCTGCAGAAGACAACGTAAGACAAAGACGTCATATACCGCCTACCTCCCTCTACTGCCGCATCATCTTCGATCCAACAGCAATAGGCTAACACATGAGCCCTCCACCAGTGCCACCATGCATCACCTGCCGATAGCAGGCATGACTTGACGTCCCCACATAAGACGCAATGTGTAACATCCGCCGATAGCGCATCCACCGGTGGCTTCACCTGTCGGCGACAGGCACTGCTTGACAACTCTGAAAGAGTCACATGTGTCACCTACCGAGCCGCATCGAACCCGACCTGTGGATGGGAGGGACGTCCCATACAGCCACCGGCCTCAGAAGGCCGTCACACCTCGAAATCCAGACTCCGAGTCGCCCACACGACTCCGGAGTCCGCCACCGTTGTTGAAGTGGGACCGCCGCCCCGACTCCGAGTGCTAAAGGGAGCACCCTGTTGGAAATATGCACTAAAAGCAATAAAAATGGTTATTATTATATTTCCTTGTTCATGATAATTGTCTATTGTTCATGCTATAGTTGTATTGACCGGAAACCGTAATACATGTGTGGATACATAGACCACAACATGTCCCTAGTAAGCCTCTAGTTGACTAGCTCGTTGATCAACAGATGGTCATGGTTTCCTGACTATGGACATTGGATGTCATTGATAACGGGTTCACATCATTAGGAGAATGATGTGATGGACAAGACCCAATCCTAAGCATAGCACAAGATCGTGTAGTTCATTTGCTAAAGCTTTTCTAATGTCAAGTATCATTTCCTTAGACCATGAGATTGTGTAACTCCCGGACACCGTAGGAATGCTTTGGGTGTACCAAACGTCACAACGTAACTGGGTGGCTATAAAGGTGCATTACAGGTATCTCCGAAAGTGTCTGTTGGGTTGGCACGAATCGAGACTGGGATTTGTCACTCCGTATGATGGAGAGGTATCTCTGGGCCTACTCGGTAATGCATCATCATAATGAGCTCAATGTGACTAAGTAGTTGGTCACGGTATCATGCATTACGGAACTAAAGTGACTTGCCGGTAACGAGATTGAACGAGGTATTGGGATTGAATTTGTTTTCAGTTTTCATAGTTTTGACATTGACTAGTTACTGGTTTCTCATTGACAAATCAGACTTGACAGTAGTAAAGATAAAAATTACAGAGAGCATATTTACCCAAAATCAGTAAAAAATTGTGAATGTCATCATACTGCAGAACTTTGCAAACTCCCTCAAGTTTCAGTGTAAAATGTCTGCAGAATTGACGTGCAAACATACTCCCTCTGCTGCTCCAAACTTTTACAAATATTTCAAAGTTTCATTCTTTTTTGGTAGATGACCACAAAATGTTCATCTACAAATGTTGTCTATACTCACAAGTTTCAACCTACAGCAGGATGAATCAACAACTAATGCATCTACAGCAGGATACTCACAAGTTCATCAACAACAGGATAGTCACAAGTTCATCTAGTACAGCAAGATGCATCATTTTTTTAGGGGACAACATGATGCATCTATAGCAAGAATTTAAGCTCACCCGTCACCTCATGGCGTCGGTGTTGTGGTGGTGGCAGCAGCATCCAACTCCTCCTCACGGTGACGTCCTCCCGCTTCTCCTCACGGGGCGTGCTCCATGCAGCTCCGGGTGATCCTCCTCCCGCTCCAGCTCCATCTCCGACTACTTGCGTCGGAGGGCCCCGGGAGGGAGGAGACAGGGACGGGTAAGCGCTACTGGTGGTGGAGGCGGACGCGAGGTGGATGGAGGCTGCAGGAGATGAGCTCCTCACGAAGAGGTTTCAGGAGGGATGGGGGAGGGAGCAACGCGGTGGGTGGTGGGTTGGCTGGTTACCTTGCCGCCGAAGAGGAAAAGCCCGGCGAGGCCGGCGGCACCAACGCTGCCCTAGGTGACCACCATGGAGGAGAGCAGGGACTATTTGCGGTAGATCATCCTCGCGAGCGAGCGCTTCTTCCGCGACCAGCCGAAACATGTAGTTACCCCGTGGTCACGCTCCACGACATCTGTGCCGCGCCCACCCCGGCGGCAGTGCTCTCCTTCTTCCGCGCCCTCCCCTTGCCGTCCCCGCTCCCGCTCTTCCACGAGCTCGCCTCCAGCCTCGCCAATCCCTTGTCGCTCCCAAACAAGAAAAACATGATGAGATGGGGGAAAGAGGAGACGGTGTGGGAGGCAGCCATGGAAGAGATGGATCCACGGGACAAGGGAGAGAAAGCATGGGGATGGTGGCCGGCAGCGATGGGGAAGAGGGCGCACCATGGCCCTGGATCTGGATCAGAGTCAACGGAGGAAGGGAAGGGAGAGAGAACGTGATGAAAGAGGGGATAACGGAGAGAGAGGGAGGTGTGGTGCACTTAGTTGTAGCGCATGCCGGTGAACCGCGCTACCACTAAGTTCGTAGTGGTGCGGGGTTGCATAGTAGTAGCGTGGGGTTTATACACTGCGCTACTACTATCAACTTAGTAGTAGCGTGGGTTTATACCCCGCGCTACTACTACTGTTTGTCCCGCTGAGCACGCTGGAGACCACTTAGTAGTAGCGTGGGTTTATACACCGCGCTACTACTACGTGGGTATCAGTAGCGCAGTTTGTATTCGCGCGCTACTGCTAAGTAGTAGTAGCGCCTCATTTTAAACCGCGCTACTGGTAAGATTCTGTGTATAAGGTTTTCCCTAGTAGTGATAGCTGCATATTTCGATTACGAGATATGGCAGATGGATGTCAAAACGGCTTTCCTTCACGGAAATTTAACCGAGGACGTGTATATGATACAACCCGAGGGTTTTGTCGATCCGACTAGCACTAGTAAGGTATGCAAGCTCAAGAGATCCATTTATGGGTTGAAGCAAGCATCTCGGAGTTGGAACATTCGTTTTGATGAGGTCGTCACTGGTCTCGGTTTCATCAAAAGCGAAGAGGACTCTTGTTTATTCAAGAAGTTAAGTGGGAGCTCGATAGTGTTTTTGATCTTGTATGTGGATGACATATTGTTGATCGGGAACAATGTTTCGTTGCTAAACTTGGTCAAGGAATCATTGAATGGCAAGTTTTCAATAAAGGACCTTGGTAAGGCAGTCTATATTTTAGTCATTAAGATCTATAGAGATAGATCGAGGAGGCTGCTCGGCTTAAGCCACAACACGTACATAGATAAAGTGTTGAAGCGGTTCAACATGAGTGAGGCGAAGAAAGGGTTCTTGCCACTCTCACATGGTATAAGGCTAAGCGAGACTCAGAGTCCTTCGACATCTGATGAGCGAAGCAGGATGAGTAGGATTCCGTATGCCTCGGCAATCGGATCCATCATGTATGCCATGATATGTACAAGGCCTGATGTTGCTTTTGCAATAAGCCTAACAAGTAGATACCAGGCCAACCCAGGTGAGAGTCACTGGGCAGCGGTAAAGACTATTTTGAAGTACCTGAAAAGGACTAAAGAGATGTTCCTAGTTTATGGAGGTGAGGAAGAGCTCGTCGTAAGGGGTAACGCCGATGCTAGTTTCCAAACCGACAGAGATGATTGTCGATCATAGTCCGGATTCGTGTACGTCCTGAATGGAGGAGCAGTGCACTGGATGAGTTCCAAGCAGGATACAGTGGCCGATTCTACCACAAAAGCCGAATACATTGCGGCTTGTGAAGCTGCAAAGGAAGGTGTTTGGATCCGGTATTTTCTGGATGATCTTGGTATTTTCCCAGCCTCGATGAAACCGTTGGACCTTTATTGTGATGATTCTAGTGCCATCGCACAAGCCAAGGAGCCGTGGAATCACCACAAGGTCAGACACATATACCAGAAATATCACCTGATATGAAAGATCGTAAAGAATGGTGATGTAGAGTTATGCAAGATTCACACGGATGCAAATGTTGTAGATCCGTTGACTAAGCCGCTTCCACAACCCAACCATGAGGGGCACGTTAGAGCTATGGGCATTTGATGTCTATTTGATTGACTCTAGTGCAAGTGGGAGACTGTTAGAGATATGCCCTAGAGGCAATCGTGTATGATGATATTTCCTATGTGTTTATGAATAAAGATAGTCCTTGGACATTATCAATGATGTGTATCAGCAAGTATGTGACTTGTTTGTGGGACTATGCATTGTATGATGACTGTCCTAAAAGGTCCATAGTAGAAAGGGCTGTGTGGATGCACAGCTGACTAGACTAGCATATGACACAGTCGATGGCTTGGTCTCACTAGACATGGAGCATTGGATGCTAACCGGATAATATGGACTTGGAAAGGTCTGGTCGGATTCGACGTAGTTGGATCCGAGTCGAGATAAGGTCCGAGTCGGACAGACCCCACTATGAGACGCAGCGATATGTCATATGTGAGTCTCTAGTACAACATACGTTCTATGTCCTAAGACCTGAGCTGACACATGTACTCGGGATGGTGACAGACTTGCTTTGGGCTGACCAAACGCTACTCCGTGACTGGGTAGTTACAAAGGTAGGTTTCGGGTTTGTCCAGTCCCATGCTGCGAGAGATGGTTGAGCAAGATGGGATTTGCCCCTGCGATCAGGAGAGATATACTCTAGGCCCCTCATGTGATCCGACCAGGATAAGCATGGCCATGTGACTGGGATTATGAGATAATCCGGATAGTGGTCAGAATCACTGGAACAAGAAAGAGGTCGGGCTAGCACAAGGATGACAGTCTCGCCTTGAGCCCGACAACATATATCGTGAGGCAAAGGGAGCATAAGTGTGACATGTTGTACAGGTTCGCCTAACCAGCTTCATAGTCTGCTTGGTGGTCGGCACGCCTTGCTAGAGGCCGCTACCAACCGTGCAGGTCGGAGGTGATCCGAACTGCGACCAAGCTGACTTGAACCTAAGGGGTCGCGCGCTTAAGGGAAGCAACCTACGAGGTCGGTTCGTAGGACACTGGTCGGATGTGATCCGAACTGGACTAGGAACGTGACCGAGTAGACTTTGGGCTTTAGGTTCCGTGCGAGGCCCAAGTGTTGAGCCCGCAACCGATGCCTATATAAGGTGGAGGTGCAGCGCACTTATGAGGTTGATCGCTTCAGCGCTGCGACTAGGGTTTGCATGTGTTGCGAATAGACACCTCCACTCGCCGCCGACTGTGTCATCGGACCTAGCAGTCCGCCACACGGTGTTCCTCCTGCACGCGCGAATACCGTTAGAGGCGGTGCACTTGCGCCGCTCCGGCGAACTTGTACGTGGGATCGGACGACCGGCTGTTCGAGGGAGATCGGACGAGGAGGAGACGATGCACACGGACGCGCTGCCCCAACTCTTCTTCCGCTGCACGGCACTGTGCGTCTAGTGGTAACGAACTGTGATCCATCTCCCGTAGCATGTTCTTGGTTGTTCTGCGCGTAGGAAATTTTAATTTGCAGTCCACGCACCCTACCATAGATACCAACAGTATGTGGTTACCGAATGTTGTTCGGAGTCCCGGATGAGATCCAGCACGTCACGAGGAGTTCCGAAATGGCCCGGAGGTGAAGGTTTATATATGGGAAGTCATCATATGGTCATCGAAAGTATTCGGGGGTTTGTCGGTATTGTACCGGGACCACCGAAGGGTTTCCGGGGGTCCATCGGGAGGGTCCACCTACCCCGGAGGGCCCTATGGGCTGTATGTGGAAGGGAACCAGCCCCTAAGTGGGCTGGGCGCCATCCCCCCTAGGGCCCATGTGCCTAGGGTTTGGGGGAAACCCTAAAGGGGGCGCCCCCCTTGGCTTGGGGGGCAAGCCCCCTCCCCTTGGCCGCCCCCCCTTTAGATCTCATCTAGAGGGGCCGGCCCCCTTCCCCCTTCGCCCTATAAATAGAGGGGAGGAGGGAGGGCAGCAGCACCTCATCCAAGGTGCAGCCCTCCCCCTCTCCAACACCCCCTCCTCCTCCGTTGAGCTTGGGGAAGCCCTGCCGGAGAACCGCTGCTCCACCACCACCACCATGCCGTCGTGCTGCCGCTGGAGTTGTCTTGCCCAACCTCTCCCTCTTCCTTGCTGGATCAAGGCGCGGGAGACGTCACCGGGCTACACGTGTGTTGAACGCGGAGGTGCCGTTGTTCGGCGCTTAGATCTGAATCAACCGCGATCTAAATCGCTACGTGTACAACTCCTCCAACCGCGTTCTTGTAACGCTTCCGCATCGCGATCTTCAAGGGTATGAAGATACACTCCCCTCTCTCTCGTTGCTAGTCTCTCCATAGATTGATCTTGGTGATGCGTAGAAAATTTTAATTTTTGCAACGATCCCCAACAGTGGCATCATGAGCTAGGTCTATGCGTAGTTTTTATGCATGAGTAGAACACAAGTTGTTGTGGGTGTCGATTTTGTCAATTTACTTGACGTTAGTAGTCTTATCTTGATTCGGCGGCATCGTGGGATGAAGGGCCCGGACCGACCTTACACGTACGCTTACGTGAGACAGGTTCCACCAACTGACATGCTCTAGTTGCACATGGTGGCTAGCGGGTGTCTGCCTCTCTCACTTTAGTCGGATCGGATTCGATGAAAAGGGTCCTTATGAAGGGTAAATAGCAATTGGCATATCACGTTGTGGTTTTGGCGTAGATAAGAAACATTCTTGCTAGAAACCTATAGCATCCAGTAAAAAACATGCAACAACAATTAGAGGACGTCTAACTTGTTCTTGCAGCATATGCCGTGTGATGTGATATGGCCGAAGGATGTGATGAATGATATATGTGATGTATGAGAGTGATCATGTTCTTGTAATAGGAATCACGACTTGCATGTCGATGAGTATGACAACCGGCAGGAGCCATAGGAGTTGTCTTAATTTATTATATGACCTGCGTGTCAATGAAAACACCATGTAATTACTTTACTTTATTGCTAACTGTTAGCCATAGTAGTAGAAGTAACAGTTGGCGAGACAACTTCATGAAGACACGATGATGGAGATCATGGTGTCATGCCGGTGACGATGATGATCATGGCGTCCCAAAGATGGAGATCAAAAGGAGCAAAATGATATTGGCCATATCATGTCACTATTTGATTGCATGTGATGTTTATCATGTTTTTACATCTTATTTGCTTAGAACGACGGTAGCATAAATAAGTTGATCCCTCATTAAAATTTCAAGAAAGTGTTCCCCCTAACTGTCACCATTGTGAAAGTTCGTTGTTTCGAAGCACCACATGATGATCGGGTGTGATAGATTCTAACGTTCGCATACAACGGTGTAAGACAGATTTACACATGCAAAACACTTAGGTTGACTTGACGAGCCTAGCATGTACAAACATGGCCTCGAAATAAAAGAGACCGAAAGGTCGAACATGAGTCATATAGTAGATACGATCAACATGAAGATGTTCGATGACTAGTCCGTCTCACGTGATGATCGGACACGGCCTAGTTGACTCGGATCATGTATCACTTAGATGACTAGAGGGATGTCTATCTAAGTGGGAGTTCATCAAAAAATTTGATTAGATGAACTTAATTATCATGAATTTAATCTAAAAATCTTTTCAATATGTCTTGTAGATCAAATGGCCCACGCTAATGTTGCCCTCAACTTCAACGCGTTCCTAGAGAAAACCAAGCTGAAAGACGACGAACTATACGGACTGGTTCAACTCCACAATCTTGTTGGAGGCTCCCAAGTGACACCTAGTCAATCTAGGAGACACCACTCTCCAAGTAGTAACAAATGGTGTGTTGATGATGAACTCCTTGCTCTTGTGCTTCAAATGATAGTCTCCCCAACACTCAACTCTCTCTCACAGGATTTGGATTTGGTGGAAAGAAGATTTGAGTGGAAAGCAACTTAGGGAAGGCTAGAGATCAAGATTCATATGGTAGGAATGGAATATTTTGACCTCAACACAAGTGTAGGTGGTTCTCTCTCAGAAAATGTATGTTGGAAGTGTAGGCATGTTATGATGGCTCTGTCCATGAATGAAGAGTGAGTGGAGGGGTATATATAGCCTCCACACAAAATCTAACCGTTACACACAACTTACCAATCTCGGTGGGACCGAATCGTGAAACTCGGTCAGACCGATTTAGCAAATAATGTGACCGTTAGGATATTCGGTGGGACCGACATGTCAACTCGGTGGGACCGATGTGGTTAGGGTTAGGGCATAATGTAATCTCGGTGAGACCGATTACACAAACTCGGTGGGACCGATTTTGGTAGTAAACTAACCAGAGAGTTGGTTAGGCAAACTCGATGGGACCGATTCGCTCATCTCAGTTAGACCAAAACGTTACAAAAGGGAAACAGAGAGTTTGCATTGCAATCTCGGTGGGACCAATCGCTCATCTCGGTTGGACTAAAACGTTATGAAGGGAAACAGAGAGATTACAATCCCATCTTGGTGAGACCAAGATCCCTATCGGTGAGACCGAGATCCCTATCGGTGAGACCGGTTTGATTAGGGTTTGTGGCAGTGGCTATGACATCCACTACAAAAAAAAAGACACATCCGTGACATTTTGGGCCGAACGATTTTTTTCCTGTCATACATATGACACTTCTATGATGATAATTGTGACAAAACCCAGTATCATCATAGATGTGGTGGGCTCCTACTTCTATGACAAAAAATCATGACAGAAAATGGGCTTTTCGTCCTGGATGGACCGGAGACGCAGCTGTATGACATTCTTTGGGCCGTCCATGACGGAAAAAACCGTGGTAGAAGCGAGGGTGAGGAAAATTTCGGGGAGTTCCCGGTTACGGTGGGTGGTCGGGGGCCGAGCGATGCACGTTTCTCTCGTACACGTATGCACGCGTGTGCGAGGTGTTGTCTCTAACTGAACCCGAGTGAGGCATTGGGCTCTAACTGAACCCGAGCGATTGCACTGCAGGCTACGCATTACTGAACCCGAGCGATCGATCGATGGCTGCTAACTGAACCCGATCGAGCGATTTCTTCGCTACTGCTACTAACTGAAGCCGATCGATGCTGCCTCTCTGGATGAACAG